>NC_132794.1:73648224-73948224 GCF_048418805.1 Vulpes vulpes | reverse complement strand
TCTGAGGTTAGGATCGACTATTGTATAACCAGATTCTGGCCAATGAGGTGGTTAAAGAACCCGGCATAAATCCTTTGTCGCTTTCTCTTTCTCTTCTTTCTTCCTGCCACATGGATTCTAGATGCAATGGCTGGAGCTTGAGCAGCCATACTGGATCACCAGAAAATGCACTAAAGATGACAGAGGAGCAAGATCGGAAGCACCGAATTCCCTGGTGGCTTAATATCTTTTATGTGAGTGTAAAACAAACCCGTGTTTTCAGTAAGCCATCGTTATGCTGACTTTTTTGTTACTCACAATTGAACCCAATCCTAATTGATAGACTTTCCTCTACACATGAATTGCTTTTTGCCTTCTTTGTATTTGTTACAGTTGTTCCTTGTACAACTGTGAAGCCTTCCTTGATCACATTCATCTCTTTTCTGGATTTCCAGAACACTGCTGACTGTTTGTATGAGTCCCTGACATCCACCCGCCAACCTGGCCTTGGTCTCATAGTTCTGTTTGTTTTGTTCATCTTGGTATTTTATGTATATATCACAGCATTCATTTTATTGTAGAGCTGAGATCTGTAGTCCCTTTTATTATAGAGTTGGGAGCTGTAGTCTCCTTTGTATTTCCCTTGAATTCATTCATTCAACCATTTACTCAGTTATTCAAAACCAGTTATGGAACACTTACCATGTGTCAGGAACAGTGATAGGCTCTGAGGACATAAAAGTGAGCAAAACAAAATCACAGTTGTTTGCCATCACGGAACTGAGGGTTTAGTGGAAGTGAAGAGGCTTTGAAGAAATAAATAAACAAATGACTATATAATTTCAAAGTGTGATATGTCTCAAAATGAACAATACTGGGTGCATCTAGTTTAGGTCAGGTGCTTAGGGAAGACCTCTTTGAGGTACTTAAGGTGCAATGGAAAGATGAGGGAAACCAGGTGGGTGTTGTTAAGAGTGTCCCCTCTGCCTCCGCTGCCAGAGGGATAGCACATGCAAAGGCCCTGAGGCAAAAAAAAAAGAGGAGTTATTTGAGGTCCCCAAAGAAGGGTCACGTGAATGAAAAGCCAAAGAGAGAATGAAAGAAGGGACCAGAAACAAAGCCAGCAGCCAGATCACACAGGGTCCAGTGGCCCATGGGAAGGAATCTAAAATTTTATTTAATATGCAATGAAGGGATTTTATACCCAGTAAGTCTAACTGTTAGGATTCGATTCTCTGCCTCTAACTGAAAACCCAAGTACCAGTGGCTTAAACACACCTGAAGGAAGAAGGCAGCCCAAGGTTCACAAGGAGGTTCCAGGCTCCGTTAACTTTCTGCTCCTCCATCCTCATCGCATGGCGCTATTCTCAAGTCTCTTCATGGCCCACGGTGGCTGCCCAGCGCCAAACATGCTCACACACTAGGAACAAGAAAGAGGGAGCCAGGAGGCCTTGTGGCTGGCTCGGTCCCCCATAAGGAGCTCCCCTGAAGCACCACAGAGTGGCTTCCACTGCCTCACTACGTCCTCTTAGCTGCGGGGAGGACTGAGAAATGTGGTTTTTCAAGTGTGCTTATGACTATCCTACATGAGCTGGAGTTCTGCTAGTAGGAAAAGATGGAGAAATGGGTGAGTGATAGGTAACAAGAAGTCTTCGCCAGAATCGGGTTCACAGGAGGCATTCATTAAAAGCCTATTTGTTCCAGTAGCTACACACAACATGGATGAGTCTTGCAGACAGAAGGTTGAGTGAACAAAGCCAGAGCTGCAAGATTTCTCTCGACGGTTCCAGACAGAAGTAATCTATGGAGAGTCAAAGGGGCGGGGGGTTGCTCCTGGGGCATTAGGGAGCTCTCTGGGGAGCTGGCCATACTCTAGTTCTTGGCCTGGGTACTAAGAAGAATTTAGTGAGGCATCTACTTAACAGTCATGCTCCCTATTGCATACATGTTAGGCTTCAATGATTTTTTAAAAAGTACATTCATTCCAGGACTTGTCTTCTAGGAATTAACCAGAATATATATGTGTACATACATACATACATATATATATATATATATATATATATATATATATATATATCTTCTTTCTGGAAACCTCTAGTGTCGGAACAATCACCAGCTTTGCTATATGCATTTTTTAAATCCCAGCTCCACGGCTTTCTCCCAAAAAACTCTCTCCAGCTCCAACCCCGGGGTGCCATACCCTCCTTAGAACGTCCGAGCTCTGTCTGCGTCCCTTGATAGTGCAGCAGACTTTCTCTCTGCCCAAAATGAGCCCCACACTCTTTACTCAGCACCATGCTCGGCACATGTTCGTTGACCAAACAGACAACTTTCCGACCCACCACCCAAGCACTGCACCTGCCATGTAACAACCTCCATTCGGCCTATTTATTACAACAGGCTCTTTTATGTGCTGGGAGGAAGAGGGATAAAGACACCGTGAACCTTGTGCACAATGCAGTCTTACCTTGGAATTGATGGAGCTTTGAGGGAACAAAGATAGCAGGGAGAAAGAGGAGATTGATGTTCTGGGAGCAAACCCGGGAAGCCTTCCTGGATGAGTTGGCGCTCCAAACCGGGTGTTGAAAATGAATGAGAATTTGCTACTGGGTGGAAGTGGTTGGAGAGGGAAGAGGCAGGGGAGAGGCTGGTGGCCTGTGCGTGCAGGTGACTGGCTAGGAGCAGGACAGAAGGAGCAGCAAGTGCAAGGCCATAGTGTGGTCCTGCAGCAGGTCTATCCATGTGTCTGCCTGTGAGGAATAGGGGCTCTGGGGGCTGCAGAGTGGTGACCTGTGTCACTGGGCTGGCACTTGCTGCTGGGAAGCCTGCTTCCCTCTTTCCCTCTCATACCCCCCCCCCCCCCCACTTCTCACAAAGTGGTCCTGAAATGACACCAAGAACAGCTGCTTAGGCAATTTTGCCAATTAATGGGTCTCTGAAATTAAACCGCCTACACAGTCTGGATGGGCCTTCTCCAGGAGGGATTTCAGCAATTGTCTTCATGATAATCAGGCTTGACTCGCCTTCACACACATTAATAAAAAAGTGAAGGCGTCGGGAGAGATGCCCTTTCGAGGGGAATATCGACAATATCGTAATGAGGCTGTGGGAGAAGATGCCGAGGCATGGTGCTGCATGCTCAAATCCCGTCCCCGGGGCCGGCGGCTCTGGCTGCAGGCAGCTGGGCTCACAGCAAGGAACGGCGGGGCCTGGGAGCCGGGAGCTGCGTGGGGCCGGGGACAGGAGAGGAGGGGCGGGCTGCGGGAGGATGCAGCTGGGAGGGCCTCCTGGAGGAACGATGTTGGGCGAGCGGCAAGAGGCTCCGGCCGGTGCCGCCCTGTGCAGAGCCAGGCACCCAGGCTGCTGCCCGCCTTCTTGGCTCGTGCCCCGCAGCACCCACGGCATCCACATTGCTGCTGGTGGGCGTCGTCAGCTGGCCAGCCAGAAGTGACCTCGCAACCCTTCTCGCCGCGAGACTCCTGGTGGCCCCACCGGCTGGTTGGAGGTTGGACCAGAATTAGAACCTACTTGGCACCAGCCGCAGAGTGTGTGTGTGTTTGCTGTTAGCACCTGCCCGCCCCTTACTCTGCACTGTTTCTGCCACGCACAGGCCCCTAGATTTTCTCCCAGCGGGCACCATATTTTCACAAGGATCGGAGGCTTAGCAGACTATGTGCTAATGGTGGAAATTCAGGAGTGCAACCTGGAAGTAGGGCTGCATGGCTCCCGGGGGCCTTGACGGAACATGCGAGAAAAGGACACCGACGCGGGGTGCCCGCCTGCACAAGACCCCGTTGGTCTTGTCCAACGCTGCGGTAGTTCTCCTGGTCGGCAGGGCATCCACCTGCACGCAGCGAACGGGAGGCCTAGTGAGGTCACACGGGTGTCCGAGGGTGCAGGGACTAGATGCACAGTCGGGGGGCGGGAGCCCAGGTCCGTGGGAATCCCCGGGGTGTGCTGTTTCTGCACCGTCAGCCTGAAGAGTGGACACACACAAACACACACATGCACACCCCCCCCAGCTGGGCGCTTCTTGTGTTATTTCCCTCAGCTTAGCACAGGAGAACTCAGTGAAGCAAAGAATGTTCTTCACACGTTGTTAGTGTCTCTGCTGCCCGCACGGAGAGGGTGGGGAAGAAGGGGTGAAGGAAGACAGGTGGGAAGGCAGGGGGTGCAGTAGCAGCATCCCCGACCTCACTCAACCCCCTGCTAAGCACCTGCTGTGTGCCCAGCGGAGTGTCTGGGACACGGGGGCCACTCCCGAGAGCTCTCAGAGTGGCTCTGGCCCCTGTGCATGGAGTGAGTGGCTCCTGCAGCTCCTGTCGGGCCCCCCACACGTTGGAGCCTCGCTTGTACCCCTCGCCCCTCATGTCACTTCACACCTTCAAGGTCTTATGGATCCCAAGGGGCCCTGGGAGGATCGGAAAGCCAACTGGGCTCCCTTCACACTGCCCCCCCCCCTCGCCCCGTGTGCCGCTGTGCCCATCACTGAGCCCAGGGGCCACCAAGGAAGGGGTCGGCCGGTTACCTGGTGGGCAAACCCACACGGGGCACCCCGGGCTCATCCCTGGAGCCGTCCCCAGGCTGTGGCACCCACATTTAGCAGAGGGCTTCTTGTTTATTTATTTATTTTTTTACTTTTCATTATTTATTTATTTATTTATTTATTTATTTATTTATTTATTTATTTTGAGGACTTCTTGTTTAAACGGCCCATGCCAGGCTGTCCCTCTTCCCGGTCCTACACCGTCAGCTCTGAGAGCCAGAGACCACATCTCTTATCTGTCTCTCTCTCCCAACTCCCAGCAGGGTAATTATTTTTGGAGTTGATATACTTACTTTAAACTCTCAAATAATGTAAGGCAGCGTATGATTGTGCCAAACCCACACTAAATATAGCACACAGTCTATAGCTAAAAATGCAATTTTTTTCTTTCCTTAAAAAAAAAAAAAGTCTATATTTGTTTCTCTCTTCCCTCTGTGTGATTGTATGTGATTCATTGTCTGAGGGAAGGTGGTGTTTGGCGTTGGTTTGTTTTTGCTTGAGTGATTTTAAGCCAAGCACACACATACACTTCTGTCTCCCAAGGCCACGGCCAGGCTCAGATGGAAGGCCCACAGGCTCAGCTTTGGGGGTATCTGTTCGGACGGAGGGCAGGGGAGGCTGTCTCCTTCTCCGTCCCACCCCGACTGCCTCTTTCCTGGCTGCACTGGCTCTACGTAGCCTCCCCGGCCCGCCACCACCTTCACTAACTGACCCAGTGCAGGTAACTTGTGCTAGGGGGTGTCCGTGTGTGTCCTCTTATTTAGCCCTCACTGAGTCTGAAGACGCAAGTACTCCTAGATCCCCATTTTCCAGTTGAAGAAATCGAGGCATCAAGACACCACCCGCATTCATCAGGCTCCTTCCCTGGGCCTCCCCTGGCGACAGCCATGCCCTCCACTGGGGCAGATGCCAAGACCGAGCCAGACTCAGCTCTGTAGACGGGGGGTGTTGGCTTCTCTGCTCAGCCCTGTAAAAGGCTGAGCCCCACAGCCCGTGTGCTGGAAATTCATACTACCAGCCAATGCTGGGGCTGGGGCTCAGTCAGGGACCACGACTCCCAGGCTCCCGTGACTCCTTCACCCCAATGGGATGTGAGCTCGCCTTGTCGGCTACACAGGCCCCCGGAGGAGGTGCGGATCCCAAGACGGGTGGTGCCTGGGGCCCAGAGTCTCCACGTGGAGGAGAGCCGCCCATCAACCAGAAGCACCTTCACGGAGCAAGAAATACCACTTATTTCGTGTGAAGCCCCTGATCATTCCAAGCCTATTTGATGTATAACAAAGCACACTGACCTGATCCAAGCATCTGGCTGGGGAAAGCCCGAGATCCCTGAAGGGTTTGTTCTCACCTGCATTTGCCCGGGCAAACCCGGCCGAGGAAACCGTGGCATCTCCTCTTGGACTCAGAGCGCCAGCAGGGCCAGGGCCTGTGCATAATCCCTAGCAAGGCTCTCTACCAGACAGCGCGGCAGCTCGCCCGTCCTCACGAGTCCCTGTCAAGGGCTCATGATGTAGAGGCAGGAGGGCGTTCAACACATATGCACAGATACGGGCACGCACACACACACCTGCACGTGCATGCACGCGTGCATACGCACAGACTCACGCACACGCACACCTGTGCAGCACACGGAGAGGAAATGTGATGCTTCTTCCCTCACCTCAAGGTCTGTGTTTTCCTCCATATACACCTGTCTCCCGGGCCAAGTCCCTCTGACACCCCCCCGAAGGAGCTCAGGCATGCGGGGCTGCGGAGGAGGGGCCACCCTGGGCCCCTGCTACTAGGCTGTGTCACTGAGGGTCACGCCGGCTCCCGGCAGCCGCGGTGCTGGGAAAAACCCGGGCTCTGAGACATAAAGACAGAAAACACAATGTTTTATTAGTGCTTGAGACGTTTATTTCCTGAGTTAACAACAATAATAAACTCGTTTACGGCTTTGAGTTTCATTGCCTTCCCCGGTGGGGCTCCCACCTGCTGCCGTCTGAGCTTGCAAAGCTCCTTCCGTGTGGAGGGGCCAGCCTGGCAGCTGGGAGGCCCGGGGAGTGGGGAGGGTCCCCGGGATGCTGTGCTGTCAGCAGGGCTCCCGCCTTGGTGTGGGGAGAGAGGCTCACTCCCCTGGTGGGACTGCAGGCAAGCAGGTGTCACAGAGGCTTCTGGCCCCTCACCGTCTATCGCTCAGGTGTCTTTTTCTCATCAAAGAAGGAAGTGATGTCTTGACTCAGGTGACTCATTTGGGGGAAACCAAGACTAATGTGTGGGGATGAGGCACCCAGGGAGCCAAGGTTTAGGAGGAACTGCTGGCGGGGTCGGGCGAGCATCTCCTTGAATTCTGTGTCCTAGGCGCCTGCCCCAGCCTGCCCCGGTCTTTCTGCTCCCTCCGCTGACAGCCCATGGGGCCTCCTGGGCTTTGTCTCCCCGTCTCCGTGGAAAAGCGGCGGTCAGTCTTTTCCAAATCTCACGGAGGCAGCTGCTGAAGCCACAGGCACCCCCACCCTGTTCTCAACTCACCAGGTTTCACAGGCTGGAGAAACACAGAGAGGGAGGGAGCACTTAGGAATTTATGAAGATATGACTTACCTTATGTTGTTGTTGTTTTTAAAAATTCATTCAAAGTGAGTCTCCTCCGGCTGGTATGGACTTTCTCTGTGATTCTTTTTTTTTTTTTTTAAGATTTTTTAAAATTTACTTATTCATGAGAGACACAGAGGCATAGACCTAAGCAGAGGGAGAAGCAGGCTCCATGCAGGGAGCCCCACGTGGGACTCCATCCCAGGTCTCCAGGATCACGCCCTGGGCTGAAGGCAGTGCTGAACCTCTGGGCCACCTGGGCTGCCCCTCCTCTGTGATTCTAATCGTTCCTTTGAGCCTCACCTTCTCAGCTCTGATAGATGTTCCCTGCCTGACACTGCTTCATAGGACGCTTTGAAAAATCATGAAGCTTTGTCTCAATGACAGGTGGGCGCACAGTAGGGAGCTTGTGGGAGTGTCCTGCTCTATCTGCTCTCCCAGGGGAGCCTGAGCCCCCATCAGGATCCCCAGGGGGGGCATGCAGAGAGCTGGGCCTGTCCCCAGAGTCCCTGCCTCAGTGGACCTGGGTGGCGGGGAGGGGGGGGGTGTGTGTGCGGAGAATTTGCATTTCCAGGGCTCCTACCCCACTTGAGACCCACTGCCCGAAGGTGCTCTGGCAGCAACATTCTGCAATTGGTCAGAACTGAATTCAAATCCAGCTCTACTGTTTAGCATCTGTGTGACCTTGGGCAAGTCATTTGAAACTTCCTGAGCTCATAATAGTCACTCAGCAGCATGGCTCCTAGAGCCATGACGGGAATTAAATAATAAGCTGTGCAAAACACCCAGCAGGTGCTCCAAGGCCTGCCATGGAGTGCCCTCCCCCAGAGGGTAAGTCCATCTCGCTAAAGATGTCGGATGAGGCAGGAGGGGAGGAAGTCAGGGCCTGCACTCACGGAGGGGTCAGCCTCCAGGTGAGCCCAGCCTGGAGAAGGAAGGAAATGGGAAATGATGTGCCAAGAGTCTAGGGTCAGCTCAGAAAGAAGCAGACACAGGTCTGTTTGCCTTCCGAGGTTGGAATGGGCACATTGGGGTCCATTTCTGGTGCACGAGGAAGAGAACACCCCGTTGTCCTGGCAGGACCTGTGCTTCCTCATCAGGAGGCCCTCAGAGAGGTCAGAGTGTTCTCCTGGTCAGAGGCCTGGCTGCAGTGTCCCCGCATCTGAGGGGTGCCCTTGGTAGTCACAAGGCCTTGGGGCCTGTCACCAAGCCTTTCCCTGTGCACCTGTGTCCAAGCCATTGGCTCTAAAGCCTTTTCCGTAGCAACAGCCCACCCATCAGACCCAGACCAGAGGCAGGGATGGACTCTCATGATCCTTGCTTACTGTTTTCTCTCCACTTTGCAAAAATATAGTTACTGTCATGTGTGCCCCATGCCATTGTCGTGAAAAGGAAGCACCATGATGTGTCAACTCCGTAGTGCCCTGCAGGGTAATGCAAAATGGGGTGGGGAGGTCCTGGGGTTGAACTTTCCAGCAGAGAAGTAGCAAGGGGTTCCTAGCCCAGGAGCCCGGATTATCTCCCAGAGAGCACATTTAGACCAGGCTCTTTGGACTGGGTACACTGTGGAAAGACTCCTGCCACCAAAATGCACCACCTCATCTAGGAAAGGGGTACAGGGAACAGCTGGTCGATGTCAAGAGGCCTGTCCATCTTATAGCTGAGTCTACCTGCTGGGCCGCTACCTTAGGGATGAGCCTCCAGAGCCACCCAGATCTGCTCTCCCAAACCACCCCATTACCATGCAAATAACCTTCTTTGAAGCCCAAAGGGCCTTCTCCGTGAACCTCTGCACGGGACGGACCAAAGGCTGCATTCTGCACAAGTGGCAGCCCCTGTTCTCTGTCCTCTACGCACCAAGGAACCCACAGCGAGCAGGTGCCCGGTGAGTGTGCACTGGAGGAAGGATGCCGCAGACAGTCCCCGTGCCCAGGGCACAGTTACCCCACCTTCCTGAGTCTGCTGCTTTTCACGCCATTGCCTTCCACCTCCTAACGGTCTCCGTAGAGTATGTGGCAGCGGGCATTTTTCATCCGAAGACATTAGAGCAAGTTGGTTTGTGAATGTCACTGCTCCTTTGGCTGCCACGGGGGACAGGACCATGCCTCTAACGGTGTGGAGTAGCCTGGCTTCAGTTAAAGAAAGAAAGGCTACAGCAAGGCATGAAGACCAGAGGGAAGGGGACTCTTCTTAGAAGACCACAGAGCCCTGTCTCCTACTGATGGTGTGACTTTGGGTGGGTCACTTCCATTTCTGTCTCCTCCTCTGTGAAACGGGGTTCGAAAGGAGGCTGTCCCCTACAAGGTGATTTATGGTCAAGCCACTGTCTTGGAGTAGATGTCTGTGTGGTATTTATGGCAAGAACGGATTCCTGTAATAATGATCTCCCATATTTGGATGGGGCTTTACAGTTTCGAGGCAGTTTCGGTTGGGTTCAGGGCTGGGGGCTCTGACTGGCAGCAACATTCTGCAATTGGTCAGAACTGAATTCAAATCCAGCTCTACTGTTTAGCATCTGTGTGACCTTGGGCAAGTCATTTGAAACTTCCTGAGCTCATAATAGTCACTCAGCAGCAGAGAGGGAAGATACAGAGGCAGAGAGCGAGCCCTCGGCACCGCCGACCGTGGGGAGTAGGTTCCGCAGGTCTCCAGGGAACAGGCAAAGCTGCCAGTGTCCCACCTCAGCACGCTGATTCTGCCGCCACTCCTTCAGTTCTTCCCGTTGTATCAGGACCAGAGATGTAATTAAATGCTGGTTTGTCGTTAACAACTTTGAAAAGCCCTTTGCATTCTGAGAGCTCAGAGCGACTTGTGAAGGGCATAGGCATAGGCCGCCGGTCCAGGCACGGAGGAAACATCCCACAGCCCAGTTCTGGTCTTCTATATCATTTAGTCCAGGGTCCCTGCCTCTCCAGCTCCGTGGCACACACACATTCCTTGCAAATGTCAAGTGATGAAGCCGTAACTGTTGGAAAGCCCCATACAAGTTAGAGAAGTTAGAGAAAATGCTGCAAGCCTCCAGAACCACATTCTGCATGCCGGTGAAGCCTGAGATGGGTTTTTTTTTCTGACCTCTAGACACCCCTCTCCTCGAGCCGGGAGTCTCAGCATCACACCCAGTCCCCAGACCCATCCGTGGAGGTGATTCAGGCAGGCAGGTGGGGCCAGGAGTCTGCATTTTAACAAAGCCCTGTAGAGATCCCCACTCCGGGGGCAGGCGGACCACACCTTTGGAGGCCACTCTCACCTTTGCGGTCCAGGTTTTGATGAAGGTGTGCACCACGCCCGCCCTGGGAAATCATTTTCCCCTCCCCAGAAATGGAATCCCTCCGGATTCACACCTTGCAGGAAGCCGCAGCGTTGCCTTGACAACAGATGACTAATTTAGAAGTCCCTGTGAACAGGTGGGAGACAGGAGAGGACAAAAGAAGCCACATGGGCAGGGGCCAAGTGGAAACAAGAGACTCTGAGCAGCCCCCAGAGCACACAGTGGAGGGGAGGAGCCTTAGGGCCCAGGCAGGGAGGGATGATGCTGGCCGAGGGAGCTCTGTTGGGAAGGCGGGGAGGGTCTCAATGAACTCTCTTGGGCAGGTTGCTACAAGTCTGTCCCAGAAGCTAATTTTTGAAATTAAACTTTATTGAGAGACGTTGCGGTCAGGAGGAAATTTTAATTTTGAATAGCTCATTCGAAGAGGAAACTCCAACAGAGAGGCAGTATTCCAGGCCAGCAGTTGGCTAGATGTGGGGCTCCCAGAGGGGGACTTGGCATCAGATAAATCTGGAGAGAGCTCACACCTGGCAGGACCTGGCCCCGGGTTCACAACTTCAGCTCTTGGCAAATTCCTTCTGGGCCACCTGGGTGCTGTCCCGGGCCCTCTCTGGTTTCCTCTCCCAGCAGAACCCTCTGGGGCCTCTGTTCCAGCCAGCCTCCAGCCACCGCCCAGGATTTCCTATCTTGCCTTGTGCAAGTTAATCCGCCTGTCTAAATTCCACGCATCCAGCCCCAGTTTCCGCCGGCCCTTCCCTGACAACAGCATCATGTGCTCTCTCTCACACACGCAAATCTCTTCTCTTCATATCTCTACCTCTTATCACCAGCGGAGCTTCCTGCACCTCCCAGGCAAGGACCAGAGCCTTCAGATGGCCTTGGAGGAACAGGAACCTCACGATGGGGGCCTAAATCCTGCGCTCTATGTTGCTTTCTCAGTTGGGCCGGCAGTTGGCACGAAGGTGTTCACCTTGGCAGCACATCAGAACCACCGAGGGAGCCGTAACAAACGTTGATGCCTGCCCCTGCCCAGCCGAAACCAAATCCTTATGGGGCAACCAAATCATTGCAAAAGCTCCTGGGTTATTCTGGTGCACAGTGAAGGCTGAGAACCACCTCAGTGGGCTGTTTCTCATCCTTAGCCATGGAAGGGCGATTCAAGAATAGTGCACCTCGGGACACCTGGGTGGCTCAGTGGTTGAGCATCTGCCTTTGGCTCAGGTTGTGATCCCGGGATCCCAGGATCGAGTCCTGCATGGAGCCTGCTTCTCCCTCTGCCTGTGTCTCTGTCTGTGTGTGTGTGTGTGTTTCTCATGAATAAATAAATAAAATCTTTAAAAAGAATAGTGCACCTCCCCAGTGTTCTAATACTGTAAAATTCAACCCACGGCAGCCACTTTTGCTCTACTTCTTCAGGAATGGGGGAAGTTCATCCGAGACTCTGTGAAGTTTTAACTAGCCAAAGACCCAGGGACAATTGCCAAGGAGGGCAAATACCCATGTCTCCACCCCTCCATACCATGGCCTTGACAGCCCCTGCTAATCAATCATGGCACACTTGCTCTTTGAACCAGAAGTGTCCTCGCAGCATTTCACCACCTGTGCTCCAGGCAGCCCCGCTCAACTGGAGCTGGCACCCTAGCTGAAACCTCTCGTAATCCTTGGTTTGGAAAGGCAGTACCACAGGGTTAAGGAGAAGCGGAGATAATAGGGGTTCTCTCCCTCATCTCTTAAGTTTACGTCCGGGAGGCCAACCATAGCCTTGCCCTAAATGTACTTTCGGATCCTTGGGACCTAACCTGAAGTGAGAAAAACAGTTTTGAATGAGTTAGTTCCCTCAGCTTTCTTAGAGCTGGGTGTGGTCTCCTCTTGGCTCCCTTAGCTGACCCAGGAGAGAGTAGGCCATCAGATAAGGGTGGCGTAAGTGCGCTTTCAGACAGTTGACAACACTGTCAATTTCCCTGCTGTGCGAGCACGTACTGAAAATAAGCCAAATTCCTTCTTCTTTGGATTTCTCGGATTCCTTATGGTCTTCCTCCTCCAGAGGCCCAACTGTCAGCTCGCTAACCCAAGCTCCACTTCCAAACTGTATTCCAAATACCCCTGCTTATTATTCTCACCCTGGCATTCAAGGGTGCCCATAGCCCCGGACCCCGGCCTAACCTTCTGGCCCAATTTTCCTCCTCATCCTACCCCAGACTCTGGCCGTACTGACTCTCCCGAGCGTGCCTGGTCCTCCAGGCTTTTATCTGCACCAAAAACATCCTTGCTCCCATTCCTGTCTGCTGAGATCTTCCTCCACATTCAGGCATGTTGACATCATTCCTCCTGCATATGATTCCTCTCTCATGGCTTTTGCTGCATCTCTCCTTGTCCTATTCTCCAACTTTGGTCAGTTTGTCCTTCCATGTTAGCCAAGGGGAAAGCCTGACTATTTCTCAGACATCTACCAAGTGCCGGGCACCATCCTAGGCAGCTGTTTGGGGACTCTGCCTTTGTTGAGCTTTGTTGGCATTTCTAGTTCTTAGATCTCACTAACTACACTTTATTTGTGAGAAAATAGGGAAGCTTGGCAGTTTGGTGATTGGCCTGAGGTAGGAGAGGTGCTAATGTTGTAGAGCGGGGAGCAGACCCCACATCTCTCCCTTCCGAGGCTCTATTTTGTTGTTGTTGTTGTTTTACCCTTCTCTGCTTCCAACGCAGAATTTCCCTTTGTCTGCCTTGTATGTAGGATTTGGCGTCAGAAGATAGAGAAGGCCCGCACCACCTATCTAGTTACTATGTTGTTTTGGCTGTTGGCTGAACCTCTCTGGTCTTGTTTTCTCTTCTGTAAAAGAGGATTAAAATCCTACTCACTCTGTCTTGCTCACCCAGGAGAGCTCCCTTCCCCGTGGGCTGTGCCTCTTGGGCTGAGGCCTCATTATCCTCATCTCGGTACCTCCATAGCACTTGGTTGGCACGGGCCCTGAAACGGTAAATAAATCAATAAATCCTTGTGATTCAATTAAATGAGATTAAATTAAAAGAGGCAAGAGGTTAGGGGGAAAAAAAACCCAATCACCTCTGCTTGAGGTTCAGAATTGATCGTTCCCACCAGCGTCACCTGGAGTGGGTTGGTTGTTTTATTTTTTTAAGATTTTATTTATTTATTCATGAGAGTCACAGAGGGAGAGGCAGAGACACAGGCCGAGGGAGAAGCAGGCTCCCTGAGGGGAGCCCGATGTGGGACTCGATCCCAGGACCCCGGGATCACCACCTGAGCCGAAGGCAGACGCTCAACCACTGGGCCACCCAGGCGTCCCTGCAGTGGGTTTTGATCACAATCACTTGTAACTTGTTTGCTCTTTGCTTTGTTTAGCAAATTCCTTCACAGAGAGACAGGAAAGGAGTCTGGGAAGGCAGGGTAAGGGTGTGGGAAGATGCTGGAATTTGAGAAGGAGCTCAGATTGTTGGTTGAACATATTGCTGTCTGTGTGGAAAATGTTCACAGCAGTTACAACTTTGGATGAATATGTATTAGCGGTGGTGCTGCAATTTGCTGGCGTGTGCCACGCTACACTCGGAGACTTGGCAAGATGGGTAATTATCTCCACATTATGTGCCTTGTCTCTTTCTCTTCTTAATTAAGTAACTAATCTGGTGGAGGAGAGCTCTGTTTGTGTTTGTTTGGCAGGTGCAGCCTCGTGACAGTTGTCTGGAGAAGTTTCTTGGAAATTTATGAGATTTTCAAAAAACAAACTGCTCGGAGCTGAGCCGACCTGCTGGAGCTGGGGAGGGTCAGAGTGAGGCCTCTCCCGGAGCACAGGACAGTGTGGCAGGTGCAGCTTCTCCTAGATGGTGGGGTTCCTGCTGGCGGGGCCTGAGGGGGGCCTCTGAACCTACGGAGTGGAGGGAAGCAGGGTGCTCCAAAGGGCAAGGGAAGGGATGCCAGAGGCCAGAATTAGAACAACAGCGTGTTCTTCCTTCTACCTTGTTTCCCTATAAATTTCTCTATTAAGCAGATTTCCCCCCTCAGATCTTCTAAGCTCTCTGTCAAGGAATTGATTAAATAAGCTACGTGCTGACCGATTATTAGAGACTGACCACATAGCTCATGGGCAAACCAGCTGACATGACGGTGCTTGGCTGGGGTGGATGGGACTCTGGATGAGCCTTCTGGGTCACTGGCTGATGACCAGTCCAGGGACCCAGGACACGCTGAATCCCACAGTGCATGGTCATTTAGCCACGTGCACAGACTACCACTCTGATGGCTCCTCCAGGCTGCCTGGAAACCAGAGCTTCTAGCCCTGGAGGGTGCAGGACGGTGAGCTTCTTTTGAGGTCCATGGGTTCCTTGCAAGAAAGCGGTGGAATGGGCCAGGCCAGTTAATGGCAGGATGTAACGGATCCAGGGATGCTGATTGAGGGAGCTACCAAGGAGGTACTAGTGGTGATGCTGAATCTGGGGGCAGTCTTGGGTAGATCACAGAGTGTGTCGTTAACTGCGAGGAGCGTTCACTGACCAACACAGTGGCGTGATGCAGCTGTAGTGGGCTGCTCTGCTCAGGTGGCTCTGCTGGCCCAGAGGACACTTTGCCCTGACTCCTAAGTTCTTTTTTTTTTTTTTTTACTTGAGGAAAGGAGCTTGCCTTCTACATATTCCCAACATACACACCAGTTCAACGAAACAAGTTGTCAGACAGCCCTCATGAGTGGCCCATTCCAGGGGGGCACTGCAGTGCTGTGGGAGACGGGATGCTAAGACGGCCCCCCAAGGTTATTGAACCCCAGTGGACACAGACTTTCTCCTCTCAATCAAGCCTTACTCTCGGTTCTGCTATGAAGGGAGTTTTCTGATCTGCTTAGGATCACTAGTCTGTTGACCTTAAAATGAGACATTATTAAGTGAAACTGCCCTAATCCCATGGGCCTTTTAAAAGCAGAGTTTTCTCCAGCTGGTTGCAAAAGAAAAAGTCAGAGATTTGAAGCATGAAAAGGATTCACTATACCATTTATGGCTTACAGATGGAGAGGATCACATGACAAGAAATTTGAGAGTCCTTTAGAAACTGAGAGCAGTCCCCTGGTGACAGCCAGTCAGAAAATAGGGTCCTCAGTCCTACAACCACAAGGAACTGAATTCTGCTAACAACAGAAATGAGCTTGAAAGTGGATTTTTCCTCAGATCCTCCAGATGAGAACCCAATCTGGCCAATACCTTGATTTCGGTGGTGTCATACCCTGAGCAGAAATCCCAGCCATGCTGTGCCAGTCTTCTGATCTATGGAACCACAAGCTAATAAAAGGGTGCTGTTGGAAGCCGCTGGGTTTGCGATGATTTGTCGTGCAACAATGGAAAACCGATACAGGGGTTAAGCCTCACATCTGACCTGTGAGAAGAGTTGGGAAGAGAGACTTTGCCATTTCTTTATGATCTAAACACCTGGAGAGTCAGACCCTACTCCAGGTTGTGCCAGTGATCTTGGGCAAGTCATGTCTCCTCTCTCCTGTGAAAGGAGGAATGAGATTCCATGTTTTTTATGGTCCCTCATAGCATGCTCATTCCAACTACGGCTATGGACATGGACGGAAGAAATGCATAGGGATGGCCACCAGGAGGTCATAGCTTCCTTTGCCTGAGATCTCTGGCTTCAAGGTCAGGGTAATCCCCACCACGAGGCAATATCCATCTTGCCATATTCAGCTCAAACAGCTTCCATGGATCAGCATTGCCTATAGAAAAAAGAAGGACACTCCTCTCTTTGCCGCTCAGGGTGGACCCAGCCAAACTCCTGACTCTAGGCCCCACGCCTCCCTTGGGCACGTCTGTGCTTTGCTCACATACCACAGGTCACCACTGGTATCTGAGCTCCTTTTCTCTTCCCCAGTTTCTACATTCTGTTAACCCCAAAATTAAGCAAATAAACTTCCCATCTTCTGAAATGTAGTTCTGGACCTACCTGCTCCAGGCAGCCTTCCTGGCATTTCTACGTGAGTAAGGCTCTCCTTTGGTGGTAATGCTAAAAACTCACGCTAGCTTGGGAAGAAAAAAATAGAATCTAGTGATTGATTTAACTGTGGAGACTAGGGTTAACTTTAGACACAGATGGATCCAGGGAGACAAAGTATGTCATTGGGACTTTGTCCTCCCTATCCATCTCTTCTCTTGGTTTCCCACTGTGAATCAGGGCCCTTCCTCATGTGGAGTAAAAAAGTATAGTTCCTGGTAGCTCTAAGCCTGGTTCCCCATGCCTTGAAATTTAAAATTAGCAAGCCTTAATTTCCCCCTTCCCTAACCACCCCACCCCAAACACCTCTGTATTTAAGATCGGAGAAGATGATTTGTCCCATGTGCGACAGTCTCCACCCCGAACCAATCCTTGTGTTCATGGAGACACACCTCTCTCTGATTGGTCAAAAGAGTACCTGCTTCAGCCTTGGTGGGAGGAGGGCTGCTGGGACCAAGAACCTCTCCCTGACCCTGTGGTCAGAGGGAGGTGTCACCCTCCAAAGAGGGTGACCTGAAGAAGTGAGAAAGGGGCTAGTCAGAGAGAAACAAGAAACGCCCATCCTATCCTCCCTGTGTTCTGCTCTGGACTTCCACTAGCTTACCATTTTCACATTCCTTCGGTCATAACCACACTCTGCCCCGCAGAGGAGATGTGTATATGTGTATATGGCTGATCTGATCCAACACTCAAAATTTAGATATGCAGAAAAAATATAACAGGTTATATATATATATATATATATATATATATATATATATATATATAAGCAGCTTTTCCTCCCAATCTTGGGGAGCAGGGAAATAAAATTAACTACTTGTCTCATATGATTGGATATAGTTGGCTCTGATCATTTGAAGCAGTCCCATTAGGAAAATTTTTACTCGTTTGAGTAAAAATACTCAGCTGCTGTACTTGCTAGGATGGGATCCAGGTGTAGGTAGAGAGGGGACTTATAAAATCTTTATAAATCCATGTGGTGGGAGGATGAATCCAAGCCCCTGGGCAGAACTTCCTCTGCACCCCTTGCCTTGTCCACTGGAGTATTATCTTGGGAGCATTCACTGCCAGAGCCTGTTGGGTGCGGGGGAGACCTTGGCTTGGCCAGGCTTCACTGACACCCTTGGCTGACCCACCCAAGGGATATGGTCCTGACCCGCCCTGGATCCAGCACACTGGCCCTACAGTCTGCCCCCAGCCTTGCAGGGGGCTCCCCCCTCCCCTCTTCCGAGGGCCATCTAGTGCAGGCAAGGGGGCAGTGGGGGCTTGCCCTCATTATGTCTCCCCTGTTTTAGTTCCAAACCATTGCAGGGCCTTCATGGCAAACAGGGCATATGATTTGTCCACTCATCATCAGGACTCTGTGAGCTGAGGCAGTTGGCATACTAACAGGGGAGATAAAGGAATGTAGAAATCCTCTCTGAGACAACAGCTTGGTTTACGCAACTATCGCCCTGACCCATAATGCGTGCGTGTGTGTGTCAATAACTGAATATTGCCTCAGTCCTTGGCACCTCTTTTGAAACGAAGTCTCATCTCCTTCCAGGGAGACAGTTCCTGCCATGAACCCAGAAGGTTACCTTCCAAGAAGGCAAAAGAGAAAGCATGTTAACAGTTTATAACATAAGAGCCACCCCACGTGCAGGGCACCTGCTTCCTCTGTTGCATTGCGGGGTCTCGAAGGCCGGCACCCTACAGCATCCAGTGCTACGGCCCTTGCTGCGCTGTCACCCAGCAGTTGACATTCCCTGGCTGCCTAGAGCTTTGACCCGAGAGCAAAACTTGGATCACTGCATTTTACAGAGTGCCTTATGCCACTGACCCCGTTCATTGCTTCCTTCGGCAGGTGGTTACGGGGGGGCCGGCTGGGTACAGGTACTGTACTAGACCCCGCAGGAAGAAAAGATGGAATTGGAGTGTGCTTTTTGCTGAAACACGCACAATTCAAAGAACCACCTCAAATTGGAGAGACTGCTGGGTAATGAAGTGGATCCCGTGGGAGTTCCCACTTTCCCTCCAGGTCCTCAGAGCCTGCCTGCAATGTTCTGCAGGTCTTTCCCGCTCCATTTCCTTCATCTGCACTCCCCCCCCCCCCCCCCGCACTGATATCGGGCAGGCAAAGACCTCTGCTTCTTAGAACGTGGCTGATGTGTCACTGCTTGACCCGATCGGTAAATATTGGTGCCCGTGGTGCCAACTCCCCAGTGCTTGATGGTGAGGCCACCCGGGCGGTGCAGATCAGTTGAGCACCTGATTTATTTCTTGGGTTACAGACGACTGAGAATTCTTAATGGAAGTAGCTTCTTTAGTGACCCGGCAAATGTGCCAAGGGCAGAAGCTCACTAAATCCTTTCCTTCTTGATTTTTTTGGGCCACAACTGCTCTGCGCCCTTGGTGTCCACTCAGAGACAAAACGCGCCTGGCGATTGCTTCGGGCTCGGAGAAGCTCACACGAGCTGACTGTAAATCTCAGACCCATTGTAGCTAAAATAAGCAAATGAGGCTGCAGTAATTTTAGGACAGCAAATGCATGATTGCAAAGTGGAGTAGAAGGAGGCTGTTTTTGAAGACAAAGGAAGGGCGAAATTTTGGCCCGAGGGCTTTGCCAGAGATGACTCCACTACTGAGCGATTTGGGATGGGAAACATCCGCCAGCTTAGGGGACGGAGGAAACCCCAAACTTGGAGAAGCTAACCTAAATGGTAAGCCTGGATCTGCCACTGGCTAGCTGTGTGACCGTGGGAAAGTCACTGGGTCTCTCTGGATTGTTCAGCATTGGCAAAACAAGGCAGTTGGACGACCCAAGTTCCAAAATTCCTTCTCAGTCCAGGAGGACGTGGTTTTGTGATCCAGCTGCGATCCGCCCCTTTGGCCTTCAGATTGGCTCATTGTCACGGTCCCTCGAGGTGCCGTCAATGCCAGCCTTATGGCCGTTGCTCCCAAGTGGGTTGTGGGGAAGGGAAGCCTCTGTCTGGTCCTGTGTCCCATGAGCCTCTTTAAAAATGCAGTTCTGATAGATGCGATTGGGTTAAATCATTCTGTTGCCAGGCAGGTAGCCCACCAATCCAGAGGGAAGAGGGACAGGATTTTGTAACTGGATCTTGCCCTTGTCCTGCTGTTTGCTAGCTGCGTGACCTTGGACAACCTTCTCCGTACTCAGGGGCCCCATCTAATGAGATTCTCTCTAGAATGCCTCCCAGATCTCACCTGCTCCCAAGCCAGGTGATGCAGTGCCTCTCTCATTCAAACAGAGCACAAACATTTACCTCTGCAGGCCTGAGAGGAGCAGAGCCTTCTGCAGGAGAATCGAACCTCTCTCTGGGCAGCAGAGATCAAAGCGCATCCTGCAGGGAGAAAAACTAAGCGAGAACAGCTATGAGCCTGCTAGCATTGCCCTCGCCTTTCCTGCAGGGAGGCCTCCCTGGGGGCCCTGGGTTTGCTTTAACGAGGGCTGCTATTCCTTACAGAAATCCACTGGTCAGTCAAGTGTGGGGTACGAGACCAGAATGGGTTTCAGAACGTGTAGGGGAAGTCAGAGTGACGACTCGATCATCGTGCCCCAGGGACCGCTATTTACGGAGTACCTCCCGAGTGTCAGCCTCTGCACTGGGCGCAACCACATGGGGTTCATTTCGTCCTTTGGCCTCCCATAACCTAAGTCGGCTTCCTCGGGTAAGTGTGAGTGGGGGGCGAAGCCCTGCCTTCCAGCTAGGAAAGGAAACAGAGCAAGATGCGCCCTCCCTCGTCACCCTGGACTATTTAGGGTATGGACACGTGGCACAGGCCTCCTCAGTCAGATGCTCCCATCTGGACTCTGAACTGTGAGCAAATAGTCAAAGACGAAGGGACTGTCTGAATGGACTCAGCTCAGGGGACGTGGGGTAAGTGCCCGGCCAGGCTGTTCTCCGTGCAGGCTGCTGGTGCTGTCTGCTGTTTGGTTGTCAGCAGCGGCCTTAGTTTTTCCCACTGTCCAAGGCTTCAAATTCCTGTGGGTTCTTAAAGACTTTATTTTTTATTTATTTGAGCGATAGGCACAGATAGCAGCAGAGATAGCGAGAAAGAGCACGAGCAGGGAGGGAGGGAAAAGCTGGGTGCCCGCTGAGCAGGGAACTCAACATGGGGCCTCGATCCCAGGACCCCAGGATCATGACCTGAGCCGAAGGCAGGCACTTAACCAACTGAGCCACCCAGGGCCCCCCTAAATTCCTGTGGATTCTAAGAGTCCTTTCTGCCTGTAGTCCCCAAAAGTGGTTTCGGTTACTTGCAGCCCAGATTCCGGGCCGACACCCTGCTCTTAGGCTGCAATAACCCCCTGGGGAATACCTTTTGGTGTCACTAAAAGTCTTGGCCCTGGGTTTACTCCAGTCACTGTGATGATCAATTCTGGGCTGGTTTTCCCAACTTTGCCCTGTATCTCTCACTTCCCACCATGGGGCTTCTGTGATGGCCAAGCATGAGGTGTCGGGGAAGCCAGTGCACGGGAAGGCAGCTGTGGAGCTACTATGACCAATGAAGAATAGAAGCCAGTGGAAGAATGTCCTCTCCATTCTCCACCAGGCGGGCAGTGCTTGATGCATTTCATGAGGCTGCTCAGACGGTCACCTCAGCAGTGGCCTGAATAACAGGGGATTATATAGGATTTGACCTTGCGTGTTCCGCTGACTGGTCCTTCATGCCTATTCCTTGGATCCCTTCCAAAATAAGTGACCTGAAGACGAGCTTATTTCTTGGGCTCTGCTTCAGACGGTGGGGTAGGGGGCACAGAACTAAGGCTCAGAGAGGAACTGGGGCACGGGGTATTAAGGAACTTAGTCTCAAATCACACGAAGCACAGAACCAAGGCTTGAACCAGAACCTCTTTGACTCCACAGCCTGTGATCTTCTCCTTTCCGTAGGGCCTGACATTAAGGACAAGTAGGGCTGGTGGTAGGCAGGCTTGGCCCTTCTGCACCTGTGCTTTGGGTGGGGTGGGGAGGAGGACTCTGGGCAAGTCTGGAATTCCTACTCTGGTGCTAGCCTTGGAACACATGGAGCCTCCCTTACTTCTAGATCTTTCTGTTTCTAAGAGAGTTTTTGCTCTTGACTTTTTAAATTTATCTTCCTGTTTTTCTTTGAGCCTGGCCCGGCTTTGTGAGCATACTAAAACATGCACCAGGAGACCCAGATCTCAGCCCCAAGTCCACCACCAACTTGTTACCTGACTGTAGGATGAGGTTCCCTCTCTGGCCCTCTGGGTCCCCCTGGACCAGCTGAGTGGTTCCCAAGTGTTCATCGGGATGGCCATGCCAGTCACCTGTGAGGGTAGCAGGCTGGCAATGGAGCTTCCTAAAAATACAGATTACCAAGTGCCACCTCCGAAGACTCATCTGGCATAGGAAGCCAGACATCTGTATTTGTAATAAGTTTCTCACATCTAAGCAAGTTTTTCTCTCTCCTCTCTCTTTCTCTGTCTCTATCTTTTTCTCTCTCTCAAGTCCTTGATTTGGGAATGATTCAGAAATTCCAAAAGACAATTTCACTCCCCGATCTCTCCCCTATGAGCCTGTCAGAGGCCTGCAGTTTCCACCTTCCAGAGCAGCTGTCGTCTCAGTTAACATACCAGTGAGATACCCAGGGGGTTGACACGTTATCACCTTAGCATCCATAACATCACGTAGCTGTTTACTGTATCAGGTAGAGACCAGGGTCTGGGGTGGCAACACTAAGGATCCCCAGGGAGTAGGGCATTTTCTGAGCAGGGAGGGGACAGCCAGTGAGCATGAAGATCAGAGTCCCGGGTGTGGAAAGGGAGGTGTCAGCAAGGAGAAGAGTCAGGAGAGTGATGACAAGGTTCACCTACCTTACAGAGATCAGAGGTGGGCTGGGAGGCAGGAAGGTAACAAGGAGGAAGCACAGAAGGTTGAAGCCCATGGTAGACATCTCTGGGTTCAAATCCTGGCATCACCACGACATGATCTTGGGCAAGTTACTGTGCTTCCTCTTCTCTGTCTCTTTGTCTCTCTCTCTCTCTCACACACACACACATACATCTGCCATGTGCTGGCGTGGGTTCCCCAGGGTCATGGCTGTTCTACGTGGTCTCACTTCCATAGCTGACTAGACTGGGTAGTCACTCTCCAAACAGAGCATTTGGAATTTGGCTGAAAGACAAAGTCTCTAGGTGACTGGAAGTAATATGTGTCCAGGGGTATGGTTGGGCAGGCAGCTGTGATCTGTGCAACTAGTAGAAGTGGAGGAGGAGCTGGTTTGCAGAGAGTGTGAAGCAGAGGCTTAGAGAGAAGCAGAAGAACGAGAAGGAGGGGTCCTGAGGGCTGTCAGATGGTAGCTCCAGCACTTTCCTGAAGCAGCATCCAGTCTGTGGATTCTGGGAGGCGCTTCGTATCTTTATAAAAAAACAAACAAGTAGAGGCGCCTGGGTGGCTCAGTCGGTTAAGCGTCTGCCTTCAGCTCAGGTCATGATCCCAGGGTTCTGGATGGAGGCCTGCATTGGGTTCCCCACTCACTGGGGAGTCTGCTTCTCTCTCTGTTCCTCCCCCTGCTTGTGTTCTGTCTCTCTCTCAAATGAATGAATAAAAAAAAAAAATCTAAAACAGAACAAGCAAACTACTCACCCCCTTTTTTCCTAAATTAGTCTGATTCTGTTGCTTGCAACCCAACAAGCAAGCACTTCTGAAAGCTGAGTGAGCTGTGGGTGTAGGCAGCAACAGCGGGCAGGCCACGGTGAATGGGACAGACGCTCCGGGGACCACCGACGTGCCCTGGGTCCCTTCTGAAACCTCGCGGCAGACTCCTTGCCCGCCAGCCACTTTTCCCAAAGCAATTTTTCGAGGCCTTTCTTACAGAGCCTCACCTTGGAGCACAATAATGGCTCTTCTGCGTCTCCGTGCATTTGCCAGCATGCACTGGGCTCCAAATATGCAGACCGGTGCTTCTCAAACTCTCCCTGAGATAAATGTTAAAATGCAGATCCCCATGCAGCAGGTCAGTGCTCCCACACCCACACGAGGCGGGTGCTGCTGGGCCGAGGACCAGGCCTGGGCTAGCAAGAATTTAGGCGCCCTGTGCCAGGAATTACAAGCAGGTGGCCAATTAGGGCCCCCCCATCGGCCAGCAGGCTGAAACCCAGCGACTCTCCGGAAAACCTCACTAGTTTTAATTAACAACAACAACAACAACAACAACAAAAGTCTGCAAAAAGCATCCACACTAAGAAATAGCATTTTATTCCTTCTAACAGTACACAGGGAAGAGTTGGCCTCTGTAGGAAATAGAAATAAGCCCACACCGTCCTTAGCAACTCAACGACCAATAATTTAAAAGGGGATCCTAAAGAGGTCGAGGAGATTGGAACCGTTTCTGTGTCCTTCTCATGTGTTCTCGAGTAGTGTAGATGCCTCTGTCTTCCTTCAGATTGCTCATATTTATTATTTGGGCAGAGCCTGTCTCGCAAAGCAGACAGAGCGACTTCCACGCACCCCGAAAGCAATGCTCAGACTCCTCGGTAACGCAGCCTTGTTGGCGGTGCCAATCCCTTACCAAAGACGTTGCTTTTGTTTTATTTTTCTCTTTCAAGAAACTGACATCTTAGCGCCTCATATCCATCTTAGTTTAAACAAATGTTTTGATTACATCCAAGTGAGAGCCCAACAAAAGCTGTTGGTACTGAGCGGGCGCGTTCCCTATTAGTTTTAGACAATTTGTTCTAATATTGTCTGGAATCATTCGTTTATACACCCATACAGATTTGATTACTTTACTTGTTTCATTAATCTTTATTTGTTTAATCATCTGTTTAATCTGTTTAATCATTGGTTTAAGTGGAAAGATTACATGAAGATGTCTAGCGTCGGCTCATACAGGCATTCTGACAGGGAGCCCGGCGTCCCTTTTCGACTATTTATTGCATTTTTTTATGGGGCTTCATGAGCCACTTTAAAGCCTACAGGATGCTTCAGGGAATTCGATAATTTAGTAGTTCTTCACCACTGAGCATGATATATTTTTTAAAATGTTATTTAATAAGCAATATTTGTGGAGTAATTCGACTTCCATTCTGGGATGGCGGATCCTCCTCTTCCAACCAAACGCAATATCTAGGTTGGCACCGAGACCCTTCTTTAGGAAGCGGGGACTGCCTGGGAGACTGGGAGTGTTCTCAGGGATGAGACAGTGGTTTCTCCTCTTTGGCTTCTTTGCTCTGAGAGTCCCAGCTGGTTCTTGTTTGCAAGCGTGGGGCAGGGCCCCAGGTCTGACTTTACTTTGTGACTGTTAGGGCTGTTGTGTCCCTGTCTTGTCATCCCCCAGCCTCTAATCAGACACGGGGTGCTACCTCCAACTGAGAGACCCCTTGGGAACCGTCATGAACATCAACAGTTGCCTCTGCATGCAGTCTGCTTAGCAAAATGGTCACTGCTCTCTCTGGTGACAGATTTTGATGTTATGCTCCAGTTTGGCCAGAGGATGAGGGGTGTGTGTGTGTGTGTGTGTGTGTGTGTGATGGATGAACCCTGAACATCGCGGTTGGTACAATCGGTGTTACTTCAGCAAAAGACAGCGAGCAGCTTGGGTTAAGGAGCCCCGGGCCCCTGCAGACGGAGCTGCGATGGGAGCCCCTTGCCCTCAAAGGAGGGGTCCGTCCATGGCAGACCAGGCCCTTCCACCCTCGCCCTCTCCTCATCTTCTCTACTTTCCAAGAGTTACGTCGGGCCTACTCTCTTACCCCAAGGCCGGATGGGGGCAGAATTGGGATTGCAACCCACTGCTTCTAAAATCCTTTTGGAAAAGAACTACCTACGCCAACTCACAATGTTTTGAGCTTTTGTTCCTTTCTGATAAGAAGCTGATAGGAGAATAAAAACAGTACTGCTCTGCGCTCCTGTTGCCATCCTAATTAAGGGAAATCATTTCACGCTTTCTAAGTACATTGATGTTATGCCCTCCAACCTGGCTGGAGTGTAGCTGGGTTGTTAACCCACCCATTTGCGCCCTTGGAGAGAATGGACCTCATGGGATCTCCAACTCCCCACCCTCACTCTCTGACACGATCCTTGAGAGAACATGGCACCCAACGCCATGACCATGTCTGGGTCACAGGACACGTGACCTTGGAAAAGTTCCTTAACATTTTGAGCCCTGTTTCTGATCATACTAACGGAGGTGAGAATAAAACCACACAGGGGTTTGTGAACAGGAAATGACAGAACAAGTGTCAGTAGTGCCTGCCCAGCCTGGCACCTGGTGAGAGTGGGCACCGGGGACTGCTGTTCTATGGTGACCTGATGTCTCATGCAGGGAGCTCTTCTGGTGTGCAGACACCCTGTGGAGGGAGAGAGGGCTGTGAGCAGGGACAGGTTAGAGAGAGGAGGCGCTGGCCGCCCGTGTGTCCGTCTACCTGTTCCAACATCACCTGGAAGGTTTGGGCCGTGCTGTGTATTTCCTGCAGTGAGTCAGTGCCAGCCACCAGCACGAGGCTTCGTTCCTAATCTATCTTGAATCCCCCTGTTGGGGCTCTAGTTTGAGGTTCCTCTTTAGCTGACCCTCTGCCCCCTAGACCCTGGATCCCTCTGCCCATGCGTCTGAAAGAATCACTTCCTTAAATAAAATCCTGGATGGTATTTGAAAGAAATGTATCCATGAAAAGGCTTTTCCCTGAGCTTCCAGATTTCAGCGTCCATAAACCACAGATTCCTAAAACTACTTATTCACCCCTGCCTGCACCTGGGAACTTCCTTGGTGCTCCCTTTAGTCAGATTTCTTTGCATTCCCCCAAAGAGCTACCCAAGCAGGTTCAGAAGAGCCTGGGAGAAGCTGACAACGAACCTGGCTCAGGACACCGTTCCCAACTGGGGACCTTCCGTCTGTCATTGGGTTGCAGGCATCACTGCAGTACCATACTTAGTACAGCTGCCCAGTTAACTCATAGTCTTCTGACTGAGGATGGGGCGAGCTTCCACTGTATGACGGGTTTGTCCTCTTCCAACAGGCTCTGGGCTCAAGGAGCCGTGCAGGAGGTGTGGACAACTGTACAGTCACCCAGTTCAGCTGACTCAGTCCTGGTGCCTGGTGGCCTGAGCTGCCAGATATACCTTGAGTCCATGGGAATAGAGAAGAAAGGAGGTTCTCTCTAGACAATCATCCCTCCTCCCACCACTACCACCAGACTCATCCCTCTAGTTAAAAATATGTCTTGGTTAACAATCTTTCTTCTAGATCCCAGATTTGGCACCTGGCTTTAGAGAAGAGACCAATGGGGTTCTGGTGGCTCTTTGTATTTAAGGAGAGGAGGAATACAGGGATGCCCAGGTCAACATCCAGAGGTCCTGATGACTACGGGAGCAGGGAGAGGGTCTGTAGTGATGAGAGAAAATCAAGGAAGAGGGAGGAAGTCCAGATAAACTTGGAAATTCTGTCCCACTTGCCTTGGGCGTAGCCTTGGCATCCTGCATCCTGCCCATACTTTGCAGATGCCTAGGGTGGTGTGTCCCGACCATGAGTTCAGAGGTGAGCTTTTTGCCACAAGCCCAAGGTGAGGACCACCTCTTATTCATTCAATCTTGCTTCCCACCCTTTCACCTGAGAGCATTGTGCACTGAATACGCACATCCATCTTAAAGGTAAGACAGATTGGGACTCAGTATAGAAGTGGAAGAACGTAGTGGGGTACTCAGGCAATTTTCTATTAATATTTGTTTAACATCTCCCATGTGCCAAGCCATGCGAGGTCCTGGGAGTGTAACAGTGGACCAGCAGGACCCAACCTCATAAGGCTGTTGTGGAGATTAAATGAGAGAATGTGCGCATTAATAAATACTGTTGATGCTGGGAAATTAAACCAGAGCACAGAGGGTTTGACTTCCAGGCTATGGACTGTGTACTCTCATGGGTAATGATTAGTCACGAAGTGGTTTGGGACAAAAGAGTGGGATGAACTGGTTTGGTTTTGAAAATTTTCATTATAAAAATAAATCATACTCAGCCATTAGAAACGGTGAAAACCCACCATTTGCTTCGACGTGGATAGAACTGGAGGGTATGATGCTGAGTGAAGTAAGCCAATTGGAGAAGGACAAACATTATATGGTCTCATTCATATGGGGAATATAGAAAATAGTGAAAGGGATTAAAGGGGAAAGGAGAGAAAATGAATGGGAAATATCAGAGAGGGAGACAGAACATGAGAGACTCCTAACTCTGGGAAACGAATAAGGGGAAGTGGAAGGGGAGGTGGCCTGGGGTATGGGGTGACTGGGTGACGGGCACTGAGGGGGGCACTTGACGGGATGAGCACTGGGTGTTATGCTGTATGTTGGCAAATCGAACTCTGCTAAAAAAAATATACAAAAAAAAATCACATCTATTATAAAACAATGAAGTGCTTAAGAGTTCCTATTTTCTCATATCCCAGAAAATCCTGTGTATTATAAATCTGGTTAATATTCGTAAACCTAATGGGTAAGCAATGACTCACTGTTATTTCACGTGTTTTTAATTAGAAGCTTGAACATCTTTTCATGTGTTAATTTGTACTTCATTGACTTGTTTTCATTTGCTTGTGCATATCCATTGCCCAGTGATCCACTGGGTTGATTTTTTAAAACTATTGATCTGTAAGAGATATTTTTATTTAAGAAAAAAGTACCTTTATTGAGGTACACTTTCCATAAACTAAAATTCACACATTGTCTTTTAAATACCGACAACCCAAGCTGTTGGCTTGACAAATGCATATATTCATGTAACCACTCTCTCTACAACCAGGATATAAAACATTTCCATCACTCCCAAAGCTTCTTCTTACCCCTCTTTACTGTCAGTGTCCCCCGACTCTTGACTCCAGGCCACCACTGATGTGGTTTCCATCACAGTGATTAGTTGAGTTTGCTCTAAAACGTCATGTGTAAGGAATAATAAAGTCTGTATTTTTTTTTTTTTTATATGGCTTCTTTTGCTCAGCATAAAGTCTGAGATTCATTCATGTCATTGTGTTTATTCCTTTTTATTGCTCGGTTGTGTCCCGCTGCACAGAAATACCACAATTTGTTTAATTACCTGTTTTTTGTTTGTTTGTTTGTTTAATTACCTGTTAATGTACAGTTGGATTGTTTCCAGTTTGGGGCTATTACTAATAACGGTGCTAAGATGTGGACGTATTTTCATTTCTCTTGGGTAAATACCTAGTGGCAGAGTGGCTGGATTGTATGATAGACATAGGCTTACCCTTATAAGAAATTGGCCAAAGTGCTCTCCAAAGTGGTTGTACCGTTCAACTCTTCCCCAAACATTGTAGAGAATTCTACTTTGCCCTGTCCTTGCCAACACTTGGTGTTGTCAGTCTTTTTTTAATCTTAGACATTCTAGGGCTATAGGGTACCATCTCCTGTAGTTTTCATCTGCATGTGCTACAGTGAATGAGGCTAGG
This sequence comes from Vulpes vulpes, assembly GCF_048418805.1. Taxonomy (NCBI): domain Eukaryota; kingdom Metazoa; phylum Chordata; class Mammalia; order Carnivora; family Canidae; genus Vulpes; species Vulpes vulpes. The sequence goes on along the minus strand of NC_132794.1, from coordinate 73,919,453 downwards.
CATTTTTTTCACAGGCTTAGTGAGTTTTCATACATCTTCCTTGGTAAAGAGTCTCTTTTAATGTTTTGCTAATTTTTTTTTTGTTTTTTGTTTTGCTCATTTTAAATTCAGTTTTCTTGGGGCACCTGGATGGCTCAGTCAGTTAAGCATCCAACTCTTGATTTCAGCTTAGGTCGTGGTCTTGGGGTTGTGAGGTCAAACCCATGTTGGGCTCCCTGCTGGACATGGAGCTGACTTAAGATTTCTCCCCCTCCTCCTTCCCTCTCTCAGAAAAAAAATTTTTTTTAATTCAGTTTTCTTTTATTATTGAGCCATAAATGTTCTTACATTCCAGATGCAAATTCTTGTCATATATTCACGTTGTGAATATTTTCTCCCATTCGAGGTTTCCCACACACACACACCTTTTTTATGATGATTTTCCAAAAGCAGAAGTTTTAAATTTTGGTAAAGTCTACTGAATCAATTTTTTCCTTTATGGTTTGTGTGGGTTTTTTTTTTTAAGATTTTATTTATTTATTCATCACACACACACAGAGAGAGAGAGAGAGAGAGAGAGAGAAACAGAGACACAGGCAGAGGGAGAAGCAGGCTCCATGCAGGGAGCCCGACGTGGGACTCGATCCCGGGTCTGCAGGATCACACCCTGGGCTGAAGGCAGTGCTAAACCACTGGGCCACCAGGGCTGCCCTGGTTTGTGTTTTTTTTGTGTCTTATCTGACAAACCTTTGCTCACTCCTATATAAGAAAACTTTGCAAGGTTGCAAAGAGTTTCTCCAACATTTTCTTCTAGAACTTCTACAGTTTTCACTCATATATTTAGGTCTCTGATCTCCTGTGTGGTGTTGTTCCATTTGGGTGTCCCCTCTTTTCTTTGTCTTTATACATAAATACAAATTTTGCTGGGTATAAAATTTGGTGATTACTTCCCCCATTCCCAAACTCTGTAGATATTTTTATAGTGTTTTCTGGCATAAAATGTTCCTGTGAAGTATTTTGAAATCATCTTGATTTTACTTCTCAAAGGTGATTTATATTTTCAGCTAGAATCACCTTAAGATTTTTGCGTTATTCTTAAAGGTTCAGTAACTTCACCAAGATGTGTCTTGGTATAATTTGTTTTCCATTTTTCCCCCTTTAAGGTATAGACTCATAATTTTTAATTTCAGGAAGGTTTTTTGAAATTTTTTTTCCGTCTAATTTTTTTTCACTTGATTAACAAGGTTTTGGAAGAGATTTTATGATTCCCATATCTACTCAGCCATATTCCTTGGGAGACTAAGAAAATAATTTAGAAAAATAGTAAATCTTTCCCAGAAGAAGGAAGTTCTCGAAGGAATGTAAGTTGGAAATAAAAGTACATTTGTGCAGTACACTCACACAAGCACACACATATGCCTGGAATATATACACTGAGATGCTAAGCTGTTAGCTCATTTATATGTGTTTTGCCTGTACGTATTTTTGTTTTCTTTTAGGTGTGTTTCCGTAGTTCCATTTTGTCTATAATGAGCATGCATCACTTTTGTAACAACTCCCAACACTCCAAAGCAGGGTTCTGGGAGCAGAAACCATGAACCTCATTCCATAGCTCGTTTACCAAGAGTTCCTGAACACTGATTCCCCTTCAATCAGGAACTGAATGTGTTTCCTCCCATTCAGGCTGCAATAGTAATTCTAAAGTGAAAAAATAAGGACTTGACTGCTGGTGTAAACAATCTCTCCCAAATGGGGGAAGCACCCCGTATGTCTCTGTCCTAGAGGCCTGGGCCCTGGGCATACCCCTGGTAGAGTGAGCAGACTGGCTGTCAGTGGGCCCGATGTGGTCTACAGATTGTTTTGACTGACCAGCCAGTGGTGACTTTATTATTTTTTTAAGTTTCTGAGCCGTTAAAGGGGGCATGTGCTCCTCAATTTTCCATAGTCTTCACAGCCCCCCACTGCGGCACCCTAGGCCTACTCCACTCACTTACATTGCCTGCCTCGCCCATACAGGCATTTGAGTCTGTGACTTTCTGGTGTGGGAGATGATAGATGGGTGTCTAACACGTACCCTAACAAGTTCCTACCTACTTTATTTTCCTTTGTCTGTGTTTGTTACTCATATCCTGGTGCAAAAAAGGGAGATGAAGGTTGGTGTATGCAGCGTATATCACAACCGCCTGGATGGAAGCAGAAAGTTTGGCCTGAGCTTCCCAGTGTCTAAACCAAAGAAGGCAACCCCATCAGTTTTATAATTTATATGGTCAATAAGTCTAGAATGAAAATACTTGCTCAAGAGAAACAAGGCTTCACTTTGAAATCAAGCTCCGAAGATGAAAACTGCCTTTGTAGACCTCCTCTCTGTTCGGGAGCTCAGAATCCTAAAACGATCCCAGCAGAAGCTATCCAAATACATTAAATGCAAAATGTGTACATTGCAAGCTGGATGTCTACACAACCTAACCGGGAGGAGAAAGGATTTTAAGCAGAGCAGATAAGAACTTAGAATATCTTCATTCCCACATTATAGACAGCATTGCTGTTTTCGAAGTAGAAACTGAAATACTGCATCTGTGTATACAAGTTAGCCTGGATCCTGTGTCCAGGGCCTAAAATAAAAGGGATCGTGAAAAAAAATTTTTAAGTAATCCATTCCACCTCTTTTATGTTTTTCCCGCCCACTATAGTTGCACCGTATAAATGGGAATGGGTGGGTGGGATCATATTTAGTAACTGGGAACTGAGGGTAGGAACAAGGAAACTCTTCTAGTATCATCATTCTGAGTTGTTTCTCAATCCCAGCAGCTGACAGGAAATACCTGGAACTCTTTAACAAACACCAGTGTTTCTGTGTCACCCCAGGCCAGTAGGATCTGAATCCTTGAGGTATGGTCTAGGGAGTTATTTTTGTTCAAAAGGTCTTCTGGTTGTGCAGCCAGGACCATAAACTCGATCTCTCTTGGGCCAGTGGCCTTCAATGTTGAGTGCCTGAGACGCACCTTGCGAGTCAGTTAAATGCAGGTTCCTGGGCCTCCCACCCTCCCTGAGACTCTAAGTTAGCAAGCCCCCAGGGCGAGGCCAGTGTTGAGGAAAATTGAACTAGTCTTTTGTTCCATCTCACATCACAATGTAGATGACGAGTCTGAAATATGGAAAGAAATGAAGACTAGAACAATCAGGAAAAGAGGACTAGAAGGAGAGTTACAGGAGAAGCCTGAGGGGATGATCATTCTAATCCAACACAAGTCTGACTTCGCTTTCCCTGCAGACAGGACCTCTGTCCCCGCGACCCATGAGTCATCACTCTTACTATTGCCCTTTGCCGGCCTCAAGCTTCCTCACCTGTAAAATGGGGGTGGCATTCCTCCACAGTCACCAAATGGAACCTGTGGGCAGGGTGGGGGCGGGGTCTGGACATCTCACAAAGGGCCCGAGGCACACGTGGGGGCCCCTGGCTCCTGTGAGCGCTGGTGGCATCACACACCAGCCATCACACCTGCCAGGCCAGGAGCTGCGCTTCCAGGGGAGACCTCCACGCGGCCGCTTGCCGGCACATGACGGTCCATTTCACACGGGAGGTTAAAGGACATTCCATCTCCCGCAGACGTTTCCGTCAACTCAGAGATGGGGATGGGAGATGTCTGCTGGTGCCTCTGGGTGTCTCGGCAAGGGAGACAGCTGGGGCAGCAGAAGCATCAGTTCCTCCGCCTGCCCACCCCCCTCCCCCGCCCGGCCGCCCAAGGCCGAGCTGGAGGATGAATTTTCATGTGACGTCTGTGTCTTCACTCGGAGGGACCCGATAGGAGCTGCTGCAATATTTCACCGGCTCTTGTGTTTGTCGGCTCCACTAATCATCAGCCTCAATCACTGGTGCGATATTTTATGAATTAATAAAAATGATCACGGGCAGTCCAGGGGGACCCGGGGAAGAAATGCGTGCAGTAGAATTTTAATGAGCACCGTGGGGAATTTCAACCTTTCCTCGCCTTCTTTCTTTCTTTCTTTTTTTTTTAAATCTTCCCTTCTCTCTTCCACACCTCCTCCCTGAATTTTTTTTTTCTTGCCCGCCCTCCTTTCCTTTAGCCAAATCAGAGCCTGAGCGGCTCTACATCACTGTCACGCAAATTAGGTGTTTTCCCTCAGCCTGTTGTTTGGCCCACAACAGTGCCGACCTGGGCCGCCAAGGCGCCCCGCGCACCTGCTCTCCGTCCTAATTGAGCAGATGAGCTGCCGATTTGTCATGCTTAGCCCGGACCCCCTTCCTGGCACCCCTCCCCCAGACCGCCAGCCTTGGCTCGCCTGGAACAACGGGCAGATGTAGAGCTGAACGTGTGTGCGCGCGTGTGCGTGTGCGTGTGTGTGTGTGTGTGTTATGACAGATCTTGTACTCATTATTGAATAATTCATTGTTGCGTTAATGTCTTCAGATACCATCTCTCCTTCTCCACTCTTCCTCTCTCATCTGGCTCGCTTGGGAAAACTTGATTATGCCTGCCGCTCTGACGACAGAGTATACAGATAAAAGATAATTGCTTGGCTTGACTCTTCCATTGATATGAAAATAAGATTTAAATTATTCACTCTGGTTTAAAGGTTAGTTGAAGGTTATTACAGGGGATGAAGGAAAAAAAAATCACTCTTCATAACGTTGGGGGTTGAGATAAGACAGGTCTGAAAAGGCCTAATTTGCACTGTAGGCAGAGCGCCTTGTTGTGGATAAACTGAGAGCCCCTCCAGAGATTTTAATCTAGGAGAAGTCAATTATTTATAAGCAAATTATGGCCGGCTTCTCATATATATACAACGTGCTGTGTCATAAATAAGGACGGGGTGGTGTCTGTTTCCTTCTCAGCACTAGGTTTTTCTTGATCTCAAAGCCCGGGCCTTGCTTGCAACGGGGATTTAATGAGGCGCCCCACTTTGGAAGGTGGGCTGCCTTGGTGGGAGGTTCTTTTTAATAGACGATAATGGTGATAATATAACAATGATTTGGCTCTGGTTGTGGGGGGGCTGCCCCTGCACCTGGCCAGGCAGGCGGGTTGGGGGTGCAGGGGTGGGAGAGGGGACCCTGGCTGCACTGTCGGCCTACACGTGGCCCCTCACCCCACCAAGCGCTTGCCTTCCCTATGGGTTATGTCAGCTTTACATAGAAAAGCATCTCAGAGCCGCTCAGCCCACAGACACAAATCCCCCACCTGAGCATCAATAATTAATGGCCTTTCATGTTTCTGGAAGTTGGGCGCTATTTCAGAAAGTATCCAGTGGCCTCCTCCCCAACAGTGCTCCATGTATTAATCATGGGTGGCCATTTCTATCAAAATAAAGAGCTGTGGAAGAAAGACCTCCGAAATCCCGCGGGGCCCGTGGCAGCCAGGCCCAGGAATGCTCTTGAAGAGCCCCTGGGTGAGGGCCTGGCTTCTGGGCTTCTGGGTCTCCTTCTCCGGTAACTTCCTCCCACTGCACATTCATTAGGACCCCCCCCCCCCCAGCCTCTTTAAACCTGCATTAGGGCACCATCCACACCCACTCTACAGCCCTCCTGGATTGGTTCAGGAAAATAAGTGCCCTCAGATTTCAAAATTGTCTGGTTTCCATGAAGGATCCTGGCCTGGAAACCCTGGACATGGTGGCTTCCCACAGTGAAGAGGGCAGAGGCGCCCAGGCTGCTGCCAGGGGAGGGGCCTGGCCAGGTGACCTCGCCTTCTGGGGAACACTCAATGGGTTGCTCCCTCTTCAAAAGATGGCAAAGCCTCCAGGCTCCCAACCTGCGGTAGTTCTGTGCAAGGATCCTGTCTGGAAAGGAGACTGGCCCGTGAGGGCCCTTCCCTGCCAGATTTCAGGGAGGATGTGCCACAGCCTGGGTTTACCAAGGTACCCCAGCCCAGCGGGCATCAGAGTGCGCTGACCCGTCCTGCTCAGGGGCTGTCGGGGAGGAGAAGGCAGCTGGCTGCAGTTGGGGTGGGTGCTACTTCTGAGTCGCTTGGATTCAGGAAGCTTGCAGGTGACATTCTTCTACCATTACTCAGCCTGGAGCCAGTGACTCCACAAAAGCCCTGCAAGCAAAACAAAGGTGCGTGTGTGCGCGTGTGTGTGCATGTGCTTATGTGCACGCGGGAGCACAGGTGTATGAATATGTTTACATATACATATACTAAAATAATGCACACTTTGGACTACATTTTGCCCAGCCTCCTCGCTGAGGCCCAGAGGGGTCAAATGACTGGCCCAACGTTGCTCAAGCAAATGAGTGGTAAAGCTTGGATCCAAACCCACCTCTCCTGATAACCCGCTGGTGCTTTTTTTTTTTTTTTTTTTTTAATTTTTTGAGATCCAGAAAAAGCCTGAATGTTGCTTCTTATCTTATACTCTAACCTCCCACCTCCCCCCATGCAATAGGGGAAGGACAGGGCTAGTTCCTTATCTGGACAGAGGTCTCCTGGATCCCTTCGAGCTCTGATTCTGAGAATACAAATTTCGTGAAGGCATGTTCTGAAGTCATTAAACGAAAAGCAACCTTGGCTGTGTATTTTACCCCCAACGAGACACACTCTGGGCCCTGCCAGGGTTACGGGTGTGGGATTCTCAAAGATATTGGCAAAATGCAGAAACAAAATGTTCAGAGAGAGGGATTAAAGTAAAATAAGCAATGGCACCCCCAGGCAGGTAGGAGCTTGTCTGGAGCTTCCAGGTACCCTCAGAAGTACTGCAGGAGCCCCCAGTCGGGGTTGGGGGACGTGAGCCAGGAGGTCTAGCTTCCTGAGGAAGAAGATGCCAAGACAGGCAGGAGGTCCCACAGAAGGTGGGGGAATGGTAGGGAGCCAGGCAGCCAGGCGAGAGAGAGCCTGGAGCCTGGAGGTGAGCCGGGCATCGGGGAAGGAGGAGTGGCCCCCGGGACTCTGGTGCATGTCCCTCGGTGGGAGGGAAGGCCACCCCCACCCCGGGGGGATTATGGAGAGCAGCATGCTCCACAGAGCCTCTGCTGGTTTTAGGCAGAAGGGTGATGTGCTGAAAGCTGCCTCCAAGAGCAGATCCAGCAGAACGAAGAGGCTTGAGGGAGGAAGTCTCAGAGGAGGAGGCTGATAGGATTCAGGCACAGACCCCGGTATAGGGAGGGATGGATTACGTGTTTTCAGGGACCAGATGATGGGATTTGCTGAAGACACATAAAGGCAAAGAAAGTACCAAATTGAGTACAGAATGAAAAGTGGTGGCTGGGGAGGAGCGGGTGAGTTCGGGATGAGGAAGCGTGAGGAACTGACTCTAGAACACACGGCAGGTTCTCTGGGCCGTCAAATGACAAAGGATCAAAAGTGAGCTGGGCCAGGTGCGTTTCCTGGTCTCCGCGTGCGGGGTCCGGGAGGGGACGGGGCCTGGGCGCCAGGTCTCCGGTGCTCCTACCACTGCGCCCGCGGCCTCGTGGTAGTAGCAGCTCTTCTCCAGGGAGAGAAAGGGAAGTGGAGTCCTGCCCCAGCGGCTTGCCCCTCAACTCAGTTTCCCACGAGGGGCACGAAGGTTAGAGCCGCTTGCTCAGGCGAGGCCTGATGGATTATCTGAGCTTCACTTAAGGAGAGCTGGTTGCACCACGCCACGTAGGATTTTAATTATTTTGAATCTCGGGGTTCTGGGAGGCCCCGTGAGAGGTCGGGGACGGAGGCCACGCCACCAGCACCAGAGATTGATTGTCAGAGCAGGAGCGCTAGGTTAATGAGTCTGAGGCCGCGGCAGGAGGTAGGTACCCATCCGATCGGTGGATATTAAAACCTTCCTAATCATTTTTGCAAGCTGACTCCCTAATGTGATCCGGTGAAGCGCCTGGATTTAAGGTCTCATTACCCATTTCCACCCACAGGTAACAGGTCCTGCTCATTTGCCACAGGCAATTTCCTGCCCCATTACCTGTGGAAATCAGAGAGCAGCGGCCGGGCCTTTAGGAGAGCTGAGGAGCCCATTTTCTCCTTTTCTCAAAATCACGGCAAAGCAACCCTTCCCGTAATACTCTGGGCTTTTTGCAAATCTAAGTACCCGGCGAGGGGACGGCGCGCCGATGCTGGACGCTGATAAACACCCCTCGCAGGTGGGCAAGCGAGCTTGCTTGCTGTCCCCTTGGCGGCAGGGCCCAGAGGCAGGCTCTCAGGCCCGTGACAGGCATCCCCCCTTCTCGGTGCAAAAAACCTTTCACAGCAGAGCAGAGCGTGTGGCCTGCTTTTCTGGATCACTGCTCGTCCATCACGTCGCAGGCCTTTGAACGGAGCGATGGCTCCTATTATCCCTCCCTTGGGCCCCGCACACCGAGGAGCTTCCGACGCTGCCGTTGGCAGGCCGCTGGCCACACGCACACACTTGCCTTGGGCCGTCGTCCCCCGTGTGCGTTTCGGCCTTCTGGAACAGGTGACAGAGGCAGAGGCCACACGGGCCTTCGTCATCGTCTACATCTGAGTGAGTGATGCCCCCGGTGCAGCAGCTGGAGACAACGGGGACCACTGACTGCCTCACGTGCTCCTGTGGCCGGTGCTTCTGGAACCCTGGGGTTCACGGAGGTGGCTGCGTGAGGGAGCCAGCGCGCCGACATCCGTGTGGGGCGCCGTGTTCGATGCGGGTGGCGCGTGTAACAGCGTGCAGCGGTAAAAGTCGGAACTATTGAAGGGGGCTGGGTGTGTTGGTTACCCCGCGAACTAGTACTACTGGGGACCAGGCCAGCCAGGTGGGCCTCAGGGGGTGGTGGCGAAGGTGTCAGTCGGGGCTGTGGGCATCTGAAGGCCTGACGGAGCCCGACGGTTTGCTCGCCAGGTGGCTGCCCGTTGGCAGGAGGCCTGTTTCTGCCACCTGAGCCTTGCCGCGGGGTTGCTTGAGTATCCTCACAACATGGCGCCTGGAAAGCCAGTGAGTGAGCCGGAGGGAGCGAGGCGAAGGCCGCAGTGTTCTGTACAACCCAGCCTCGGAAGCCACGCTCGGGTGACAAACGTCAGCCCACTCAGGGTATGAGGGGACCGCAGAAGGGCACCGTGTCCTGCCACATCGGATCATTCTGCATCTTCCCTAGGGCCTCAGCCAGCGCCCGCCTGGCTCACTTACCGTGTCCAGGAGCCCCAGCGTGGGTTTTCCTTCCCAGATGAATAAGCAGCCCCAGGAAAAGGCTTGCTCATGGGATTAGAACCCAGGGCTGCTTCTTCAAAGTTGGGGACCTTTCTGCTCTACCAAGCTGCCTACCACGAGTCGAAGGTTGATCTTTCCCTCACAAGAATTCTGCGATAGAGGCAGCGTGGGTGGTATCGCGCCCATTGTAGAGGTGAGGAAGCTGAGGCCCCGAGAGTTTAGTGATTTGGGGGCAGCCAGGTGCAGGGCTGGTGCTAGAATTAGACCCCTGTCTTCAGGTCTAAGTAATGCTCTACCTGCCAAAAATGCCTCTCAGTGAGGTGTTGGGAGGCCTGAGTGTGCCCCGTGCTCTGTGCTACACACGGGGTGAGGCGGTGGGTGAGAGAGAGCTCCCAGGGAGGAAGAGCCACGTCCTTCCCTTAGCAGGGGGGTGAGTGGGGAGGCTCATGTTAGCCTGGCTCCATGGCGAGAGGGGCGGGTGAGGTGAGGGCAGCCCTGTGCTGAGCCTTGGCCCTGATCCACAGTAACAGAAGCCAACGTGCCCTTTGCCTCCTGCATGCTGGTCACCCCCTGTCCACTCTCACCTCTCACACTTCATTTCCCATGAAGCCCTGGGGACCATAATTATTCCCTAAGGACACCCGGGAGGTTGGTGTGCTGGTGGTCTTGTGCCACCTTATAAATGAGGAGATTGAGACCCTTTCCTTCCACCTGCTAAACGGCACCCACACCTTCCCCGTACCCACCCCCTCCCCGCACTCCCCCTTTCCCTAACTGGGTTTTCCCTGGTATCCCATCACCCCTGGCCTTCTACTTTTCTTATTAATGCGTCCCCCTGCCCAGGCTCCAATGTGGTTTCGGGAGGGCAGGGATGTTGTTTGCTTTGTTCGCTGTGGGGTCTGGCTCTTGCAGGGTCCTCACTGCACCCTCGCTGACTCTTCCCAAACACCCAGAGGGAGACACTCACCTTGATGCCATTTGCCCGGTGAGGAGGCTGAGCCTCAGAAAGACCACGGGAGGGGGGGTGATCTCAGGGTCGGGGTCATGAGATTGAGCCCCACATAGGGCTCCGTGCTCAGCAGGGTGTCTGCTTCTCCCCTCCCGCTGCCCCTCCCCCTGCTCTCTCTCTTTCGGTCTCTCTCCCAAATAAATAAATACATTTAAAAAAAATAAAAAAGAAAAACCACTGGAAGTTGGACAGTGAGTGAAAGATCCAGAGGCATGTCCTGCCTCTCCACCAGGCTGCCTGCCTGGAGCTACTGCGCGTGATTAGGAAAAAGAGAAGCCTTTCCCACCTCACTCATGATGGGGGTGCCGGTGGGGGGATGTCAAGGAGTGCCTCCTGGCCACGGAGAAGAGGCTCGCTTGCGTGCTTCCCAAAATGCAGTGTTTCGGATGACTGAGCAATTCTGCATCCATTTCCCTGCTCCTCCCCAGCACCCAGGGGTTAATCAGCCCCTCCTCAGAGCCCCAGGTCCACTTTCCTCCCAGCATGCTTTGTACCCCCATTGTCCAGGGGCCAGACTCACAACCCTCGGCCTGGTGCAACCTCCAGCTCTACGGGCCTCACATCCCTGGACCCAGACTCACATCCCTGGGCCTCGGAAACCTCCACGTCCTCACCCATAAAGGAGGAAGGGGTTGCACCAGAGACTTTCCGAGGCCCGTGGCTCTCGTGCTACGCATCTGAGATGCGGGACCCCCGGCAAACTGGAGCCCCTTCCTCCAGCGCCAGGCCCTGAGGCTCCGAGTTGGTCGGAAGCCGTACACCCGAGGGCAGGCCAGTGACTCTGTTGCCAGGCAGCCAGCACCATGAGTTGGGGGGGAGGGGGAGGAAGGTCTGGGGCTGCAGCCTGCAGGCACTCAGCTCCCTTGGGATTTGTCAGTTCTCCGGGCCAATCTCTGAAAAGCTGGGGTGGGGTGGGGGGGACATGGAGCGGCTCCCAAGTCCTGACCTGGAGCGAGGAGGGGCATCGGCTCTCGGCACCCAAGCAGAGGCCGGGAGCTCGATGGTTAGTAACAGCAGCCCTGCTTCAGTGGACAAGCCTGCGGGCACCCTCCACCCTTTCTGTGCACTGAGTCACACGGCAACCCTCTGGGGGCCCGGGGACATCTCCATGTCACAGATGAGGCAACCAAGGCCCGAGGAGAGCTAGTGACTAGCCCTTCCAGTGCCTCCCCGGCAGATTGGCACCACAGCTGGCACCTCTCTCCTCCATCCTGGAGGGGAGGACGTCCCTAGCTTTTCCCTCTGGCTCCCTCGGCCCGGGGCTCTGATGGGACAAGCCATGTGGCAGGCTGTCTCTCGTGTGGGGTTGCCGCATCCTGGGAGCGATGGACGCACAGGACACGCCTGCCCTCAGATGATGTCCACAGGCACGTGCATATCTGCCGGCATGTGGGCACACGCATGCACACGCACACACACACGCCTAGCTGCACGCTCACCCAACACATCCATACATACATGTAAATACATGCACACAGGTCCTCGTCCTTGCTGATGGCCACGCACGCGCGCACACACACGTTCTCATCCCACCTGCTCAACCCCATAGGGTTTCAGTCCTACAGGAGCCTCTAGCTGTTCCCCAGGAAGCCCATAGCACGGTTGCTAGGAAATAGGACGAGAGAGGTCTAGACCCCTTCCCTCTCCCTCTTGCATACGAATCCCAGTGCAACCCGGGTGCCTTTCCAGTCTTTCTGCCAGTTTCCATTCCCCTGAGTCACCCCTGGATGCTCCTGTTGGCTTCAAGTGGGGACCGGGGGGCCGGTGACACTGGGCTGGGGGCGCCCTCTGCCCTGTCACCTGCACGGGGCCTGGCTCCCGCGCTGCCCAGCGGCTCCGGGTGGAAGCAGCTTCGTCTGGCTGTTGCTATTGATTATGGCAAGACTGCGTGTGGCTAAGAGCTCCTCGGAGCCAACGGGTATATTAAGCAATCATTTCTATAGCGGATGACATAACTCCCCCGGCATCGGTTTGTCCTAATGGGCTTGGTATTACTCATGTGCTAATTGATTGGGCACGGAGGGAAGAAAAACTAAATTCACTTGTGAGGCGATTTTATGGCAGAGCTCATAACAGAGGTAATTTGCTGAAAATGTTCAGTCCCGCTTCGGTTATGTAAGATCATCTGTGTTCCTGTGTTTTATCTCCTCCGCGCCAGGGCGGCGGGAGGCTGGCCCGGGCGGCTGAGCGGGGGAGGTCGGCTCCCCCCGGACCGGGGCGCTGACAGCCCCAGGAACACGGGGCTGCCCTCGGGAGCGCTGACAATTAGTGCCTTATGCATAACCTCCTCGCCTCGGGGGTGGCTTTCAAAATATCTCAGCTGCTCCTGTTCAAAAATGACTCTGTCTAAGGGCAAAATAGTTATTTTCGGATCAGCCATCTAGTGTTACAAAGCTCTTGCTCAGAGAGGAAAAGGAAGAAGGGGGGATTATTATTATTGCTGTTGTTGTTGTTGTCTTCTAGAGAAAGAATATTTTGATGGGAGAAGGAGCCATAGGGAGGCTTAAAGGGCCTCTTTCCCTCCCCTGTGGATCCCCTTCCCTGCCTCCTCCTTCCTTCCCCTCTCTCCTCTCTTCCCCCTCCCTCCCTCTCCATCTCCTTTCCTCCCTGCTGCCTCCTCCCTCCCTGAAGCAGCCTGGCTTCCCAGTGACCTCTGGAGGAGTCGCAGCTTCTGCTTGGCCTTTGAGCTCTGCACAGGCAGCCCAGGCCATCCCAGAGAGGCAGGAACGGCTTTTCCAGTCCTCTCTGCAGTGACTCCTGGGTTGCCAGGATGCCTACCAGATGTGTGCAGCTGGATGAGTCCCCCGGGCCGCGGCTACCCACCCACCATGGCAGGCCTGATGCTGCGATCAAGTGGTGTTTTGGCTCCCCCAGGGCAGAGAGGCCTTCAGAAGCAAGGCTGGGGGTCTTCCTCACAGCTCTGCAGTGTGTTTCCAGAAGGGAAGCTGGGCTGACTCCACAGGGTGTCGCAGGATGCCCAGGGAGAGACTCTGGACTGTTCTTTCCAAGGGGAAGGGGTCGTTGACTGTCATGTTCTTCCTTTGGGCTGTGACCCTAGCCTCTCTCCAGTGATTTTAAGGTTCCAGTTAGAGTGGCCAGGCCGCAGGGGTCCAAGGAGGAAACCAAGGCACTGCATCCTTCAGCCTCTTTTGAGGCTCAAAGTCCCCAGCTGCCCCAAGTCTGCTCAGAAGGCCTCGGGGTGCCGCTGGGCCTGGGACTCCACCAAAGTCCTAAACCGTTGTGCCTGACACGTCCCCATCCCAGGCAATTGGCTTCCAGCTTTTGGGACTCCTCCGGGCCCAGCTGCTTCCAGCATCCCCACAGCAGCCGACATTTCTGACAGTCCGCGAGTTCCTATACAGAGCCTGAGACTCTGGAGCCTCATGTCTCTGTTGCCTTTATGTGCGATCAAAGGCCCCAGATTGGTTCTGCCTCATGTTCGAGACAAGAAACAGGAGTCCTGAGATGGAAGGGGGCTTGTCCGGCCCGTAGATGGGGACAGAGCGGAACTCGGCTCTCCTGAGCTCAAAAGCCAAGCAAGGCCTGAGCTCTCCCTCTGTGTCCCAACCTCTCAACAGGCATCCCTGCTCTCTGGGCCCATCTCGACCTGACCTCCCACCCCTGGCACACCATCTTCCATGTACCGCTGGCCCAGTGGCACTCAGACTTGCAGCCCAGCCTCTGCTCCAGGGAGGGCTCCCCATTGGGCCATGCTGAATGGGGGTGGGGGGGGCAAGTCAATCAGCCTCTCTCAGCTGCTTTCCTTTCCTGAATGGGGATGATAAATAGTAGCTAACATGTACTAACTAAGGGCCAGGAATAGGGTTCAGTACTTTGCTGGTGTACCCCTCTTATTTTAATCCTCATGATGACTCCTGGTGGTAAAGACCATTGTGATCCCATTTTTCAGAGAAGGAAACTGAGGTGACATGGCAAGCAGTGGCCAGCGCTGGGGAGAAGCAGTTCTGCTACTGTGGCTGCTGCTCCCAACCACTCAGTGACACCTTAGCCTAGATATTCTTTTTTTTTTTTCTTTTTTTAAAGATTTTATGTACGTATGTATTTATTTATTTATTTATTTATTTATTTATTTATTTATTTATTATTTATTCATGAGAGACATGCAGAGGCATAAGCAGAGGGAGAAGCAGGCTCCATGCAGGGAGCCCGAAGTGGGACTCGATCCCGGGTCTCCAGGATCACACCCCCGGCCAAAGGCCGTGCTAAACCGCTGAGCCACCCAGGCTGCCCTACCCTAGAGATTCATACCCCTTTGGGGGTGGAGGCCCAGTGCTCTTTGAAGATCTTCCATAAACCATTAGAATATTCTCAGATAAATGCAGATAGAAACATGTATGAAAAATTTTGCCTGCAGTCTCCGGGGTCCTGAAACTAAGTGGTCCATTCTTAGGTGCGTAGATGCCCGGTTAAGGACCCTTATCCTATCTCAGTGGGGAGATGAGAAGGCAGAGACACGGGTTTGAACTCTGAGCGGGGCAAGAGCAAGGACATGGTTCCTTAAGGGCCCCAGACCTCCGGGGCGGGAGGAAGGAGGCTTTCTACAGGAATTTCAACATGACTAGAGCCGCCGGGGCAGGCCTGAGCATGGCTCAGCTCTCCTCTGGGCACTTTGGCACTGGCATGGCTCAGTCTGGTGGGAGCCGTGGGATAGGGAGGACGGGGAGACACAGCTCATCCCAGGATTTCAGGGAGACCAGAAGGGAATATGAAGGTAGGTGGGGGAGGCGCTGATTTTATCTGTGCTTGGATTTCCCCATCCCTAATTATCCTGTGATAATTAATAGGTCTAGAACATCTGCCCTGGAGCCAATCTGGGTAAATAGTGAACAGGGGAACAGAGCTGTCTGATTGCTTAACTTGGCAGGGAGGGGCCTGTTTTATGGGAGCAGAAGAGACAACCTTCTGTTTGGGGTGATGATGGGACCTCTAGGACAACCCTATTCCCAAATGAAAATGTTCCTCTTTGCCCCCATCTACCTCCTACCCCACCACCGTAAATATGTTATCTAGGTCCAGAATGCCATTCACTATATGAAATGGAGATACCTCGATGGCACATGTGGTGGGTTTCACTGGCCACCACTGGAGGACAAAAAGCTCCCCCGGAGAGAAAGTCAGGAGAGAGCAGAGAGACAGAGTAGAGACAGGAGAGTGGGGGTCAAGGCAGAGCCAGACTCTAGCCTCGACCTTGACCTTGCTACTCTTCTGTTCTGTGACCTTGGAAGTCCCCCTAATGAAATTACAGGGAAGGTGCATGCCCACACCCACCCCACCCCTCGCCGGAGTTGTCTGGTTGTCAGAGGCTTAAATGAGCTGAGGCTCATGAGGCCTGAGCTTGAGCATGACCTGGATGAAGCACTCGCTAAATGGTGGCTGCTGTAATTTGGAGCCCAGGAGGACCTAGGGGATGTCTGGGGACGCAGAAAAGCCACTTGGCTGACTTCACAGGGGGGCCAGCCCTCATAGCCCACCCCCCAGCCAGGCCACAGCGGGCAGAGGTACTCTGAGCTCCCCAGGCAGGTCTGAGCCCAAGGCCAGCTGGCTCCTGCCTCCTGGTTCCCCACGGGAGAGAAAGTTCCGGGGAGACACCTTCAGGAGGTGGGGGTGGTGTGCAGAGAATGGGGCAGAGGTGAAGAGACGGAAGGCGAGAGTTAAAGAGGGGATGCCTGGGTGGCTCAGCGGTTGAGCGTCTGCCTTTGGCTCAGGTTGGGGTCCTGGATCCAGTCCCACATCGGGCTCCCTGCAGGGAGCCTGCTTCTCTCTCTCTGTGTCTCTCATGAATGAATAAATAAAATCTTAAAAAAAAAAAAAAGAGTTAATGGCAAAGCTAATTTAGAGGGGGAGGAGGAGAGAGGGAGGGGCGGGACCATTAGTGAGGGCCTTCTAGATTTAAAGGGTCTGCAGTGGTCGTGGGCAGAAAGAAGAGTGAGACAGGAGCTCGTGGCCTGCAGGACTGAACTGAAACACTGGACAGATACACGACCAGAGAGCGTCTTCCTTCTAATTGCCTCCCCATCTGCCATGAATTTAAGTCCCATAAGTATAGCCTTTTGGTTCCCCCCCACCCCCCCTCACTACTATGTTCCCAACCCCTAGAAGCAGCTCCAGGGCAAAGTACAGAGTGACTATTTCCTGAGGGGCCGTGTCTGTGTGCGTGTGTGTGTGTGTGTGTGTGTGTGTGTGTGGATGCACACCTTGCTCACACAGGGAGCCCCAGCATGGGGCAGGGGACGCCCCCACTGCTCTCCCAGGCCCCAGCCCCTCTCCAGCCACGGCTGGAGTTACAGCAGGTACCCGCGGGCAAGCAGGAAGGGCCCCGAAGGCCAGGGCCTGGTGTTTGTCCCACTGCTGGGCAGGCAGGCGCTGCCCGGCCCATTTCAGGGGGAGTGGGGGTCATCCCTGGGCAGGGACTCTACCCCTCCTGGGAGGAGGAGCCCCTCACTCACGCCTCTCTCCCCATCATTGCCCCCTGTGGTCTGAGGGGTGCCACCCACAGTGCACTACACCTTCGTACACCCCGCCAGTGAAGGACCTGGAGACCTCCCTGCAGGCAGCCCCGAGCAGCCCCATTTGATGGCTCCAGCATGAGGACGCTGTGTAAACAGGCATTATTTCTTTTTTTTTTTTTTTTTTTATGTTTTATTTTTTTTATTTTTTATTTTTTTAATTAATTTTTATTGGTGTTCAATTTACCAACATACAGAAAAACACCCAGTGCTCATCCCGTCAAGTGTCCACCTCAGTGCCCGTCACCCATTCCCCTTCAACACCCGCCCTCCTCCCCCCTTCCACCACCCCTAGTTCGTTTCCCCGAGTTAGGAGTCTTTATGTTCTGTCTCCCTTCCTGATATTTCCCATTATTTCAATCACCACGTTTACACCCTGCGACCGCTGCCCTTTCTGGATCTCCTGACTCGGGGAGCTGTTGATTTACCTGGCGTGCCCTTGCATGCAGCCAGGACCAGGCCCTCCCGGAGGGATGCCCAGATGCACCGATGCCCGGATGCCCGGGGCTCTCCCCTGGGGGGGGGGGGACCCGGGAATTGGAATCTGACCAGAGCAGCGATGCTTGCTGGGTCCCCGCCTCCAGTCCTGCTGCTTTACTTTCTGCAGAACCTGTCCCCTCTCCTCTGTAAGAGGCTGGCGCTAATGGTGCAGGTTTGGGGAGTTGAGGGCAACTGTCTTTCGAGATCCTTCCCCGGCAGTTATGGTGGAGGGAAGCCCCAGATGAGGAGCACAGGGACCGAGGTCCTACCCTGGCTCCTCCACTGACCAGCGGTGTGACACTGGGCAGCTCCTCCCTTCCTGACCCCGTGCTTTGGGGCGGCGCCTGCCAGGGAGAGGCCACTCCTGGCTCCCTGTGACCAGGTCTCACGCAGCCAATAAGGCTCAAGGACACCAGCCTTTGGCTTGCATGGGCTGAGGCTTCGAGCAAGTCCCCAAACATGCTTTCTCTAAAAGGAGGCACTGGTGAGGGGTCTGGTGGCCTTTGGATGAATAACAGGCCCCTGAGGGAAAGATTCTTCTGTCCCTGAGTATCAGGATTCAGAGGCCTGGGGAGAGCCCCTCGGCCCCCAGCTGAGGACACTGGGGACACAGGAGAAGCACAGGGATCAAGTGCCTGTAGTACACCAGGGCTTGAAGGCGGGTAGGGCCCGGGGGTTCTGGAATCCGGGGCAGGCAGGGTGCTGCTGTAGAGGTAGCTCTTTCTCACTCTTCCTGCCAGCTTGGGCTCCTTCTTCTGCAGTTTTCTCTACCTGGTATGTCCTTCCCCACATCTCTCCAGACATAGGCACTGTCCTCTTTCACCACTTCCAAGAGCCTTTCCCAACCCTCCAGCTGGAAAGAACCTCTCCTTTCTCTGCACCCTTACACAGCTTCCCTGTGTCCTGAGTTGTTCTGTGCACCCCCCCCCCCCCCGGAGCCAGGGTCTCTGTCTCAGGCCTTGTGCCCTGAATCCACAACTCTGCCTTTCACTGGACAGTTACTTCACTGGTCGAAGGCCCCAGGGACCAGGTGGAGGTGATGGGACAGTCCTATAAACAGAAGAGGCCCGGAACAGCTTCTTCTCTGGAGTTTCTTGGACTCTGCAGCTTTAGTAGGCCCCTCAAAGGCTCTAGAACCGACCCCACAGGAGGAATGCAAAGCATGGACAGCTGAGTTCTCATCACGACTTGGATGCCACCATGACCTGCAATGTCGTGGGGCAGGAGCAGGTGTTCCATTTTACAGATGGGGAGGGGAAGGCTGAGGCTGCTCAAGGACTTCTCCGGGACACCCCCAGCTGTGGCAGACCTGAGCTGGAGTCCTGGCCTTTGACCTTCCCAGGGTAGGGAACAGTGATGGGCAAATCCGTGAGCCAGGGACTAGGAGAGTATAGTGCATCTGGAGTCAGGGGTGGTTTTACAACAGCGTCTCTTTTAAGGGCTTTTTGTTGTTTATTGTTTTAACAAGGAAAAATAAAGGAAAAAAACCCAAAAGCGATCCATAATTCATTACCCAGATAATCCTCGTTACAGTATTTTTTCATAAATTTATTTTTTATTAGTGTTCAATTTGCCAACATATAGGATAACACCCAGTGCTCATCCCGTCAAGTGCCCACCTCAGTGCCCGTCACCCAGTCACCCCCACCCCCACCCACCTCCCCTTCCACCACCCCTAGTTCGTTTCCCAGAGTTAGGAGTCTCTCATGTTCTGTCTCCCTTTCTGATATTTCCCACTCATTTTTTTCTCCTTTCCCCTTTACTCCTTTTCACTATTTTTTATATTCCCCAAATGAATGAGACCATATAATGTTTGTCCTTCTCCAATTTTTTTTTAAGTAAAACGCTAATTTCAGAAAGGGGTGACATAAATTGTTAGAGTCTCCTTTGATACTCCAGTCTCTCTCCTATATAATCTCTGTCAACAGCTTTTTTCTAGGAAAATAAAGTATACATAACAGTATTGACATTTCTATAAACGCGTAACACACCGTATTCATTTACTTACATTAAGAGGGTCATACGATACCCATTGTACTTGGCATTGCAATTCTCCTATGTCCACGCATTTCTGTATGTTTGCTTGTCCCTGTATATTCACAACCTGACCTTCAGAGCTACCTCTTTTTGTTAACAGCTGCATAGTGGCCCATTCATTGTAGAATGTTCTGTACATTAGTTGACTAACGCATTGATGAGAATTTGTTTGCATCTTCTCTGTCAAATAAGACAGTGAAAACTGTGCACATTTCTTGGCATACTTTCTTTTTTTAAGATTTTATTTATTAATTTATTTGAGAGAGAGAGAGAGAGAGAGAGCAGTGGTGGGGCAGAGGGAGAGGGCTCGATCTCACAACCCTGAGATCATGACCTGAGTCAAAAGCAAGGGCCAGAGGCTTAACCAACTGAGCCACCCAAGCGTCCTCCTGGCATACATTCGTGAATCTAAAAGAGTAAGTGTTAAAGTAAAGCTTGGATCTTCAATTGATGCCGTTGGTCCTTGGAAATCTTTATTGAGTGGTGTCCCTGATGTAGAATAGAAATACTACTAATAATAGGAATATTAATATTCCTATTAATATTAATAATAGGAACACACATATAGCACCTACCATGTGCTAGGCACCCTCTAGGTCCTCACATGTATAGCTCATTTAATTTTCACAGCGACCTCAGGAATAGGTGCTAGTATCATCTTCCTTTCACAGATAAGGAAACTGAGGCACGACGAAGCGGATTGTGCCTCGCCCAAGGTCACGTAGCTAGTGTTAATAGTTGGCTCGAGCTGCCATAGCAAAGTAGCGTGGAGCAGGTGGCTTAAACAACAGAAATCAATTTTCTTACAGCTCTGCAGGCTAGGGATCTGAGCTCAAGGTGCAGGGCGGCCTGTTTCTTTGGAGTCCTCTCTCTAATGGCTGTCGACAGCTGCCCACTCCCTGTGTGTTCAGTGGCCTTCCTTCTGTGTGTGTCCTAATCTCCTCTTCTTATAAGGACACCAGGGCTATTGGATTAGGGCCCACCCTTAGGACCCCATCTTACTTCATAACCTCTTAAATATGCCACCTCCATATACAGTCACATTCCCAGATATTTGGGGTTAAGACTTTAACATATGAATTTAGGGAGCACAATTTAGCCCATAACAGCTGGTAAGTGGCAGAGCCAGGGTTCAAACCCAGCCGTCTGTCCCAGGGCCTCACTGGAGACTAGTACACCATGAAATGAGCACGGTCAGGACGGGGCAAGGAGCAGAGGAGACCTCCCAGGGCTGATCTCAGCTCTCAGGACCCTGGGACAGCATCATTCCCCATCTGGCCCCAGCTGGAGGAGGCGCCAGCCCAGGTGGCTGATGAGCCCAACCATGTGAATCAGGGAAACAGGGCGCACTTGGGTGGGGAGCCCCGGCTGGGGTGGGCAGAAGCAGGTGCAACTAGGAGAAGCTGGGTGATTGATGGATGGGGAGCCAGGTGATAGGTCTGTGTACGTGGCAAAAGGGCAGGTAAGAAGGCTGCCGTCAGCAGGGGCAAGCAAGGTGTCAGAGGCCTGAGGGGCTGAGCCACGTACATTGTCGTAATTTGTTTTAAACAGCCTCAGTGAGATATAATTCCTATACCCTACACTGACCCATTTTAAGAGAACAGTTCAATGGTCCTAGTGTCATCACGGAATTGTGCAAAACCATGGCCACAGTCGACTGTGGAACATATTCATCACCCCCAAGAGGAACCCTATCCCCATTAGCAGTCACTCCCCATTTCTCCCCAACCCCAGCTCTCCAGCCCGAAGCTACCACAAATCTACCTCCTATCTACGCATTTGCCTGTTGTGGACATTTTTATACATGGAGACATACAATGTGGGGTCTTTTTGTGACTGGCCCCTTTGGCTCAGCAGCACGTTTTCATGTTTATCCACGTCTCAGCCCCTTTGCCTCTTATTGGGAGTAGAATTCCAAGGTACGGATATACCGTATTTTATTTCCTTTCATCAACTGATGGAGATTTGGGGTGTTTCCACTTTGGGGCTATTATGAATTATGCTACTCCGAACATTTATGGGCAAGTGTTCTGTTTTCATTTCTCTGGAGCCTATGCCTAGGAGTGGAAGTGCCGGCTTACGTGATAATTCTATAGCTAACATTCTGTGGAAGTGTCAGGCTGTTTTCCAAAATGGCCCAATGGCCACGATAAAGGCAGTCCCCTGAATGGGGGAGGCGGGTGCCAAGGGCCGGGGTACAAACTGAGACTGTGCATGGGGCCAGGAGTTTCCAGAACAAGCACTGCGAGGTAGAATGCTTTGACAGGTAAGATCATGCCAATAAAGAGACGTCTTGTTAAAGGAGGTGAAAGAAGGGTCAAACACTGGGGAGGCAGATTTAAGATCCCCCCCCCCCCCCAGCGTTTCCTATCCTGTGCCTCCAACACAGGATCCCACAGTCTTCTGTGTTTATTGAAGGCACATGCTCAGGGCTGGTGCTGAGCAGACAGGAAAAGACAATGCCCTACATGGTATGATATTGGGGGGACAGGGGAGACATCCTCACACCCTAAAATGTTTTCGGTCAACCCTTGAAATCTCATCTCCGGGGTCACCGCCTTTCAAGCCATAATTAGAATACAGGTTTGAAGCTCAGACCCCCAGGGGAGGTGAGCCCATGCATACTAGGCAGTACGTAAGCACTAGGAACAGGCTTCCCTTGGGTATGTGTTGAGGGGGTGGGGGTCAGAGGTCGGAGATCAGGAGGTGGCGGGATTGCGGGGGGGGGCCTGGGGAAACCTAACTAGAAGCTAGATTTGCTGGAGCCAGCCTTAAGTGGAAAGGGCTCTGAGAAAAGCCCTGGAGATACACGGGGGCTGTCTCCAGACCAGCGGGGCCCAGCTAGGCCCACATGACCTCCAAGACCCACAGGGGAGGGTCTCCTCTCTCTTCTCGATTAATTTACGTTCCCACTTTCAGAAAACCAGTCCCGGGCAGCCCCAGTGGCCCAGTGGTTTAGCTCCACCTTCGGCCCGGGGTGTGATCCTGGAGACCTGGGATGGAGTCCCACAATAGGCTCCCTGCATGGGGCCTGCTTTTCCCTCTGCCTGGGTCTCTGTCTCTCTCTCTCTCTCTGTGTCTGTCATGAATAAATAAAAATGAAATAAAAATATTTTAAAAAATAAGAAATCAAGATAAAAACCTTAAAAAAAAAAAAGAAAAGAAAAGAAAACCAGTCCCCAACCCACACACACACCTAAAACAGGTACCCGCAAGTGACTGAAGGAGGCCGTTCCAGAGAAGACCCCAGGTACAGGGAAATCTGACGTGAATGCCAGGTTCTGTCTTCTACACGCTGTGCACCTTTGGAGGAGTGAATTCCCCTCTCTGAGCCTCCTGTCCTCACGTCGGCCGTGGAGATGCCACTGCTGGCCTCATAGGCTATTGGAACAATGGGTGCCACCGAGCACCCAGCCCAGTGCCTGGCACACAGCGACATCTGGGGGGTGTTTCTTCCCCCCTCCCTCCCGCTCTCCTGCCCTACCTGTCTTGAGCTCCAGCTTTCCGCTGTTCCCCCACCTGCTGTCCCACCTTGGATGCTGAGAGTTGCCGGACACCTGTTAACATGGCTGTTAACACCTGGGAAATTGTGGGTCTCTCTCCTGTCCAACCCGCATGTATTTGTCTTTCTTCCTTTGGAAAAGCTGATGCCCTTAGCCCCCTGGGAGGCTTATGGGAGGGATGGGGCCCACTCCTCTCACGTCCACCGGGCACGGGCCTCCTCCACTGCCCACTCACTCAAGCTGTCCCCCACTCTGCTGAATCGTGGAGACCCCCTCAGACCTGGGCCCTCTCCTGCCCAGCGCCTAACCTCTGATATATTTGACCCCAGATGGCATAATTTTTCACCTAAATGTGAATGTATTTGCGAATTGATGGAAACTAGTTCCTTGCTCTGGTGATATAATCCAGGGCTGCCCCATCTTGGCTGCTATTTTGATTGTGACTTAAATGGATGAGGCCATCAGTAATTATTTTATTGAGCAGGCACAGAAAAAATGATGCCGGGCTAAAGTAATTTCCCCGACGAAGCCAGCAACCGCACCGGGGCAGTCTACGTTTGCAGCGCCGAGCTCGCTGAGAGGCTGCAGGCCTGTCTCCTCTTCCACCTGCCCCCTCCCCTGGCTTGTCACAGGGGCTCTGGGCGGCGGGGTGGGGACCCAGAGGGAGGCCAGAGCCTTGCCAGGCACCGTGGGCTTTCCGCAGCATCTTCCTGTCATTCCCAGCTCCGAGCAACATGACAACGGGACCTCTCTTTGGCGGAGGAAGAGAGTGAGGCTCTGAGGTCCCCCAGCTGGTGCACAGGGCCTCCCAGCTCCTAAGGAAGGAGTCAGGCAGGGCGAGCACACCTCTGAAACTGCTTTCCACTTGTGGGTTTTGGGGGAGCAGGATGGCGGGGATGCTCCAGCAAAGTGGCTTCCCCGGATGCACCTCTCAAAGAGCGGAATCCCAAGGGTGAAGGCTGTCGGAGAGGGGGAGAGGACACGAGGCCCAGAACCAGGCCCGGGAGCAGCTCCCTTGCCCCGGGGAAGCCTGGGCACACAGTGGCCTCCACATGTGCACCGAATGCCGGCCCTCTCCATGTCCCCAGGTAAGTGCAATACAGGGTGGAGTCAGAACAAGCACGGTCCGGTTGGGGAACCCATTCTTGTCTGGGGTCACACTGGGTTTCCCACACTTCAGCCTTCCGCATCCCACCGAAACTTCGAGCTTTGTCTACACACCACCCGTACTATTATTTACTTCATCTACTTCCTTAAATCAACTCACATTTTTAACTCAGCCCCATCCTAGGCAATAAATCCATCAAACCACCATCCGATGTAGCCACTCTGGTTTTCCAATGCACACCAAGAATAAAAGCACGTGCGTCCAGGTAACAGTGAGAATTATCTGGTAAAACACTAGGGAGCTGTGAGCCCCGGAGGAGGGGGGGCTGGGGGGGGAGACACTAGTTTGTAGAAGCAGAGGTGAGCTGGGCAGGGACAAGAAATCCTCCATCTCATCCACCTTGCCCTCTCACCAGCAGAGTGTCACCTCAGACGGGTCACCTGACCCCGGGCTTTAATGGGCCAGTGTGAGCAAAGGCGGGGGTGGGGGGGGTGGAGGGGGTGGGGGGCAGCCTGTGTCACCCATGTGTGCAGGGACTCTTCCATCCCAGGGCACGGGGACCCTCTGCATCCCTCCCGCCCGCTGTGCCTCCCCGGCCTCCACACTGACCCCTTTATTCTCTCTGGGGCTGTGATCTGCTTTCTTTCTAAACTAAAGCCACCTCCTCCCCGCCCAGCCCAGCGACTGGGAGCCCAGCTTCCTTGCTTCAGCTCAGATCTGGGAAGATAAACACACAGGCCTTTGTGTTTTGAGGGCCTGTATCACCAGTCTCCATAGGGAAATGGCCAGAGGGAACGGAGAAACAAAGGAAGGAGGGAGGACCCGGGGTGGGGGTGGGGGTGGAGGAGGGGGAGAGGGGGAGATTCCAGAAATCTTAATGTCCTGGATTCCAGCCTGAAATTTCTGCTGGCGTCCAGCCACTTTCATTCCCCAGTGAAGAGCTAATCAGGCCTCCCTCCACCCACTCCCTGCACCCTCCACCCCGCCCCGCCTCACCCCCTCCTCAGTCCTCTGCAAAGACCCCTTCTCCCCAGAGGCCTCACCTAGGGGTGGCCCAGGCTGGGACCTAATGGGCCCGTGCTGAGCAAGGAGCCAGCAGCCTGAGCGGACGTTTGCAGGGGGTGACCAAATGCTTGTGTGCCTCACGATTTTCCCAGAGAGCAGCGAGCCCAGCTGAGGCCATCGGATTCTTCAGAACACCAGCCAGGCTCCAGGACCCTCGGGGCCGAGGGGGGCAGGACGGGAGAGAGAGGTTGGCACTGTGACCTACCAGAGGGCACATTCCATTCTGGAGGCCCTCAAATTAAATGAAACAAACAGGCCCTGAATGGGCTAAAGAAAACACTTCAGTGAGTCAGACTCAGCAGGTGTGTGCCCTCCGTCCAGAGGAGGGGGCATTTCATCAGTGCTCGGTGGTGGGTGTCTTAGAGCGCCAGGGCTGGGCTCTCTCCAGGAGAGGAGTACCCGTCACCCGTGGTGGCTGTGTGTGCCACTGGCCTAGGGTCCGGCCTCCCCATCAGGTACATCTAGCAAGATAGGGAAAGTGTCCCACTGACTCCAGGGAGCTTAGTGGGGTTGGATCCCCGCAGGTCCCCTCACCGGGGCTGTTGTATGTGAACAGGCTGGGGGAGTGTGTGCACCAGCCAGGCCTGATTCCTTGCACCCCATACCCACACCCCGGCAAGGGCAGGTACCCCATCACCTGCTGTTGTTCAAAGGAGCTCCATAAACAGCAGGCAAAACCAAAAGAGCAGCTGCTGTGGGACATTCATGGAACCCCTTGGAGCTATTAGCGGGGATGTCAGGCTCTCCAGAGTCCAGACGTGGGCTATGGGCAGAGTGTGGTGCCGGGCTCCTTCTCTGCTCCCAGCAGCTGGTCAAAGTCAAAGTGAAGCAGAGAAGGGAGACTTGATGCCCCCCAGGCTCTGGCAGGTGCAGAAAGAATGCAGCTCAGAGGTCAGCGTTCTCCAGCCTGGATGAGCCACGCTCCCGACTCGAGTGCAGCCTTGGCTCACAGCACCCAGCACCCCAGCTTCCGTGCCGGGGACTCACGGGCCTCAAGCTCTACAGGTGGCCGAGGTCAGGCTACCCTCCCCAGCTCCCAGGCCAGGCCCTGAGGCTGGGGCAGCTGCCGTCAGGTTTCCAGAGTGAGGGGGAAGGAGACCTGCATCGTTCTCAGCGCTCCGAGACGTTGGGCTCTGGCTCCCAGCCGTAGCTTGGCTGGGTAACTGGGCCACAGAGGGACAAGTCAAAGCCCAAGGGACAGGGCTTCCCTGGAGTGGCCTGCTTGTCGCTTCCCGGTCCTCTTCCCTCTCTCCCGTTCCCTATGTGTCTCTCCCTTCCAGTCCTCCCCTGTTTGTCTCCATCTAGTTTCCTGTCTCTTCCCTCCTCCTGTCCCTTCTGGCTTTTCCACAGCCTCCAACTTTCATCTCTGTGTCCTCTGGGGAGCTGAGAGACGGGAGCAGGCCAGCATCTGCTACCCATTCAGTGACAGTGGTGGGGACAGAGCAACGTCACCATCCTCAAGCCAGGCCTCAGGCTTTCTGCTTCTCACAGGACAGGAGCCCCGGGGGGACAAGGACGCTGGCCATGGAATAGGTGGGGAGCTGTGGGCCCAAGGGGAGTGGCTGAGCGCTACAGAGTGCCCCTGCTAGAGGGGCAGGGCCCTACCCTAAGAGCTCCTTTGTGCAGACCTGAGAAAATCCTCAGGACAACCCTAGGAGCCAGGTCTTATTATTATCCTCATTTTCAAATCAAGGCACTGCAAAGTACAGAGAGATCAGATGACCCACCCAAGGTCACACAGCCAGCAGAAGGCCAAGTTGGGACCTAAGCCCAGGTTTCTGGTTCCAGAACACACACTCCTAACTTCTAGGCTTTTCTACCCCCTCGCATCCCAATTCTTTGAAGCAGCAGGAAGATTTGGGCCAGAGACTGTCCCTTCGCCGGCCCCTTCCTTGCTAACAAAGATCCTCCCTCTTCTCCATGGGGACGTCAACCTCCAGTGTGGGAGATTCCGTATTTTATCCCCCATTCAAACGTAAACCCTTGTCCACATAGGATGAAACTTTCAGCCTTAGGGTTATCTGCATTTGTCAGATACCGTTTGACAGAGAGCCAGAGTCACGGTAGAAAGCCCCGGGTGCTGAAGACCTGGAGGGTGGCGGACACTTTGCAGAGCAGGGGTTCTCAGTGGGGGGACTGGCTAAAGCAAGGGCTGGGCCCTGCCTCCCAGAGGTGGGGGCCCCAGGGGCGGTGAGCAGCAAGGGGTGGAGCTCAAGAATTTGCATTTCTGAAGTTTTCTCAGGTGATGATGCTGTGGTTGCGTGGGGGAACCCACTTTGAGAACCATTGTCCTAAAGAGCGGAGAAGCTGGGTCAGCAGAGGCAGACGTTTCCGTCTTCCCTGGAGGCAAGGGGCAGACGGGGGAAGTCGGGGGTCCTGGTGGTTGCACAGCCCCCTCCTTCGTGCAGGGCGCTCTGGGCATCCGTGCCTGGCCGAGACGGATAGCACTCATCTAAGCAGGGGCCGCGCAGTGCGGAAAGCACCTCTGTGCAGATCTATCGGGTTTTTATTAACCGTTTCACTGTCACAGTTTCAAAATCAATCAAACAGTGTTGCCCTTGGGAGACTGACTGGGGTTTGAGGGCCAGGGCTCCTGTTCTAAATGCAGCACAGGGCCCCCCAAGCCGCGGCGGGGGGCCCAGGGGGCGGTGGCGGCCGTGTCCTCCTGGGCTCCACAGCCAGCCCTGTCCTCTCTCTGAACCAAAGCTTCACCCCAAGACCAGAGCGGACTGCGTATCTTTGCTAATTCTTGAACCAAACCCAGATACGAATTTCTCTCGAGAGCCACTTACCAAACCTATGCTCTGATCAGGGCAGGGAGGGGACCGCGGGACCCTTCCCAAACCAGCCTGAATCAGAAGGGAATCCGTAGTTCCCCAAACCATTACATTAAAACAAGGTTGGGGCATCAAACGCCTTCGAGGCCGACATGAGTCGATATTCGTTTGGTCGGGCTCCTTGGCCTGAATAAGCTGAGCACCAGGTGCAGAGAAGTGGTGCCCTAAGCTCCAGGGAGAAGAGGGTCTGTACTGAATGGAACCCTCCTGGGGGACCCCATCTTGCAGGGACCGAGGCTGCATTTTCACCCCCACTTCCTTGTCCAGCAGGGGAGGCACATTTGGCCTGGCCTGTCTCCTGAATTCCCAGCGTGGGGCCACGGCCCCGGCCAGCAGCTACGTAGTGGGGGCCCAGTTGCTCTGGGGTCCAAGGACCGGGTGGGAGGCGGTGACACACACAGCCCAGCAGCTCCAGCCGCCGGGCCCGGGCAGCACCTGGCCTCCCCCAGCACAGGGAAGGAGGAGCACCTCCCCAGAGTTCAGGGCGGAGTCAGAGGATCAGGGATTGCCATTGTCTTCACAGGCCTGGTGCAGAAGAAGGGACAGGTGTGAGGAAGGTGGGGAGACTGAGAAGCACAGGACCAAGTGTGTGAGACCCCAGCACGGCCCGCCACCCCACTCCCCTGTCTGCCCCTTGCTCATCCTCAGGGATCACCAAACCCTGCTCTCGCTGTCCTGGCTTGGGAGCTGCACGGGCTGGAGCCCGGCTACTCAGACTCACCCCTGTTCCAGGGTGGCTGTCCTCCCACATCTGTCCTCCTCCCTCCTCCTCCCTCCCCACCTCTTTCCCTCCCTCCCTCCCTGCCTCCCTTCCCTGCCCCTCTCTGTCCTCCCTCCTTCCTCCCTTCCTCTTCTCTCCTTTCTTCCTCTCTTCCCTCTTTGAATTCCTTTCACATGTGCCCGCATCCACCCACCAGCAAAGCGCTGCCTTCCATTTGGATGAAGAAATGCTGCTGGGGAATATTAGTCATCCATAAAAAGGAATGAAGTGTATACACGCCAGAGCATGGCTGGACCTCGAGAACATGCTAAGTGGGAGAAG
Source organism: Vulpes vulpes (assembly GCF_048418805.1). Classification (NCBI taxonomy): domain Eukaryota; kingdom Metazoa; phylum Chordata; class Mammalia; order Carnivora; family Canidae; genus Vulpes; species Vulpes vulpes. Next base: position 73,890,770 of record NC_132794.1, on the reverse strand, counting down.
CCAGTCACAAAAGGTCACATACTGCGTGCTTCCCTCTAAATGAGAGATCCAGAACAGGCACATCCACAGACGGAAAGCAGACGAGTGGTTGCCAGGCGCCGAGGAGAGAGGGAATGGGAGGGGTGGCTGCTTCATGGGTAGGGGGTGTTCTTTGGGGCTGATGAGAACATCCTGAAACCAGACGGGAAGTGCTGGGTGCACAACATGGTGAATGTACCAGATGCCACCGGAATGGTTAATACTAGGTTATGTGAACTTGACCTCAGTTAAACAAACAAACAAACACAAACCTGCTGAGTTTGCATCCCCTGGCCCTGCAATGCACTGTTCGAGCAGCGCCTGGAGCTGGGACAATGTGTGCGAAGCTGTGGGGCGCTGAGTCCAGAAGCATTCCCACTCCGCACTCCCCACCGCCCACTAAAGTGTCTGTAAATGTGGCCTCGTGGGTGTACGTACCAGCTTGGAAGCCTCAGTGAGTGGAGCTGGAGTAAATGAGAGGAAGAGGAGAGGAGGGAAGGGGGGACCCCAGATTTCAGACTACTAGAAGCCAGCCAGCCAGCTGCACAGCCAGGGTCACATCCAATTGCATCGGGAAGGCCGGCAGGGGAGATGAGTATTAGTTGCTCTAGTTTGCAGAGGAGGAGGCCGGTACAGCGAGGGGAAGCAGGTTACCCAAGGTCACCTGGCCAGCAAGGGGTCCAGCCACCCTGGAATCTGTGCTTTTAGCCCTGGCCACCCACACTGAGCCCCCAGGAAGGGACCCTTGGAAGCGACATTAGCCCCACAGGTGGTACTGCCCCATCCTGGCCCCTGACCTCAGTTCGACCCTGGTTCTCTTCTCTGTCTGCCCTTTATGCCCTGGTGGTGGAGTCCTCGGGCTGGCCTGCTCTCCTGCCTGGCCAGAAACCCGGCTTACCCTCATCTGCTCCCCAGGACTCACCCCATGGAGGAGGACCCGGCCGCGGTTGCTTCGGGTGGCCGGGCTGCAGAACGCAGCTGCCTCCTGCCCACTCCGATACTCTCTCCTGGAGGGACGGGGGGGCCTGAGCCCTGGAAGAGGTGAGCAACTTCACTGGGCGTCCTTTCCGCGGATGTGGGTCACTGGATGCCTGCGGAGTGGCAGCCACGTGCTCCGGGCCTTCACCTTCTGGTGAGGAGACCCTGAGCAAGGAGGAACAAATAGGTCATGCAAATCAGCGTCAGGTGTTGGTAAGTACCGCTACGATGAGAAATAGAGCAGGGCTTGGGGAGGGATGCAGGGGAAGAGAGGCAGGAGATGTTAGATGCCCACGGAAAGCCTTTCTGAGGAGCTAATGTTTGTGCAGAGGCCTGCAGGCAACTCCGGGGAAGAACGTCCAAGGCAGAAGGGATGACAGGTGCATGGGCTCCGTGTAGCCAACGACCTCGGTCAGTTAAGGCCTAGCGAGGAGGCCTGTGTGGCTGGAGAGGAGTGAACAGGAGCTAAGGGACACTGGCCAGGGCCTCATGTGGGACAGGAGGAAGCACGTGTAGCCAGCACCGCTTATCATATTATTGGCTCACAAAGGCGCAAAGTCTCCTCGCAGAAAGATGAGCTAACCACTGGGCCCACCACTCACGCACCCCATCTCCTTCTCCCTCTGCCTGGGGCTCAGCTTAAAATTAGCATATTTTAAAGATCCCACCCCCAGCTCAGAAAGTTCACAACCGGCATCTCTGGCATGCAAAAGAAAGAGCACAGGATTAAATACCTATAAGGTGCTGGGAGACACCAGGCAGGTTGTTGTGTTCAGTCTTTCCAATGACCTTGCAAGAGGAGGATCTCCTCCCCTTCAAAGGTGAAGACTAGCAGCTTTATCTTTTTCTTTACTCATATTAGTATTATTGGTTCACCTATTATGTAAATATATGGGGGGATAAATTTTCTCTCTCTCCCTCTTTTAAATTATCGCTCCTGGATCTGTGTTCCATGTGCCCCTGGAAGAAGAGGCACTTTCCTGAGGTCCTCAGAATGGTCTTTGGTGGGAGCTACGATTCAGAAACCCAGACAGTGAAAACACAGCCCAGTTCTAGAATCAGGCAAGCAAGCTCAAGGTATCTTTCTTTGTTTCGTGATCAAAGGCAGTTCATGTGGGGTTTTCCCTGAGATGGGCCCGTGGGGACCCCTGGGGGCAAACCCCACACAACCCTACAGTGGTCACCAGACAAACGTGGTTGCCACAGAGCCCAGGTCTGTCTCAAACCCAGGGAGTCACATGGTCACCAGGAACTAAAAGAAGGCCAGAGGTAGGAAACAGAGACCAGAGTCATAAGGTTGAAATCGAAGAAAAAGAAACAACACAGTCCTTGCTTAGACTTCAGGCCAGAAGCTGCACTAGGTGTTTTCCCACAGAGGAGGGGCAAACAGAGGAGACAGACCAGTGTAGAGAAGATGGACCCAAATATAGGCTGGATCGTAAATCAGTTTGTGGTTTCCTAGCTCATTGAACAAACCCGACTCCAGTGGGCTGATGGATGGTTCCATTTCCGCCCAGAGCGAGGTCACTGGAGGTCTCTGTTCGGCCTCGAACTTACCAACAGGCGCCTACCCGCAGAGGAGCGGATGCAGACGCAGGAAGCGGGCCTGTCACCCAGCGGGGAGGGAGGAGGCCACCCCGGGTGCTTCCAAGTCACCCCTTGTCTCTCTCCTCCTAAGAAAAGGCAGAGTGGATCAGAGTCACACGTGCCCAGGAGCCAGCTTTTCCACCTCCCCGTGCTCATGCTGACCGTTTGAGGATTCACACGATCCTGGCAGGCGTGGGCCACGGGTGATCCCAGCATCGAGCAGGAGAGCATCACAGAGATGGATGTCACGGCTTGCATTTCAGGTTCAGAAAAATCGATTGGCTAAGTACAGGATGTGGGAGGCTGGCTCGCAGCCGGGCTTGTGTAAAAGACCCGGGGGGGCGGCGGTGTGGACCACGAGATCAATGGAAGCCTGCAGCGAGAGGCAGCCGCTAAGTAGGGGGGTTCCTGGCCTCGGATGCCCACAGCTGGGCAGAGGCGGCGCGCCCGCCCCGAGCCATAGGAGTGACAGCCTCCCTTTGGGCTCCACTCCTCGGCCACTCTCCGACATTTGCTTATTTCTAGGTGTCACAGTTTAAAAAGCATGTCAAGGTGCAAAGACTCTTGAGAGGAGGACGGCCGAGCTGGTGCAGGGGCTGGGAGCCTATCAGAGATCTTTTTAAAAGAGCTGAAGATCTTTAACTGGGAAAGGAGGAGGATCTGGGGCCCAAGCGAGGCCTTCCATCTGCAAGGCGGGTGGCCGGGGTAGAGGAGAGACTCGTCCTGGGCGACTCCAGAGGGCAGAACTGGGACTCCGAGCAGCATGGGGCAGGCTGTGGTTTACCAACCATGTCCCAAGGGATGCCAGGGGGTTAACAGGTGTTCTGGAAAAGAGGGGTCCAGAGGCCCATCCGAGCAGAGAGTAGAGACTATATACATACATATGCTAGACTAGACTCACACCCTCTTGGAGATTCAAGGGGCATATTAGTGTTTACAGCACATCAGCATTATGTTACATACAACTAGCATATTATTAGGTACATTACATGGGACAAAAGCCCTAGAGTACAAAAAAGGACTTGTTTTTTTTGCCCAAGCCCCAAGAAAAAAAAGCCTGGGGCAGAGGCCTCCTGTGCTCTTGCTTTATTATTAGGAAGTGCCATCCTCGTGAGCAGAGAAAAGCCTAGATGAGGGGATGTTACTTAGCTGGCTGCAGCTAAGTGCAGCTGATTGCTGGATCCCAAAGGATGGTCCCTGGAGAAGCCACGTTAAACTGTATCGCAGGGGACAAGGGGGGAGTAATTGCCCATCACATGCTGTCTCCAAGTGATTGAAGACGTGCTGCACCCAAGTGACCTCTCCGGGACGTCTGGGTGGGGCACTCATGGGCCCTGGGTGTGGCCCCGTGGTGGTAACGTCAACTGGGAGGCCCCCCCCCAGCAGGGGAGGGGCCAAAAGGGGGCCGCAGGAGCAGGGGCCCACCTCTGTGAAATGGGCTGGTGGCCACGCAGGGCTGGTTGGCAGAAGGAATCAGGCGGGTCAGATTCAGGGTGTAACATCCATGTGGTGGAACCTAAGTCTCTTCCCCTCTCTTGCCTATGACCCAGGTCTTTCCGTCAGAGGCAAACGGTGCTTTCTTGTGAAGCCTGCAAGAGAGATTCGGTGCATGGACAAGCGATTGTGCAGAGGGGCATAGGGTGGACATATTACGCACGGGCCCGTGTTTTCACATGATGGGCGCAGGCCCTTTCCTCTATCTTGGGAGATCCTGTAGAGTCTCTCGTGGAGATCCTTCCTGGTCAGCACTCTCACGCATTTGAAGAGTTGCAGCACTTCCTCCTGTCGCCATTCCAGAATTTATTTAACTAGGATCCCATGAATGGGCATTTAGGATTTTTTTTTCATTTAGGATGTTTCTAATCTCTCACTACTAAAATCAATCCGGCAACAGATATCCTTGCACACGAGTCATTTTGTAACCCTGGGGGTTCAACTGGAAGGCTAAAGACCTGGCATGGAACGGTGGAACAGTGGGGTAAAAGGTGACATGCTGTTTGTGGTTTTGATTCATGTTGCCAAATTGCCACTCCCCCCCGCCCCCCGCAACCCCCGGGGAGGCTGTGCCCGTTTGTCTCCCAACGGCTATTCAGGAGGCTTCCCGTTCCCCTTCATCCCTGACCACACAGGGCATTACCACATCTGTGATCTTTGCGAGCGTGACAGGTGGCAAATGGCACTGCAGAAGGGTTTTTTAATTTTCACGTTTTAGGTTGTGAGATTGAGCTGCTTTTCATACACTCAAGAGTCATTTACATCTTAGTTTCTGTGAACTGACTATCTTTTATTTTTCTTGATTTAAAATTTTTAACACAAAATGTCTCAAGTATGCAAAAAGATATGTATATTCAGTATATATATTTACATCTATGTATTTATGTATATATATATTAGCATAAGGCATAAAAGTAGAAGAACATCCACATACCCACTACCCAGCTTAAGAAACAGACCGCCAGCAATACCTTTAAAGTTCTCTGTATTCCTTTTCCCCTCCGAGAGTACCCACATTTCTGAATTTTGTTTGTATATACATATACATGGGTGTGTGTGTGGGTGTGTGTGTGTGTATACAGAGAGAAAGGGAGAGAGATGGGGGAGAGAGAGAGAGAGAGAGAGAGAAAGTTTATCTCCTTAAATATTATGTTGTTACGTATGTTTGGGGGCTTTTATATGAATGGTATTGAGCTATATATATACTTCTGCAACTGACGTTATTTTATTCGACATTTTGGAAGCCCTAGCATCGTTTTTGAAAACTGTCATTGTTGTTGTGAATAGTTGTAGTTTATTAATTTTGACTGCTATAACATATCACATTGTAGGAGGAGACCACAATCTATCCTTTCCCCTATTGACGGCTTTGTGGTCACCCCCAAATTTTCATTATTACAGTATTGCTGGGAACATTCCTTTTTTAAAAACATTTTTATTTATTTATTCACAAGAGACACACAGAGAGAGGCAGAGACACAGGCAGAGGGAGAAACAGGCTCCATGCAGGGAGCCCCACGCAGGACTTGATCCAGGAACTGGGGATCAACACCTGAGCCAAAGTCAGATGCTCAACCACTGAGCCACCCAGGCGTCCCAGCTGGGAACATTCTAGTACACATCTCCTGACACCCAGGGGCTAAAATTTTTAGACTAGAGTGTATACCCAGAGTTGGAACTGCTGGATCATAGGATATATGTGCATTTAAGGTACAAAAAAAAGTATAATTTTGCCTACTTAAAAATGAATTGCTGGGACGTCTGGGTGGCTCACTGGTTGAGCATCTGCCTTCAGCTCAGGTTGTGATCCCAAGGTCCCGGAATCAAGTCCTGCGTCGGTCTCCCTGCATGGAGCCTGCTTCTCCCTCTGCCTGTGTCTCTGCCTCTCTCTCTGTCTCTCTCTCTCTCTCTCTCTCTGTGTCTCTCATGAATAAATAAATAAAATCTTAAAAAAAATAAAAATGGATTGCTGGTCTTATTATTGATTGTAGGGGCTCCTTAAGTGCAGAAGACATGGACACTCTGTGATATGGGCATATTATTGTTTAAGTGCTCAGAGAAGTCCTGCAGTAAGAGAAGGCTGTTTAAGATGGAATTTCCCTACTAAGCTGACGTGCCCTGGCACACCAGATGCTGATGTCGGGGCACATTTCAGCAATGGGACGAGGGCCCCCTGTCCTCTGCCTGGGGGCAAGCCTATGGGAGTAGACCCCCATGAGAAAGAGGTCTTAAGGGGCCCTCCCTGTCGTGCATCCATAGGAGCAGGCCTCCTGGAAGCCGGTCTCATCCCTCATCTCCATCCCCAGGGCCCCAAAGGAAACAAGGCTCAGAGCAGAGAGCTGTATCAGAGGAAGACAAGCTGCCGGCAGATTCCCAAGCCCATCCCTTGCCCCATTACGTGACGCCCTACTGGACTTGATTAGCACCAACACCCCGCCCCGGCTCTCCAGGAGACACGGGTTTTGTACCTGACCCCTCTGGCCACCATCGTGGCTTTTGTCAGCTCTCTCCCCGGGCTAGTGGTCTGTGCTGCTCGGCGGGCTGGTTCTTTGGACACATGTGTCCTGGCTGTCTCAGGACCCGGGGTGGCAGGTCTGTGCCCTCCACCTTTAGGCTCCTGGCCCTTGGTGCATGGCAGATGACCAGCTCAGTGGTGATGAGGACAGTGAATGGCGGGGGGCTCACCACGGGCGGGCTCCGTGATGAAGACTTGACCAGGGCCACCCCTCACCCCTGTTCACCGCCGCCCCATTAGGGACTGTTGCCATCATTCCATTTTGCAAGTGAGGGAAGTGGGGCTGGGGGGAGTTTAGTCACCGGTCTCAGGCCATATGGCCACTGAGTGGTGGAGGTAGGGTTCGGACTCTAGAGTAGGGTTCACACCTGCCTCACGCTGTGCACCTGACCGGACAGATGAGCCAGGAGGCCCCTGTTTAGCAGATGCCACACACAGAGGAACGGCGGCCTGGTGACAATCACAGAAGCCCGGGAAGCTTTATTTTGGCGCTGCATTGGGGGGGCCCGTGGGGACAGGCAGCCGTGGGGTGGGGAGGGCCCCAGGCCTGGTCTTTCGCCCCTTCCCTAGCCGCCCCCCTCCCCCGGGGCCGGCCAGGGTCACAGGCCCAGCCCAAGGGCATCTGAGGCTCAGGCGAGGGTCCCGGTTGAGAGCGTTGGCAATTGCTCCGGGCGAGCTGCAAGCAAACAGCTGTGACTTTAGTCCCCAAGGCTCTCCCGCCCCTGTGTGACATTACCTGTGTCAACACTTTTAGTTTTAAAGCGGCACAGCCAAGGTGGGGGCCGAGGTGGGCAATGGGGAGGCGGGGGGGAGCCAGGCCCTTATCAGCGCTGGGTCCTTGCATATGTAACACCGTCATATAATTAACAGTGAAGATCATTTACATTGTCGCTTAGCTAATTTTCATAATGTTTTCTTTATTATCAGAGGAAGAAATTAACCCAAGAATTTATTTACATAGCAGCCTCAAACAGTAACAGCTTGCTAATTGCCTGTTAGGTGATTAATAAGCTTACAGCAGATGCTAATGCGTCGTGGGCTCCCTGTTTCAAAGGTGCTCTTGCCGCACGCTTGTGTTTTTGGCAGCTTAATTAGTGCAATAATTATGTACTTGTTGCTCCTTCTTTCGAGCAAATACTGTCAAATGCTTAAAAGATTAAAGTGAATTATATCCTGAGAACTCACAGCGCTTGAGGATGCCCGTTCTTGCTAACTTCTCTGCGAGTTCAAAAATAGAATCGAGGAGAGAGGGGGTCTGATCCGTCGGCGGGGAGACGTGAGGAACCTGCGCGCTGGCTCTGCCCCTCGCCCATAGAGACACCTTAAACCCTGCCTCGGTTTCCTCTCTGTGGATGCAGGGACTTGTCACTGGCATGGGAAAGCGGGAGAGGGCACATTTTAGCACCGCAGGGACCCATGAGACACAGCAACCAAATAGGACATGGACATCTTTTTTTTTTTTTTTAAGATTTTATTTACTTATTCATGAGAGACAGAGAGAGAGAGGCAGAGAGGCAGAGACCCAGGCAGAGGGAGAAGCAGGCTCCATGCAGGGAGCCCGACGTGGGACTCAATCCCGGGTCTCCAGGATCACGCGCTGGGCTGAAGGCAGCGCTAAACCACTGAGCCACCTGGGCTTCCCAGACAGATCAATTGTAAAAAGACATCTTTGAGCTCATTGGAGAAATGTGACCCTGGACTGTGTAGCAGGTAACCTCCGGACGTCATCGTTGATTTAGTTAGGTGTGATAATGGCACAATGGTTACGCGGGGAAAAAATATATTCTTGGCCTTTGGGTACAGCGACAAGGGTGTTGGGGACAGGCACGATAGGATGTCTGCGATCTGCTTTCAAGTACTTCAAGCCCCTCCTCAAAACAGTGGGTGTGTGGATTAAGTGAGATTACACAACGTGGATCCACACTGAAGTTGAGTGACGGGCATCTTGGGGATCAATATAATGGTTTTCTCCGCTTCTGTGCATGTACAAAAATGCGCATAATAGAAAAGCTAGAACACTGAAAGGAGATGGGGATGCTTTGTGGACGTGGGCTTGAGAACGCAGCTCCCGTGTCCTTCCCGTCACCCCATGCTGCCCCCGTGAACGTAAGCTAGGTGGAGCCAGCGTGGTGCTGACCGCTGAAGGAGAGTCAGGGAGACCTTGGCCATGTGGCCCAAGGGACCTCAGGTACTTGGGAGGAGCCAGACTGAGCCGGACAATGAGAGGTTGCTGGGACAAGGGAACCTGGAACAATCCCATGAACATCAGAATGAGTTAGTCGCTCTTCAAGTTTGGCTCTGGACGATGCCCCAGGACACTTGCATGGGTCCTCTCCTGCCCACCCAGCTGTGGCTGAGGGAGCCACGAGTACAGGACCCCTGGCTCAGGTCAGGCCCTATGGTTTCCTCCTCCTTGGAGTTTGACACTCGAGTAGGGGGCCCTGGGAAAACCAACAATGACAATCCCTCCGTTGAAGGCAGAGCCCGAGACAAGGAGCAGGCCTTTGGGGCAGTCGTGGGTGTGGCCTCCCTTCCTCCTGTCCTAGGTCCCCCGTGGGTTCTTCAGCTATTCCAGATGTTTCCAAACAAGTCTGGTTTCTGCCTTTCTCATCTCGCCAGGTTGATTGAATTCCCCGATATACCCTCGCATTATACCGGTATCTCTCATCTTTGGCACTTCCCAGAGTTGCCTGTTTTCATTCATTTGCCTGACTTTTTGATGACTGCCAAGTCTGTGGCTCCACAGGGCAGAGACCAGGTCTATTTTTGGTTACCATCCATGGTCAGGACTTAGCACGTAGGAACCGTAACTTAGTTTTTTTTTTTTTTTTTAAGCATTTCTCATGTGCTAGTGGATCAGAGAACGAAGGCCAAATCCGTGCTTAAGTTAGCCAGGGGAGGTTTCTGTTGCTGGCAACCAAACAGACCTGAGTAATGAATGCCTTTCTTCAGCGGAGTCTCTTGCAATAGAGTTTATGAGGGAAAAGCAGAGGAGAGGGCATTGCCTAACGCCCCTGGATCCAGCCATGCCCGAAACCCACAATCCTTAGGCTTGTCAGTCATGTAAGCCAATAAATTCCCCTTTCTGCATATATGATATTTTGGGGTGAGGTTTTCTGACGCATAATCGAAAGCTTCCCCTTTGATACAAAACGCTCCAGGAATTTTGACGTGGGTTATTCTTTCTGGGTCAAGAGAGCCTCATGGATAGGAAAGTGGAGGGAGAGATCATTCTAGGTGTCGAGTAGGAGAGTGGAGGATAAAAGCAGAGGTGTGATGGTGAGAAAGAGCAAGGTGCAGACAGAGGCCATGGCCGAGACCAGCAGGCTGGCCCTCAGAACCCAGTGAGAAGCCTCCAGAAGCTGAGCCCAATAGGAAGGGGGGCATCTTGCCACCGCGCTGGGAAAGCATTTTGTCTTCCGTAGTCCCCTTTCCCAGAAGAGGTCACCCCCGATGCCCGAGGTTCCCAGAGCCTGCTGGCCCCTTGGATTCCGACTTCCTGCCCAGACAGGGCAGCTGGGATGAGGTCATGGCTGGGGAGAGTCTTTTATCCTCTTGCTAAGCTTCTTCTCTCAGTAGCAATTGCCGTCTTGCTTAATCTCAGAGTTATCTGATTGTCACAGTCGAGTTTTCCGCATTAGGCAGTGAGCCAACAAGTTACTTAACCTATAATTGCCCTTTAATGAAGCCCATCTTCAAAACTGAATTGTCAAAGGGAAACTTGTAAACACACAGCGAGGTCCAAGACCAAGCTGGCCCCAGACGTCGCAGCCAGGCCCTTGACTTCTCTCTGGCGTCAGCCACATTTGTCTGAGTTACTGGGGCTTTATTGCCGGCTGCCACCCAGAGTAGAGAGGAGTCTTGGGCTCACGACCGTTGCCAGAAGCAGGTCAAGCCTTTTACAAGCCAGCTGGAGGGAGCTTTGCTTCGGGCGCACACGTTCCCCTTTGCCAAGCGCTCTCCCCACCACTCCCTGCGATTCTCTATAGATACAAAAGTGATGGCCAGTGTCACCACCTGAACTTTGCAAACTCCGAGCAGGTGAACCTGCCCGATGGTGGAAATGTGGCCAGTGAATGATCCACGTTCCAGCACGTGGTGGCAAGGAGGTCTGATACCAAAGAAGAGTTCCTACTATAGCAGTGTCTGGGTTGGGCCTACACTGTGAGTGGTCAGGTGTCCGACCTCAGGGAACTTCCAGGGGCATCTTCGAACGTCAAACGCACTGAGCCATTTCATATTTCTCTCCTGTTCATCCAAGGCAAACCAGGACAAGGGAAGAAATATTTACAGGACACCTATTCTGTGTCAGGTGTTACCCCGGGCAGCTTGCATATGTTGTCTCACGCTAGGTCATATTAGTCTTACTTTGTAGATGTAGAATGTGAGGCCCAGAGAGGTGAAGTAGCTTGACCAAGGTCACACGGGGTGTGGGTATGGAAGGGAGGATTTGAAGTCAGGTTTGCCCGATGTCAAGGCCCGCCAGTGCTCCTTCGACAGCTTGGAGGCTCCCTCACCAAGGCGACGCTGGCCTACAGTCAATGAGGGGTGCAGGTAAGAAGGGCTGTGAAATCGAGAATAAAACACTATGCTGTCCAGGATTTGCTTCGAAATCGCAAAGAAGTATAGTGGGAGAGTAGGTGGGAAGAGAGATGAAAAGACTTGCTGTAGGGTGACAGGTGTTGAAACTAGGTGATGAGTACCATCAGGATACAATTTCTTCTAATTTCATCATACTTGGTATTTTTCACTATGAAGAAGTTTACAAAACATAGCGCTTGCTCCAGAACTCGGTGTCCCTTCCCAGGACCCTCCTAACAGTCCGTGTCTGTGTTTCTGTCGCTCCCCTGCACCCACCACGTTACATGAGAGTTACCTTTTAGATTATCCGTGTTCCTCCAAAACCTTGAACTCCACTGGGATGAGGGCGGTATCTCTCCTATTCACCTGCTAAATTCACTCAGGAGGAATCAACGAAAGGGGAGTGTGGCACACACAGTAGGCATTCAATACCTGCTTGTTGAGTGAATGCAAAATCCGAAGAACTGGACCTTGAGGGCCGGCTGCGTTCTGAGGAGCAGAAGGGTCCCGGGGAAGGGTGAGCGAGGCTGGACACGGGCTGGAGCGTAGGCCCCGGGCAGCATGCAAGCCAGTTCAGAGGTGAGGGACGCGGCCCGAACGGCCACAGCCAGCGATCACACACCACCCACGGCTGGGGTATCCACTTTCATGACTTCCATCTCACAGACACAGCCTGACAACATGTTTTTCTTCTTATCACCACGGCAGGGTCAATCCCCCCACTGTGGCTGTGAAACTGTGGCTCCCGATTTCAGTCTCAGGTCATTAATTGAAGACACTTGGCCAGCAGACGCCTGGTGGAAGGCAGCAGCGGGTTGCATTTTTGAGGTCTCGAAGGAGACAAAAAATACCAATTAAGGGGACAGGGAAAAAAAAGAGGGGGACAGGGAAAGAATGCCTCCACCTCCAGACCACCCCAAGACCCAGTGCCATGTGGGAACTGGGGAACTGGAAAGGCAAGCACAGAAGCCTGGCGGGGGTGCGGGGGTGTGTGTGTGGGGGTTGTCTGGGATCAGTTCGCCCTGGCAGGGCCAGGCCCTTGTCCCGAGGCTGCGTGATGTCCACTCTCTCGCCAGCCCTCCTGATGACAACCACACCATGCTACTGGTGGAGGTCGAAGCCCGAATGAGACCTGCAAGAATTAGGACACTTGCCAAGGCCTTTCTCGCAGAGGCAAGCCACACGGATGACAATGATGGCAACAGAAATGGTTTACCAGAAGCTTCCACAACCCGGAGTTCAACTCACCCTCCCAGCAACTCTAGGACGGAGGGAGATGTGGAGAGCAGGAGGTCTGAACCCGTGCTCAGAGTCACAGGGGTGATGCCAGGTGCCCAGCATGGCACAGTGGGGAGGTGGGGGGGGTATGCCCAGTTTGGGCATACGGTCTTGGCCAGGGACTCTGTCCTTGGACCAGGGGAAGACACAGGTCCTGACCCCTCCACTTCATGGCCCGCCTGGCACGTGCCATTATGGATGCTCGAATGAGGTTAAGAGAATCTTTGTACGGTCCTGTGGCCTTCTAGAATTATTGATGACTCCCATTGTCTCCTGGAAATACCGATGATTTTCGCCTTCCAGGCCTATCTCTACTCCAATTCCTCAAGTTCTTTTGTGTCTCTGGAATATTAATCAGCCCAGGAGGACTGAAACGAGAGATGGCTCTTAGGAGAGACAAAATGAACATAAATGTGTCTGGTATAGTAATGCCCTTTGTCACAGTGCTTTGGATTTCTCCAAGGGCCTCCGCTCACATTTGTTGTCTCATTTGAAACAAGCAGTCACCCCACGAGCTGCTGGTGAGGGGGAAACCAAGGTGCAGGCAGGGGAAACCAAGGTGCAAGCAGTCCCGCATCTTGTGTTTTCTGACCTTTTCACTTTCTGAAGTTTGAAACGCATAAAGTCAATCTTTACACTTAGTTTTCAAACAAGAAACTTGGAGAGGATGGCTGGGAGGAATTCCTACCCCTATTTTTAAGAAATAGATCTTACGGGGCGCCTGGGTAGCTCGGCAGTTGAGCGTCTGCCTTCAGCTCAGGTTGTGATCCCAGGGTCCTGGGATCGAGTTCCACATCAAGCTTCCTGCAGGGAACCTGCTTCTCCTTCTGCCTGTGTCTCTGCCTCTCTGTGTCTCTCATGAACAAATAAATAAAATCTTAAAAAAAAAAAAAAAGAAATAGACTTTATTACAAGGTAGTAATTATTACAAATGTTTAAAGCGCCACATGGCTTCTTTTGCTCTTTATTCTGTTTCTGAAAATGTACACTTCCCTATTTTTCCCCCTTTGAAGCCAAAATGTCAGACTTGAGGCCTCCTGACTTTGCAGGGGTGGGTAGGGGCCCAGGAGTGGTTGAGAGAGTGCCCCCTTCTTCCTTGGTGTCTCCTCACAATTCCTGTTCAGACAGAGCACAGGGTGGTCCAAACAGGGGTTCTGATGCCCTCCAAGGTCACGGTTATTCACATCTATCATTTTGTATTAAAGCCACATGTTAGTCTGTTTTCACCACTGGGCTGTGAGGGCTCTGCGTGGATAGGAAAGGAAAGGATGAGATTTGGGATTTAGGAGAAAAAACAAACAAAACTCAGGCAGTAGTGGAATTGAGGCGGGGTATGGGAAAGGGGGTGCAAGATTCCAAAGCTGGGATCTGTCAGGACATCACAGCAATGAATCAGGGGAAAGGGAATAAACCTTGAATAAAAACAGGGACCAGAGAAGTCAAAAGGAGGGACAGACTCCTGGGCTTTTCAGAATGTGGGGTATATGTCAACCTCTCCAATGAACGAGGGACAGTCAAGGACTAGCTCTCAAATTCTAGGGTAGATGCCCAGGGAGGTGGATGATAGGGCCTTGTTCAGAATTAAGGAATGTGGGAGAAAATGCATCATGGGTAGAGAAAGTCAGGGTGGTTTAGTTCTGGAAGGATTGAGTCTCAGGTGCTGAGGGGGTCTGGAGTACAGATGTAAACCTGGCAGGTAGCAGCTTCTTGGTGGTACTTGAAGCCACTGTGGACTCTCTGGTCCTCTCAGCCTGCCCGAGGGCTGGGCCTCTGCCTCTCGGACCTACCACCTGGCCCCCTGGGGACCCTGAATGGCCTGGACCACTTGACTTCATCATTTCTTTATTTCCTTTTGCCTTCCACCTCGGTGCCTGCAAGTGAAGATCCCCGAAGCTCCACGAGGCTCATTCAGGAGCCTCTTGCAGAGCACCAAAGGTCACCTAGCACCACGATACATCAAGTGGAGCCAGCAAACATGGTTTCCAGAATTGGCTCAGCCAATATCTACTATGTGATATTAGCAAATCACTGTTCCTCTCTGGGCACCACTTTCTCTACACTTTAACAGGAAAGTGTAGTAAGTGGTCATGTAGCTTGTGTTGGATGAACTCTCTTATATAAACAGCTTTAATGTATAAACAATATGAAAAATCAATTATTTGACAGCATAGAGAGCTGCCAAAACCAGGCAGAAACTGCAGTGGGATGGACCCTTGAAAGAAGGTAACCTCACTGGGTGAATCATGTTTAGACGACTTTTCTCCTGAGTGCACCGTCCTGCTGTTTGCATGGCATGGGCTAGCTAGAACCCAAGTAGAAAACCATAGTATTTCTGATCTTAGGTCTCAAACCTTGGGGCCCCATTCTGCAAGAGGAGCTGGAACCCAGGAGAGAAAACCTGGAGAGAACCTCTGAGGGGCGAGTCCCGAAGTTACATCTAAAGTCCCCTCAAATCCTTGACTGATCCTTGAACTGTGCATGCATGGGGGTGCCATCAAGAAGCCCAGATGGAACTAGAAAGCTATACAAGCTTAGCAGAGATCTCAGTTGTGGCCTAACTACAGCTGCAGACATAGAATTGACTTTGAGTCCCAACAAGTGAGTAGAATAAAAATGTCTGAGATCTAAAGGATTCATCCTAAGACTAAGGTAAGCCAAATATTACATGGTGCAAGAAATTGCAAAGTCAACTCCACAAGTTCAAGTGGGATTGACTGATTATCCAATAAATTAGCTGCCAGCCAGAAAAAAAATCAGTATTCTCCGGAAGAAGATAACAGAATCCAGAGTCTATGCAATGTCTAACTTGCAATATCTGATATAAATTAAAGGATAATAAAAATACGTTATGAAAAACATTATACTATCAAATTTTACAACCTAGATGAAGTGAACAAATTATTTGAAAAGCACAGCTTACCAGGAGGACACAAAGGAGTCAGAAAATTGAATTGCTTTGTATCGAAGAGATTGACTTTATTATAAAAATATCGCAACAGAAAAAACTCCAATCACTTTATGCGACAGATCATGTCACTCATTAGTTTCATTAAACAGTTTAGGGAAAAAAATTCAGTCTTACACAAAGGATGTCTGCACCTTCCACCTCTATTCAACTTTGTATTGGAGATCTCAATGCAACAAGATTGAATAAAAAATAAATAAGAGGCATAAAAATGTAAACACAAGAAGTAAAGCTGTCTTTATAGACAACATGATTTTTTTCAGATAGAAAATCCTAAGGAATCTACAAAGCAACTCTGAACTAATGAGTGAATTTACCAACTTTGTTGAATACAAGATCTACATACAAAGATCTATTGTAGTTGTATATATTAGCAGCAAAATATTCAACAAATGGAATTTTAAAGTTGTTCTACATTAATATCCCCAAACACAAGATACTTAGAAATAAATTTAATAAAATGTGAACAATATTTGTCATAAAAATGACAAAACATGGCTGAAATACATTTAAAAGGATCTTATAAATGATGAGATATACCATGTTTATGGAACTCAATATTATTAATATGTCACTTCTCCTCAAATTTATCTATACACCAAAACAACCCCAGTCAAAATCTCAACAGAGATTTCTGTGGAAAATGACCAGAAGCATGTCATTAAGAATTTATATGGAAAAGCAAAGATATCGAATAGTCCAAACATTATTGAAAAAGAAAGACACATTTGGAGAACTTGCACTACCAGACTCAAGATTTATTATAAAGCTACATAATCAAGACAGAATGGTATTGACAAAAGGAAAGACTGATAAATGGAACAGACTTGAAAGACCAGAACTAGACCCACTTTTGACCCAGTCTAAGTCAATTGATTTTCAACCATGGTGCCAAAGCAACGGGACAGAGAAAGTCTTTGCAACAGGGTATCTGGGTTGCTCAGTGGTTGAGAGTCTGCCTTCGCGGCTCAGGACATGATCCTAGGGCTCTAGGATTGAGTCCTGCATCGGGCTCCCTGCAGGGAGCCTACTTCTTCCTCTGCCTGTGTGTCTTTCATGAATAAATAAATGAAATCTTAAAAAAGAAGAAGAAGGAAGGAAAGTCTTCGCAATAAATGTTGAACAATTGGATAAATATATGGTAAAAAATGAACTTAGACCCTTATCTCTCATCAAACACAAACATTAACTTGAGGTATCTTACAATCATAAAGGTAAAAGTTAAAACTATACAGTTTTTAGGAAAAAAAATCCAGGAGGAAGCATTTGTGACTTTGAAATATACGAATGGACAATAAGCACAGGAAGCTGTGCTAAACATCATCAGTCACCAGAGAAATGCAAATCACGACCACGATGAGCTCCTTTTTATTACACACCAGAATGGCTAAAACTAAAAGGACTCACAACCTGAAACATTGGTGAGGATAAGAAACAACGGAAACCCTCACACCATGCTGGTGAGATTGTAAAATGGTACAACCACTTCAATCATATACATTTCTTATCAATTTAAATCTCTGCCTTTTCATGATCGGGCAATTCCTCTCCCAGGTATTTGTCCAAGAGGCATGAAAACGTATGTCCACACAGGGACTCGTACACGAATGCTCATTGTAGCTTTGTCCATAATGGCCAAAAATTGGAAACAGAAATGTCCATGTGCAGAGGCATGGAATAAATAAATGATGGTGTGTTCATATGCCAGAACTGGACTCAGCAGAAATTGGAATCTACTACTGATGCACACAACAAGAGAGGAACTTCACAGACCTATTGAGTGAAGGAAACAATACAGTATGGCTCCCTTTGTATGAAATTCTAGAATAGACAACATTCAGGTTGGTGATAGAAATCAGAAGAGTGGTACCTTTGGGGTGGGTACAGCTGAAAGGGTTTATAACCAAAGAACTTTCTGGAGCAATGGAGATGTTCTATATCTTGGATGACATGGCAATTTATTAATCAAAAGCTATTGGGGGATGCCCGGGTGGCTCAGTGGTTGAGCATCTGCCTTCAGCTTAGGTCGTGATCCTGGGGTCCTGGGATCGAGTGCCACACCGGGCTCCCTGCGCAGAGCCTACTTCTACCTCTGCCTGTGTCTCTGCCTCTCTGTGTCTCTCATGAATAAGTAAATAAAATCTTTAAAAAAAAAGATTATTGAATTGCACATTTTAAATAGGTACACTTCACCGTATGTAAATTTTGCCTCAATGAGAAAAACAAAACAAAGTAAAATAACTAAGAAAGTTGAAAAATATATCATTAGGACCCTGACATTCTAGGAGGCATCAAGTGCGCAGACCTAGGGCTTGATCACACGGGGTCTGACGGTCAATGTCCGTGTTTTTCCTTCTCTGCAGGAGCCGGAGCTGAAGAACCAAAGGCTCAGCTGAGTCGGGGCTTCCAGGAGCTCGTGGGCTGGACTCCGCAGCTGCCCGAACAAGTCACTTCAGCTTAAGCAGCATCTTTAAATGAATCCTGAAGTCTGTGTGAGCCCATCGATGTTACCCGCTGGTCTTCTGCGTGTGTGTGTGTTTTATTTTAAGCTTTTTCCCTCTCCCTCTGCTGCCACGGCCTTCAGAAAAAATCATGATTCCCTGGGGATGATGTGTGACCCCTAATCAGAGGGTAAGTTGTCTGGCCAACTCGGGTAGACTGCGGAAGAAAATCTGGAAGGTTGCGCCACCCGTTGGAT
This sequence comes from Vulpes vulpes, assembly GCF_048418805.1. Lineage (NCBI taxonomy): Eukaryota > Metazoa > Chordata > Mammalia > Carnivora > Canidae > Vulpes > Vulpes vulpes. The sequence continues at coordinate 73,872,656 of NC_132794.1, read as the reverse complement.
CTACAAGGACTAATGCTTTCGTACAGCCCTCGTGTCCAAGCGGTGGGAGGAGGCCAGATGGCCTGGAAAGATACACAAATGGAGTCCCCGAGTGAGTGCCGACGCCAACACAGCTTCAGCTCGGCCCCTAGGGGAAGCCCACCCTCCTCCCTTGTACCGGAGCACCGTTAGGCTCTCCATTGCTCGGAAACCAGACGGACCATGGGCCCCCAGGGGACAAGAGAGAAGGGACAGCAAGGAAGAGAAGACAGAGAAGATGGGCCAAGGCAGAGGAAAGGAGGAGGAGTGTCTAAATAAAAAGAAGTAGAGGGGAGGGGACGGGCAGTCAGGGCACTCAATAGGTTAGCAATGAGTTCATCCTTTTGTAGAAGGTCTGGCGCTTTTCAGGATGCCCACAGCTCTTCAGTAGGAGGAGGGGGGCTGGCCAGGAATTGGGATGCCCATTTCATCGATGGGAAAACTGACACCACAGAGCTGAGGGCACTCGCTCAAGTTCACACAGCTAGGAAGAGAGCAGAGCAGATTCCTCGGATTTGGGGACCTACAGGCCTCCTGTCGCTGTGGCTGCACTTCCTCGTCCTGGGCGCTTTCTTCTCCCTCTGCCCTCACACCAGCACCCATTTGGCACGGCCTGGAAGCCAGTGGGAAGGGCTGGCTGCCGCTCACAGGGCATCATTATGTGCAAGGTGAGGGAACTTCTCTCCCAGCCCCAGGCCTTTTTAGGAAATGTAGCTCTGCATGAAACACTTGGCTTTGATGGGAAGGGAAGAACTGGGTCTACTAATTAAAGGTCATTTAGGATTTTTTTAGCTTTAAAAACAGAGTAGATATGTTTAATTCGGGCTGACCACAGTCACTGGGCATTTCCGTGAAGCTTGGGGATCTGTGTGCTGAGTCTCCTGGACTCTGAGAGATCATTGGATTTTTTTTTTTCCCCTGTCTCTGGTTTTGTTTTGATTTTGTTGTTGTTGTTTTAAAAATACACACCCTCTGGAGTTGAGTACTTTGACTGCTTTGATGCAAGGGAAGCCAACCATGGCTTTCTAAAGTTAGACAGCAAGGAGTTGGCATTGGCAGGAACTAAACCACAAGCCTCAGAAGCCTCTGCCGCCGGCCCCTAGGCCACGGCTCTGCGGTGGGCACCATGTTATTATGTCCTCCCGAGAAAACTAGAGACCCAGAGACCTCTGGTTACGCTGCCACTGGCTGGCTGCCCCTGGACAGGACAGCCGGCGGGGGCTGGGTGCCAACCAGGAGTCGTGATCATCCCTGCTCAGCCAGGGCGGCAGGAGGGCTCTCTGTGTAGGAATCCCCAGGAGAAGGCCAGGGCGACCCCAGTGTGCACCCTACTCGTGTTCCTAAATGAGAAGATGCCCCCTCTTCAGCCACACTGTCAAGATGCCTGTGGTTATATTCCACCCAGCTGTCCTGGCTGGCTTCCCCTGATCCTAGAACCCTTCCTTCCTAGAGGGAGCTCTTTCCATGAGGCTTGGCTGGGGCCCATCCTGCCTTTTCCCTGACCTCATGACCCTGACCAATTAGAACCCCCCATCTTACCTAACCTTGATGGTTGGCTCTATCACAGGCATAGGGCCCAAGTGAGGCCAATCAGAAGCCCGGAGGTGGAGAAAGCAGGCGTGAGGGATGAGGAGAGAGTGGGGGTGAGTGCTAAGCCCCAATAGCATCATTGGAACTTCTGGATGCAGCGTGCATGAAGGTTACTCACCTCTGTGAGCCAGTAGATCACCCCTCCCTTTGTGGCTATAACTATTTTGGATTTTATCCCTGTCACCTACAATGAGAAAAGCACCAAGAGCTCTATGCCTTGCTCATCTTCGCATCCCTAGCAGGGGCAGTCTTGTTAAATGAACGTCTGAGCCTCCTTAGACTGGAGATGAATGGAGTTCGGGGTAGGGGAGGGAAGTACATTGCCAAGCACCTACGAGGCCTTGTGTCCCAGATACTTCACAGAGATTATTTCAGTGGACCGTTTCCTCCCAGCCTTGCTGTACTAGGACTGCTATCTCCACTTGAAAGATGGGTAAAGAGAGGAAGAAAGGGCCCTAGGGAAAAGCCAGGCCTTCAGAAACAGGACAGAGTGTGCGCCTTCTAGCTGGGCACTTCTCTGACACCTAAGAAGCTGGACCATCTGCACGCCTCCTCCAGCAGGAGAGAGCAGACAAACAAGACCCCCCAAGCAACCCCCTATCTCTAGGCCCCTGGCCCTCCAGGGGAGCCCCTACCAGAGTTGCGGGGTTCGTTTGCTCCAGTTCTATTTCCCCTTGGGCGTTGGGTGGATGCGTATTGCCAGATGCCAAACACTGCAAAAATGGAAGTAGATTTCTCAGACCCCCAGAGTTCCCGGGCTATCAGCTTCTCTCCGTGACTTCATGCCCCTCTCTGGCACTTGACCCCATACACACTACATCTACCAAGCTAACCCCAGATTTCAGTTGCTCAATGGATCTAGAGTAGGGCCCACGTGAATTTTTTTGGTGGCGGTGTGGGTCCCTGAGTCCAAAGGTTTCATGGTACCATGAAGGCTACACAGAAAGGTGACAGGACATGACAGTGGAGATCTTGAAGACGGATCTATATTTGCATTTTCACCAGGACAGAAATGACTGAGAGTGAAAGAATGGGAAGGGACCTCAAAAATCATCTAGTTCAGGAAGGGCAAATGTTGTGCCTGCTGACATGCCCTGATGCTTGCCCCTGATCTTGAGAGAACCAGGGCTAATAGGTTGTACCTTCTCTCCTTTGGAGCCCAGATGCCCTTTCAGATCCTTCCCACACAGCATCGCAGGCAACCCCACCAATCAGTAAAAGTCGTCTCACAAACAAAGCTTACTTGCCCTCAGACCTAGGTCGAGACCCTCATTTTTGCCGTTGTGAAATGGAGTTGGAAGATGAAAGGACTTGTCCAAGGTCACACCAGCCCAGTTGGAAGTTGAAACCAGATCTTTTGATTGGGCAAAGTCCATCATTCTTTGTTCTCATTGCTGACTCAGTACCATTAATAGATGGTAAGATGCCAACCCAATTCAAGCTAGACATATACTTACCTGGAAAATAAATCAACCAAATCGATGGGGCTAGGTGTTGTGGAAAGAACGTTCAGCTGGAATTTCACTTCTGGTCCGGCCATTAACTAGCTGTGTGACCTTGCGCAAGTCAGTTCAACTCTCTGGGGCCTCAGTTTCTTCCATTGTAAATTGTGGGGACAGGGTGATCTTTCAAACCCCCAACATACGTTCAAATACTAATAATCTTTCAGTTCATGGCCCCAGCACTGTACCAGGAAATTTTTAGGCTCCAAAGAAACGAAAGAGAAGAAAACAACCACACAATGCAAGAAGCGGTACAAAATTGTGCCAAGTTTTCAATTCATATAATTAAGGGGCAAAGAGATGTGGAACCTACTGAGGCCCTCCGGGAGCTCAGAGGAGGAGGGCTTCCTCGAGGAAATGAGAATTAAACGTGCCTTGGAAGGATGGACAGATAGATGGGGGGTCGGCAGGGGTGGGAACAGCACTGCAGGCGGTAAGAGGAAAATAAGAGAAGGCAGAGAGGAAAGAAAAGCGGGGTATTTAGGGAGAAACCAGCCTGGCTGGAGCGGAGGGTGGACGGAGTCCAGGGAAAGCACTAGCGAATCAGAGATGAGAGTGGAACCCATGGGGGCTGAGGCCAGTGTTGTGAAAAATAGGGCGGTGGGGGGGTCCTGGGGTCCTAGTCCTGCAGAGTGCTATGGGGTCATCTCTTGCCTCACTAAGACTCTTCTGTGCAAGTGTCAGAAATTCGACTCAACCTGACTTAACCAAGACAGTGCATTTATCGACTCACATGACCAAAAAGCCCAAGTGTAGACTTGAACCGCAGCTGGATCCAGGGGCTCAGAAAACCTCCTGGGAATTTGTCCTTCTGCATTTTCACTTCCTTCTGTCTTGGCCTAATTCCCAAGCAGCCTCGTCCCACCTGGGGGCAAATGGTGCCCAGCAGCTTGTTAAATGAATGTCTGCCTGTTGCCACCTACCCGGACCAGTGGAAGGAGAGCTCGGGGTTCTGCTCAGTTCTGCACAAGTCCTGGGGCCGATGCTCATCGGCATGGGTTTGATGACGTTTTCGTAGCCGAGCCAGGCTGCAGCCAGAGGCCAGGTGAAATGCTCCGAAGGGCCAGGCCTGAATCAAGTGCCCACCACCAGGGCGCTGTGGAGTTTGGCCCCAAGGGGGCCTTGGGAGCTGGGGAATGAAACAAAGAAATCCCGGTGCTGTTAACCACAGAAGGGATGCCTGCCTCCCGGACAAGCAAACCCAGCGATGTCCAGTGCCAGAGAGTGTCTCCTACGTATCTGTAGACAGATAGGGGATGTCCCGAAGACAGACAGAGCCCTAGCAGTGGCCCCCGCTCCGTGTGGGGACATCTCATGCCCAGCTCTGAACCCGGCAAGTTCTGAGAGGCAGAGGTGGGGCGGATGGGGATGGTGAGCTTCTGGGCAGGTCCCCTCTCCCTTAAATGAATACCCCTTGGACAGACTCAGCAGTGGGGCAGGAATTTGTTAAATTACATAAACATTATTGTGACCCGTAAAATTCAATGAATCTCGGCCTGTTTACACGCGGCTGGCTTTAATGTTTGCACAGCGTAATTTAATGTGTCAATTTGCTCTCAAATAAAAAACATCTGGTCCTCTGACATGGCAAAGAAACTGAAGAGCTGATGTTCAGGACCAGCTAAAAGCCCCAATCAGAGATAATGTTTGGTTGGGGGGTCGGGGGGGCGGGTGGGGAGGAAAGGCCAGGGACTCAGAAAAGGAAGCCAGCGTGGTTAGGACCCATTCCTGGCTTAGTGACAAGCCTCTGTTTGTGAGTCTGTAAGATCAGTAAATTTTATCCTAATTAGAATTAAGAAAAGCCGAGAAGAGCACATACCATCTTTAACTGGCACCCATTGTGCAATTAAATTTCCTGGGGCTGTCCCTGCCAATATTGACATTCATACTACTGGATTTTTAGCAATCTTATTATCTGGTAATTGAGAAGAGCAGAAAGAAAATTACACTTTCCTCTGCAGCAGATTTCCGCTAATGTACCCCTTCCTAGAGTAGTCAGCCCGGCCAAGGCCTCTCCCTCCGGATTCCCCAGGACTTGGGGGAGCCTGGGAGAAGGGGGAGGTGAGACTCTCCGAGTGTGTGCTTTTCCAGTGAGATCATGCATCTCGGTTTGGTCTCCACTAAATAACGATACGGCTCATTCCTGCAGACGGAGGCGGGACTTGGCAGGCAGGTCCTGAGTTGGAGGCGCTGACCTACATAGAACAGGATGGAAGCTGAGTTCTCCTGTGACACAGGTGGGGGCTTAAAAGCCTTTTAGGGGCGTCGTGGGGCCAGTGGGGGGGGGGCGCTGTTCATCAATCCTGACCGCTGGGCCCCCAGCAGGAACTGGGTGGGCACAGGTGGGCGAGGGGCCCTGGTGCTGGGATACACCATCCCTATCATTTTACAGCGCCCCCTTCCTCTCCCAGCCCCCAAGCCCGGGCCAGGCTGAAGGGAACCGGAGAGGAATGGTTTCCACTCCCCTGCTTCTCACCCCAATAAATGCTTGAGACGTCCTGATGAAAAAGAACCCGGCCCGAAGCCCGGGCAGCCACCCTGCTGGAAGGAGCTGAGCCTGCTTTCCTGGCCGAGCAATGACGGGGTCAGACCAAGTTCAGGCTTTGCTTTAATTGAGTAGAAGATAGTTCTTCCTTAAGGGAGCCCTGAAATAATGCTTCAGCCGAGCAGAATGACTTCCCATATTGTCAGAAGGGATTAGCCGGACTGGTTTGTAAATAAAGAGTGATCCTTCTTCCCCCTCTAGGACAAACAGATCATATTTTCTTCAGGTCACCGGGGACTGGGCTTGCTCTAATCAAATCCTTGACATTTCACCAGGACTCCAGGAGTTGCATGTTTTCCATGATTGAGCCCTTGGTAATTACCCGTTTTCCTAAACGATTGCTATTTTCCAAACTCAGAACGTTTTAGGGAAGTGGGGAAAAGAGATGTCTGCCCAACAGTGTTGGGAAGAGGGGGGAGACAGGCGTGGGGATGCAGACTGGCGTAGGTCTCCTGAGGCTGGAGCAATACCATCTTAATAAGCACCCACAGGGGCAGGTCCCAGGACCAGCAGTTTCTCTAATTTCTTCCATTCATGGGGGCAACACCAATATTTTGAAGCCCTTGCTCGGTGCCAGACACTGCACTAGTTCTTAAGGATAGAGCTGCATACAGCCTGCCCCTTGCCGCCTCCGAAGAGCCCTCGGTCTCATGGAAGAGACCAGTACATAGGTTGATACTTTCAACAAAAATATCCTGAGAGGTAAGTATGTAAATGTCACGGAACCCCGAAGTAAACAGCAAGAAACAAAAACTGAAAACGAACCAAAATCAAAGCTTTGTCTGGGTAGGACCAGGAAGGCTTCACGGAGTAGGTAACCCAAGGTCTCACAGGATGAGGAGGGGTTGGCTTTGTCTGGATAGGACCAGGAAGGCTTCATGGAGCAGGTGACCTGGGGTCTCGCAGGATGAATAGGGGTTGGCCATCATAATAAAAAAATAACAGAAGCATCTACCCCGAGATGCCAGGTGCTATTCTAAGGGCTCCTCTGGTATGAACTCATTGAGTCCCCACAACAACTTTATGAGACAGATATGTTTACCTCCGTTTGCAGATGGAAGCTAAAGCACGGAGAAGGGTAGGATGTTCCAGCCCAAAAGAAAGGGCATACTTATGAGAAAGTAGGACATATTTATGGACAGTGGGGAGGAGCTCCTGAGAGGTACGGAAAAGTGACGAGCTCAGATCTGTGTTTTCAGGAGGATGACAACACAGCAGAGGAGCCAGAATGTGAAGGAAAGAGAATGAAGGAAAGAGAATGATAAAAAGGAGGCTGTGATCCTCACTGGAACTAAGACTCTCCCAACGTTCAACCATCGCATGACGTCGTCATTGCCCCACCCCCACCCTGCGCTAGCTCCTGGGAAAGAAGCTGACATTCAGGGGCACCCAGCTAGAAGCATCAAGCCAGACTTACAACATAACCCTCCCTGCCCTCCCCCATGTCCCCATCTCTGTAAAACAGATGATGGACCAACCCCAAGGGGTGTTGTCTCACTGCGCTGAGCAGGGGTAGCCCCTCCAGCTCCCACCAGGAAGCCCTGCACACTGGGACAAAAACCCCCAGGGCTGAACCTACACCAGGAGGGGCAGGATGGGATCCTCTCTGCTCATCTGGCGTGCCACCACAGCCACATAGGCGTGTCCTTGCCTTTTAGGTTTGCTTCTGCATTCTGGAATGATCTCCATTTGCGCCCCTTCTTATTGAACAAGTCTCCCCTTGCAGGGGAGAAAAATAATCCTGCAGCTTGTGTCCACTCCAAACACAGATGACAAGAAGTCTTGGAAACACGGCCTAAAGAAACACTAAGCAAACTGTTCCCCAAACAAGCTTTTCGTCCTGACCTTTGTAGGCCAAGAGCTCCACTTTATAACTTGGGAATGCACAAATATTTACAGTTATAGGGACGAGAGCCAATGTCTGCTGGAGGGTCCCAGGGCTGGGAGACAGCTGAGTGCTCGTCTAACCCAGCATCACATGCTCTGTGGGGATGCTCTTTGCAGATGGTCACCCAGGCTCTCCTCGCATGCCTCCCGTGATGGGAAGGAAGGCCAACACCCTCTGAGAAAGCTCCTTCCGTTGACCTGCTCATTGCAAAGTTCCGAGAGTCAGCCAGTATCGCCTCCCCGTAACTTTGCCCCCTATTCTGGATGGGCCTCAATCCAATGTCAAGGCCTCTCGACAGCCTTTAGAAGCCTGGGAGTCACCCTCCCCATCTGCCTTCCACTATCTCTTCTTCCTTGGTTCCTTCGTTCGTGGCTTGGGGGACGTCCTTTGTTGGGCCCCTCATCACAACCACGCATCCTAGTTGACGTGCCCATCTTCAGATGTGACCACTCCCCTCCCAAAATCTATCACAGCAGGGCGGTTTCTTACTATGATCGGAGTCACGCACCACTAACTCCTCATCCCTAAACCTCAGTGTACCTTGCTCACCAGGCAGTCGAGTCAAGGTACAAGGGAAGGAACGCAGTTTTCTTGAACTCCTGTCACACTGGGCACTGTTCTTGTTCTTTGTAACAACCCCCGACGCCCAGAACAATCCTAGGAGGTAGGTTTTCCTCTCCTTGTTTCATGTATGCGGGAACTTGGTTTTCTGAACACAGAACAGAAAATAAGGAAATAAGCGAAGCAAGTCTTCCAAGAGTCTGCAGCAGAGGTGAGAGAACTGACCAGAATCCATGGACTCTTATTTGCATTCATTTCCCCCCAGATGGGTTTGCTGTCAGGGAAACTTGATTTCAATCTTTGCGCGGCCACTCTGCAGCTGTGGGACTGCGGGCAAGCTGGTTCATTTCTCTAAGCCTACGGTGACCAATCTGTCCCTGTTTGTCCAAGACTGAAGAGGGAGACTCTTTAGTCCCAGGCAAGGTGGTACGGCTGGTCACCCTATGAAGCCAACTTCCTCATTGGAAGACGAGGAGCATCATCACCTACCTTGTGGTGTTGCCACGAAGTTTAACCTAGATGATCTATGTGAAAGGCCCTGTGGCGTGCCTGGCACATAGCAGACGCTCCGCTTATGTCTCGTTTAATGTGAAAGCCTGGTGAATTGTGACAGATTAGAAAGAAGTAGAGGCCTGAGGTGTGGCCATGAGCAGTTGCCCTGGAAAACAGGTTTAAAAAGAAAACACACACACACAAACAGGGACACTGGATCTAGGGTCTCATGTTCTCTGCAGTGCAAATATCCTGCTGCGGTTCAATTAGGCATGGTAATTGTTGACTTTGTGACTCCGGGTGACAAAGAAAAAGCTAAATCTTGTGCATTATGCTGATAGGCAGGGGAGGGTGGAGCCTCTTGTGGGATGAGTGCCACCCAACATTTGACACGGACTCTGGCTCCTTTAGGGGAAGCATTCAGCCGCCCTGATGGATTGGCAGCCACCCAGCACGGTGGAGGAAGAGAGGCCCAAAGAGAGGCCCCCAGGAGGGGTGAGTCCGCAGTTCACGCACTGGGCGACTGTGGACGAATCGTGCTCACGATTCCGGCCTTGTCTCCTCAGCTGTAAAATGGGGAAGAGAAAGCAGACAAGGTGTCGTCTAACAGAGATGCAGCGGAGTGGAGCGGTCAAGGGCACGGATCCACCACCCACTGGCTGTGTGCACTTGGGCAAGCCGGTCTGCCCCGCTGTGCCCTGAGCCCCCTTGTCACTCCCTGCTCTCTGACACAGCCATTCGGCACCCCCCGCAAGTCCACCCCCCAGCGCCACCCCCCACCAAGGGTTAACACAGCAGAAGCATGAGGATGTTGTTGCACGTCCCCCTTCCCTCTCCACTCCCTGGCCCGAGATGTACTCGAGGCACACTGAAATCTCCTGATCTTTTTTATGCGAGTTGCAGTCAGGCCAGGTCTCCCTCGTCCTGCTCTTGTGCAATTGATTTTCTGGAAGCGGCATTCAAGACATTAGATTTATTGATGTTAAATTTCATCTGGTTGCTTTTGACCCAGCATTCTCGACTGTCGAGCTCATCTTGAACCTTAATTCTCTCATCCCCTCCAGCGTTGAGTCATCTGCAGATTTGATGCACATGCTTCCCATGTCTTCATATGAACTGTTGGCTTAAAAAGGCTATTTGTATAGATAAAAATAGAGACAGAGATACAGGCTGCCATGCAGAGCGAGAGGGGGCCTTGGGGACAAGGCTGAGCCACCGGGATGTTATCTCGAGGGAAACAAGGGCTCATGGCCCTCGATCAGCATGGAAGCCTTTGCCCCATGTACCCACCTGCGTGACCTCCTCTCTGGCCCCAGGATCCCAGAGCGTTCTCAGTGATGACAATGGAAGTTCACCCCTCAGCCACCCTCCCTTGGCACCTCCTAAACTACTAAATCCACGGGGATAGTCTGAGTCCCTGCCTGTCTGCACCTGAGGCAGCCCCAAGGCCAAGGCCTGTCCTTCCCTCCCCCTCACTGCTTCTCAAACCAGGACCACTCCCACCCCGGGGCCTTGCCAAATACCTGCTGTTAATCCAAGAAATCAATTCTCACTCCAAGGTCATGGACCACGGATGTCTTTCTGTGTTTCCCACTCAGAAGTTTCCATTTTAACAGGAGGCCTCACTGTCGGCACAGTAAGGGCAGCACAGTGGTAGATCTGTTATTGGCCTCCTGTGGGCTTGTGGGGGATCCTCCCTCTGTCCAGGGCTCCTGTGGGCATCCTGTATCGCTTCTCATAGCTGTGACTGCAAGTCGCCATGGGAAGGCTCAGGGCACTCTATTCAGGATAGCAGAGAAAAGTGAAAGCAAAATTCTAGAAGCACTTTCTATCACAAGCGCTTTAAATTAAACCCCAACCATTTCTGTTTCTCCGGATAATTTGGCATCTCTCTGCTATCGTACTAACCCGGTGGCCCCTGGTTGCAGGGCTTTCCAAAACCCCGTGCTCATTCCTCACCCAGACGTGGCCAGTCCGCTGGCTCAACGAGCTCCAGCTAATCCCTCTTTGATATCCTTGGTACCAGGACCTTTCTGTTCAACCCGCAGGATTCCCTTGCAGGGAGCAGTTTGCTGTTGCCTCTGATGATGATAACGAGGAACCGTCGTTGCCCATTCCCGAGTGCCTACTATGTGCCAGACGTTGGGCCAGAGCCTCTGAACAAACTACAGCTTATCTTTTCAACATATTTATGAGGCTGACTTTTATTATTCCCATTTTACAGAGGAATAAACTGAGGCAGACAAAGATCAAGCAAATTCCCTGGGGCCACAGAAATAGCGGAATTAGAATTTGAACCCTGGTCTCTTGATCCTAAGGTCCTCAGGGACCATGGCTTTGTTTCTGTAAGCTTTCAGAGACCTCACACTGTTACTCTCTCTTGACCTAAGAAGTCTTGTGAGAAAGATGAGAAGCCAAGCGAGGACAGCCCCCTGCCCATCACTAACGTGAGTGCTGTGACTGGGATCACAGCCTACGGGGGATCTCACAGGGCTTGGGATCCTGCTTTCCGGCTTGAGATAGAGTGAATTCGGTGGGATCTCTGCCATTTGGAGGTAGCCCAGCGATGCCCAGGAGAGGAAAGGCTTCTTAGCCTTTGGAAAAGCAGGGATGGAGGGTGGTCCTGGCGGGGGGTGGGGGGTTCGGTGAATGCATAAAGCTTAAGCATAACGGGTTCCGTGTGCTCAGGCCTTTACCACCTGTCTAAACTTGGGGCAATTATATATTTTGCGACCCTGGGCCACCATTCCCCATTTGCACGTGGGGGTAATAATAGCACTTCAGCAGAATCAGAGAGGTGAGTCGTTTCTATAATCCATCCCACAGTCCAGGAACACCCTAAGTACCTAATACGTGTTTGCTACTCTTTTTGTGTGTGTGTGGGGGGGGGTCTCCATCACGATAATAACCTACATTTCCATGAGTCGCTCATCCCCCATGGTGGTATCCTTGTCCCCCTTTGTACGGACTGGAAAAATGGGTGCCAGAATGACCTGGCCACGGCGATCCCAAAGGTCCCGGGCCGAGCCCGGCCTGGAGCCCCTGATGGCGCAGCATCTCCTCGCCCTCATCACGCTCAACTTCGTCTTACCCCAGAGTCCAGATGCACAACTGCAGCGCTTCTCAAACTTTGCCGTATGTCCCCGTTGCTGGGGGGCTCATGAACCTGCAGGGTCTGACCAGGGCCTGAGACTCTGCATTTCTAGCGATCCTCCACGTGATGGTATTTTGCACAGGAGGGGCTCTTCCCTCCAGCGGATGGGGGCCCCGGAGCAGCCTCAGGGAAACAAATAGGCAATCCTGGGGGCCCTCGAAGCAGGCTTTTAAGTGTCACCCCATAGGAAGGGCCCACGCTCCCCCGCCCCGCATCTCCAAAGCAGCTGGGGAGGTGGAGGATGGAGGATGCTGGGGAGGTGGGGCCTGGGAGCCGCCTCCCAGCAGGGTCTCTGCACCAGGACGGCCCTCCTGCCCGTGCTCTCTTTTGGCTTCCTTCTGGCTGCTTCTGTCAGAGCCTGACAGTTACAGCAAAACAGTCTTGCTCTCCCGCACCAAGACCCGCTACGCAGCTGGGCAGGAGCACCGGCGGGCTGCGGAGAGGGAGCTGCTGACATTTGTCTTAATTGGAGTTACCCGTGTAAATCCCGCCCGTCCCCGCCCCGCGCCCTCAGCCTTTGATGAGCGAGGGGCCTCTGAACATAGAGACACTCCTAATCTCCCCGGGGATACACGGTGTTATTAATGCAGGCGCTGGAAGGAAATGTTCCATCTCGTCAGCGGGGAAAGTGAACTGGAGGTGAGTGGAAAAAAAAAAAAAGTGAAGGAGAACACAGGCCGCAGGGGAGAGACGGGGGTGGGGGGGTGACACTCGGGCATCTGCGTCACACCGCCAGGGCCTACCTTCTCCCCCAGTCTTCCCAAACCAGCCTCTAACCCAGAGGTTTTCAAACTCAGCTACACAAGTCACCTGGGAGCTATAAAAATTGCTCATGTCTGGCTCCCACCTCCTAGAGATCTTTATTTAATTGGCGCGGGTGTGGCCTGTAGACATTGGGTTTTTAAAGCCCCCGAGCGATTCGGACGTGCAGCCTGCAGGAGGATTGCTGGTCTCCTCTCTGCTTCTCCGGGAAGCCTCCTCCGATGAGTGCAGACCCATCCATGGGCGGGTGAAAACGGCTCGTCCTCTGAGCACTCAACACCGGCTTAGAATCCGGCCAGGCCTGCTGTATCTGCACAACTGCATGGGAGCAGGGTGCAAAAATCCCCTGTACGGGTGTCATTTGGTCGGAGAATGTACAAAAGGATCTCAAAGAGGTGCCTTCTCATTTCTTCTTCTTTTTAAGATTTTTTTTTTTTTATTCATGAGAGACAGAGAGAGAGGCAGAGACATGGGCAGAGGGAGAAGCAGGCTCCATGCAGAGAGCCCGACGTGGGACTCGATCCTGGGTCTCCAGGATCACGCCCTGGGCCAAAGCCAGTGCTAAATCGCTGAGCCACCCGGGCTGCCCCATGCCTTCTCATTTCTTTAAGGGTAACTCACAAATGAGCAAGGATGTGCACTTGCTGAACCACCACTGGATCAATCCAGTCATTTCGCCAACATTTATGGAGCACCTATCATGGGCACAGAGCTATGGGAGATTTGAATGTGTATGGGAGGCGTACTCTGCTCCTATGTAGTGCCCGATAAGGATAGATTGGACAAGACCATAAATAACAATAATAATAAAAACGAAACCTGGGGTGGCAGGCTGGAGGTTAGAGAAAAAAACAGGCAATGAAAATGTATCTAACACTTAGGATGTGTCACACAGTGTCCCCGTTGACCTACCTTGGCTATGTTATCGAGGTCGATGACAGTCCTAAAAAGGAGAAGGTATTATTCCCATCTTGCAGATGAAGAAGCTGAGACTCAGAGAAGTCAGTGGCTTGCCCATGGTCATGCAGCTAATGCATATTGATGCCTAACTCCAAAAGGGAAGTGAGAACATGCTTCTATGAGAAAATGAGGTCTGATTCTGGCCAGGGGCAGCTGAGAGAATCTTCAGGAGGAGCCAGGAGCTCACTACACAAACATACCACCATGGACGTGCCTGGCATAGGAGGGCCGTGTGAGAGGTGGTAGCCTTGGTGGACAGCCGTGTCCCAGATGAAGCTGGAGGGGAGCAGCAGATTGTGAAGCAGGATATCTGGAAGACCAGGGCAGGGCCGGTGGGAAGTTGAGAAAGGAGGGCTTCTTTGGGGGATGCAAGTTCAGAATAGGTAAGTGTAAGTAAGGTAGTAAGGGTGTGGTAAGGGACAGATAGCACAGTGGGAGACTCCTGTGCTGGGTACCAGCTGATTAAAATAGGCCGGGGAAGCATGGTAGTCTCACCACTCTGAGAAAGCGGTCCCTGCAGTCTACGTGCCCGAGGTGATGGCAGACTTCAGTCTGCAGACCCAGGGTCTGGGTAGATGCACAAACCACTCAAATGACACCCTGGCAGGTTGGGTGAGGGGGCAATGACCAGCGACTCTGTTTTTCTGACACTAATGCCACTTACCACGAACTGACTATATAATATTCATAGTTTCTGAACATCCGCCATGGGCAGGCATGGGCCCCGGTGATTCGTGTCCTGGAAAAGATAATAATTTCTGAGAAGATGGGGGAGTGGAACTAATCTGCAAAGGTCAGGATGGTGGTGGAGCCGATAGTGATGGTGGTGGGGGTGATGATGATGGTGGTGATGATGTAGTGGTGATGGTGACCCTGGTGGTGGAGTTGATGGTCATGAAGGTGGTGGTGGTAATAATGATGGTGATGGTGATGATGGCGGTGATAGTGGTGGTTATGTTTAAGTGACTGATGCTCATTTGGCTGCTATCTCTAGCCTTTCCCCTGACTCACACTTGCAGCTCCCTCACTGTCATCCCTTCCTGTGTTATGAAGACCTGTGACACTCTAAATGTCCACACTGAAACCATTTACCTTCTTTCATTTTCCTCTACTCAGCCCGTTCTCCCTCCTTCACCCCCGCCCCCCCCCCCAGCTTGGAGAACAGCCCCACTGGCCAGCCAGCCATCAACGCTGGATGCCAGAGTCAGTCTAGACTCCTAAACCTTTCTCATCCCCTACATTTCTCAGTTGATTACCAAGTCCTGATGATTTAGCCTCATAAATATCTCTTGAAGCCCACAAATAAATATATCCATCTGCCCAGCTCCTGCCCTCCCTGAGGCCACATCACTCTCATGCTGGACTATGGGAACAGCACCCTTATAGGCCTTTGAGCTCAACTGGCCTTTCTCTAAGCCACCCTTCATCTCACTGCCATAAGTGACCTTCCCTCAAGCAGATCCAACCATGCCATTGCCGCCATTGCCCAGGGTCAGCCCCATCTCTGGAGGACATAGAAAGAGCACAGCACAGATGGCAGGTGCAAACCAGCCCCAATCCAGTCACACAGCTCCAGTCCTATGGCCTTGCAGCTCTCTGCTCTTGTCTCCTTTCCTTTGCTCATGAGTCCTTCTGTCTTGGACACCTTCTTCTTCTCTGACTGATACAATTCTCTCTAGTTCCTATGAAGCTCTCTTCTGGCCTCCAACACACTGAGCAGTATTAGTCTCCCTCTGCTGTGCATTCATCTACCACCTGCAGTCTTGCTTATCCCACTATACCGCAACCCTTTTGTTGTTGTTGTTCATCTGCCTCCTCTGCTGTGCCATGAGCTTCTCCAGGGAAAAGGACCTGCTTTCTCATCTCTGAATCCTGAGGACCTAGCATAGGCACATACTAGGTGCTTCCTGAATTAGAGACCAGGAATGTTCATTTCAGCTATCTGTGTGGTGCCCAAAACTGTGCAGAGTTGTATCTCCCATCATCTCATTTGATTCTCATTATCTTCATGCAGGGTTGCAGGTGACATTTGCATTGTTTTACTGATGGGAACATAGATTCAGCAAAATGGCGAGATGACTTGCTCGAGGTTGCCCAGGAAGATAATGAGCAAGTCAGTCTAGGTTTCAGGTGTCTTGACTCCTGTGTGGGAAATGTGTTGATTTCACACCAAGAAGCTCATTTCCTTTCTCTCTGAGAAACTTTTGAGACTGAGAAGTGACTCATGTATATAAGACCCGCCCACTCTGAACACTTGATACTTGTGTATGGGGAGGAAGAAATGGCCTTAGATTCCCAGGTAAAGATAGAAACTGAATACAAATATCTTAAAGGCCCAAATCCATAAGAATAAGAAAATAACAAAATTTTGGAAACCGGAAAGCAGGTAGAGAAGTGGTAACCAACTTAGCAGGTGAAATGTCAGGTACTCCTAAGCTGGTATTAGGAAAAGCTAAGAACCAAATCAATTTACACAGTACAACCCTCAAAAGCCTCAGGAACTGGCAGGATCAGGTACTTCTGGAAGCAAGTGAAGAGAGAGGGCAAAAGTAAAGATTACTGAGTGAAGGCAATTTACCCAGAGGCAATCAGAACTCCAGATCCTTCCCTTTGTTCCTTATAGCTAGGCAACTATCTATTTCTTCCCGTGACCAAAGCCTGGAGATAAGAGGGAATCTCTGCACCAATGAGGCACAGCTGAGGATGGAGGTCAGAGCTGAAAACAGAGAATAAGAGAATATTTGTATGCGTAATGTTGAGGTACCATAACCATCTTCTCTCAGTTGTTCAGTACACTGCATCTGCATTTATACCATCTAGGCAAGACCCTGGAAGTCTTTTCTTTGAGGGAAAACAGCAGCCTAAGAATAAAGATCCCCAGATTTTAAAATTTTACCCCTGCACACTTTGATCAGAAAAATATTGAAAAATGGAGACATCAACCAAAATGGAGGCGAGGGTAAACTAAGAAAGAGGGAAACATAAAACAGATATATAGACGCAAAAGGAATCCCCCAAAGGAGGATTATGGGAGAGACCAAGATGACAGTTGTGACCCAGGCATAGATGGTAGCCCGTCTCAACTGGAGAAGATAAGAAAACCTTATGAAACACTGATCGTGAAAATGAAACAAATAGAAAAATGGATGTTGATTAATATGTCTAACTGTCTTCAGAAAACTAATGGCCATTTTAAATGTTGAATGAATAAGTTAATAGGAAACTGCGAGCAACAGGAAAAACAAAAGCAACTATCAACTCTAGAAAAACACAAAAGTGTCAGGAAAGAGAAAGGAATCTTAGTTTACTACATGAATCAGCTCTAAGTTGTAGTAGTTATTCCATCATAATAATGATAGCACTATCGATCTAAGTAAAGTAACTGTATGACCTGAGACTAGGATGGAGACTAGGAGATGTGCACGTGTGTATCAGGTGTATGTGTGAGGGGAAGAGCTAAAATCCACTCTGCCGTAATGGAAAGTCAATCAACAATGCCTACAATAGAAATATGAAGAAATAGTAATACAAACATGCTATATAGAGTGATAAAGGTAAGTATTAGATGAAATCATTTAAAAAGTTGCAAGGGTTATCTATGAAAGAGGGATGCTGATGAATACTGTTTTCCTTAATAAAACTTGTAGAACTAGTTAACTTCCTAAACCTCCTGATTGCAAACTTTAACATGAAAAAAAGGTAACATAGACCCTTGACAAAACAACTGAAAGAACATGGGCATCAGAATCAGACACTGTCGACACTCTTAACTGGGTGACCACAGACAGGTTAAGTAATCTTTCTGAGTCTGTTTCCTCATCTGTAAAATGGGGATAAAAGCATACTACACATGATGGCAGTGAAGATAAAATGTGGTATCTCAAGTGCTAAATACTAGGGTATTCGCAACAAATGTTTGTCGGGTGTCAATCAAGACAGACAACTGCCTGTGCTTTTGTTTGCCTGACAAATGTCCCTTCGCCACTGTATACGTGTCATAGGTTGTCTTCATTTATTTATTTTTTGTCATTGTTGTTTATCTCAGTCTTGTCATTCGTGGTCCGCCCCCCTGCTCCTGGCCCCTACCTTCTCAGAGTAAGGCAGGAAGTGCAAATTCACAGATTCACAGTGAGGTGTGGGGTGGTGGGTAATTCAGTCTCTCCTTTCCAAACCACATAAACGCGTTAAGTTCACTTCTTGTTTTGGCCTCTACTCCTGTACCTCCCCCACCCCCCTCCCCGGGAGCTACTTTTACTTACAGCCTCCCAGTTCCCTCTCCTTTGGTTCTCTCCTTTCCCCTTGCTTAACCAAGCAGAACCCCTCCTTCCTTCCTTCTCTGCCCTTGCACATCATTACGCTTTCTCTCGACTCTCAAGCCTAGAGTCAGGAGACTTGAGTCTGCAAGCACAAACTAGCGGGCGGGGGGGGGGGGGGGGGGCGCTCCTGGGAAAGGGGCTGGGGTTTCCAGCTGGGCCTGTGGCTCTGTCTCTGGCTCAGCAGGAACAGCATCAAATCCTGTCTCCCTCCATGATCCCTCTCCCTAACTCCAGACACACACTGACAGTGGCTCCGTGGCATCTCTGCCTCAGTTTGCCTGGTGCATAAGTGGACACTGAGCTTATCACTCTCTTTTCCAACATTGTTTTCCCTGTGTTTTCTCATCCTGTTCTTGGCAGCTGGAAGATGTTGGTGCTGTTCTGTGGAAGAGGAAATCTGGGGAGGAGGAGCTGATCTGGAGTGGAGTGGTGGGGCAGGGGGACTTGACTTCACTCACTTTGAGTTTGAGGTATAGATAGATATTCAATAGACAGTTGGATCCAGTGGTCTGGAGTTCAGAAGAGAGGGCTGAGGGTGGGAGAATAGAGATCTGAGACATTCCCTGCCCCCAACTGAAGAAGGTACCAGAAGACACAGATAGGGCTCAGGGAGGGACCAGGAAGAGGCGCAGGCATGTTGAGTGAGAAGGACAGTGAGCTGAGGGATGAACCCCGGGGACACCTCTCCTTAGAAGTGGGTACAGAACCTATTGAGGGTTCAGAAGAGGCTCCCACATGGACTCCGGGTAAAGTCTTGCATGGGCCCCACCTCTGAAAACCTCCGAAGAATGTCTCAAGAAGGAGGAAGTGGTCAACCTTCTTGAATGCTGCAGGGAAATCGGGTGAAAGAGAGTGAATCATGTTGGTGTTAGAGGCCACGATGACCTTGACCAGGGAAGTCCCTAGGGTGGGGGCAGGGAGCCAGGCCACGTTGAGTGAAGGAAGTGGGGACAGTGATAATAAACAACTGTCCCAAGAAAGGTGGCTCAGAAAGAAAGGCCGGGTGACCCCCTGGTGGCCCACGGAAGTTAAGCGCTGCTTAAAGAGCCAAAAGTGTGTCTGAATCAGTGGAGACGGTCCTGCTTCCGGGGAGACACAAGGGTGTGGTCCCAGGCACAGGGAGATGGGCCTGAGGTAGACAGGAGGAGGTTGGCCCCTTCCCTCAGGCAGGATGACCCACAGAAGGGAGGGGCCCAAGGGAGAGACCCTCGGAAGGGGCAGGACCCTGGCTGAGGTTCCCTCGTGCAAGCCAATATTCAAACTTCCTTTGTTCTTCCAAAAGAATTTTCCAATGCTAGTGTTTATGAAGCATCTAATTCTATCCCCCTGGCACTGTTCTAGATGTGTTATGCATATTATTTCTAATCCTGCTGGGGTCTGGGAGGAAAGGCACCATGAAACTCATTTTGCCTGTAAGAAAATGGAGCCTGAGGAAAGTGAGTATCTAGTGCATGGTCACATGACCAGGGAGTGCCTTCCAAGATGCCAATCCAACTCCAAGGACTTCCCCAGGGCGCCTGTCCCATAGTGCCCTCTGGCCTCCTAGCCCTGCTGCCATGAACTCTGCATTACTCAAGCACATCTGCACGAGCTCTCTTGCTTCTGCTCAGGATGCCCAGGATCCCTTGCCTGCCACTCAGGAGGAGACTCGTCCTTCCGACTTTCCCACCTTCCCTGGCCAATCTTCCTCACCCCTGTGTTACCACACACCACATCCATGCCTTTGTATGCCATTGGCTGTGTCGTATTGAAATGCACTGGTTTTTCTTTTCCCCAACACTGGCCTGTGAGCACCTCATGAGCAAAGACCTTGCTTTATCCATCTTATCTGCAGCTCCTGGGCAACCACCCAGCAGATGATAAGGTCTAGAAAACAGTTTGTCAGATGCATGCATGATAACTCGCTTTTAAAAATCAACAAGGACAATTTGGGCTTGGACACAGATAATGAGGGAGAAATATTTGCAAACCACGTATCTGACAAAGGACTTATATATCTAGAATGTATAAAGAACTCTCAAAACTCAACAGCAAGAAAGAAAACAATCCAATTAGAAAGTGGGCAAAAGACACGAAGAGACATTTCACTAAAGATATATGGATGGCAAATAAGCACCTGAAGAGATAGACAATATCATTAGCCATTAAGGAAATGCAAATTTAAGCTGCAATGAGATATCCCTGCCTACTCACCAGAATGTTAATATAAAATTTAAAACTAGCGACAATATCCCTCGCCTGGTGCTGATGGGAATGTGAAGTGGTGCGGCTGTTCTGGAGAAATCTGGCGATCTCTTGACAGTGTGAATGTACGTCCCCCATGTCCTCCAGCACTCGCACTCCTGGGAGCTTAGCCCTGAGAAATGAGCACGTGTCCACATGGCAAAGCCTGGCCATGATTGCTTGTGGCAGCTTTATGTGTAATAGCCACAAACCAGAAGCTACCCAAACGCCTTCAACAGAGGAGTGGTTAAATGAACTTGGTATATCCACACCGTGAATACGACTCAGCCGTGGCAATGAATGAAATGTCACTATACACAACGTGGATGGATCTCAAGGACAGTATGCAGGGAAACAAAACAAAACAAAACAAAACAAAAAAACCCAATCCCACAAGGTCACATTCTGTAGGTCCCATTTATAGAACATTCTGGAAATGGCAAAAGTACAGAGACGGAGAACACATTAGTGGTCGCTGGAGATTAAGGATGGTGGCAGAGGGTGAGACGTAACTATGAGAGAATAGGACAGGGGAGATCTTTGTGGCAATAGAGCAGTGCTGGGTCTTGAGTACAGTGGTTGCAAGGGTTTGCCATTCACGGACATGCACCAACGTCAGTTTTCAGTTTTGACGTTGCACTATAGTTATGTAAGATGCAACCATCCAGAGACTGGGTGAAGGGTCCGTAGGACTGTGCTATCATTGCAACTTCCTGGGAATCTGTAAATATTTCAAAATAAAACGGTGGAATTAATTAATTGTAGTAACAGATTATAACCCATAGTAAAGAAAGAATCCTTGAGTCTACATTGATATAAATAAGTGAATTAGTAAATGAGGAGAAAGGAGAGCTCTTACTTACAGAGGGATTGCAACCAGTAAATATAGAATGTTGGAACTGGAAAATCACCTATGGCAACCACCACAGCAGGAACTGCTTCGGGCCAGGACGGCCCGCAAGGCTAAAATTGGCGAGCAAGCGTGTGATGAGAAACAAAATATTTATGTAGACTCAAGAAACCTTCTTCCAAGATACTTAACACTTTATAAAGGGAACGGGAATAACGAGAATAACGTCGCAGTGGAGAAACTTGGCAGATCCCCCTGAGCCAAGTGATCAAGGCTACACTCGCCAGTGGGGGGACCAATCATCATCCCGCCCTTCCTGATACAAGGCACCGCAAAGGACCACATCATCTCTGCGTCAGCCTGCCAACATTGCGTAACCGGAGCCTTATCAGGAGGAAACACCACCAGACAAACTCATACCGAAGGGCAGCTGCAAAATAACTGGCTAGTTCTCTGCAAAAAATGTTAAGGTCGTGAAAAACAAAGAAAAGCCAAGAAACTGTTGCCAGTTAAAAGACCCTGTACCAAAGAGACACGGCAACCGAGTGCAAGTGAGATCCTTGGACAGAGGAAGGATATGAGTGGGACATCTGACTCAGGTCGACAGAGTTTAGGTACTATTGTGGAGATGTGAATTTCCTAACTTTGACAACTATACTATGGTTATGTAAGAGAATGTCTTGAGTAAAAACATGCAGGAATATTTAGGATTTTATTTATTTGTTTATTCATGAGAGACAGAAAGAGGGACAGAGACATAGGCAGAGGGAGAAGCAGGCTCCCTACTGAGCAGGGAGCCCGATGCGGGACTCGATCCCAGGACCCCAGGATCACGCCCTGAGCTGAAGGCAGATACTCAACCGCTGAGCCATACAGGCATCCCAAGAGGCAAAAGTACCTAAATTTACTCTCAAATGTTATATATATGTATATATATATATTTATAAAATATATAAGTATAAATTAAATCTATTAAAATACAATTGAATAATTAAATATATATTAAATATATATATATTTGCACACATACACAAATAGGTATATGTGTATATACGTATATATACATGTGTATACACATACACATGTACATGTAGAGAGAGAATTATAAAAGAAATTACAAAGCAAATAAACAAATGCAAAACATTAATGTTGGGGAATTCCTTTGTATCCTTTTTGCAACTTTTTTATCCGAAAATATTTTTATAAAGTTTAAAAAATTAAAGAATTAAAGATTAACAGGAAAAAAGTTGGTAGGACTTTTCGCATACGCGAGATTGCTGTTACTCATCTAATTGGCTATTGAAAATAGCCAATTCGTACTCCTGTCCTCAAGAAGATCACATTCAGGCTGACTTCTCCCAGGAAGCCCAGGCAGCCGGACATTGCCAACTTGGACTTTGGGGTTAGAGGAGGAAGGCTCAGTGTTCTCCCCCATCTGCCTCCGCGGTGCAGCCATAGACTTACAAAGCCAGTCCTGGTCCAGCAGGGATGGGCAAAGGAGATCTCTCTGTCCTTCTAAATCTTTCCCGTCTCTCCTTTTTTCTCGTAATGCCACTTCCTTCCTGGAGGGACCAAAGGCTTCAATCAGACATGGCTTGTTTAGGACGGCAGGGTTCACCCTGTCTCTGGGGTGTCCAGGGGGTGCCTAGGCCAGAGCTGCGGCAGGTCTGTGGGACCAACTTCTGTTCTGCTTCTTACAGGGAGTCAGCTGAGGCCTGATATGGCTTGGGGCCTCCCCTGCCTCCCGGTCTGTATCTCTATGTCTCATACTATCAGAGCCAGAAATCAAGACGTGAGCAGTCTGATTTCCATTCTGCTTTAAACTAGTTAGGCATCCATGAACAAAACCCGGATCTCACTTCCTCATCCATTAAGTGGAGCCAATAACTCTTGCTTTGCTTCTCTCAGAACTGGCTTAGGAGGACATGAAGAATAGAAGGATCCTCTGGAAACGTAAGTGAGGCTATACTTTAAAACTTCAGTGGGAAAAAAAAAAAAAAAACTTCAGTGGGGAAGACTCTCTGTGCTGGGAAATAAAGGTTCCACAGATGTAAAAAAGTAGCACTGGCTATCCTATCAAATGGATGAACCATCCATTCATCCATCTATCCATCCATCCTTCCATCCTTCCTTCCTTCTAGCCACACCCACCCATCTATCCACTCATCCATCCACCTATGCACTCATCCACTCAACCATCATCTCTCTACCCATCTATCTATTCAACGTCAATCCATTTATCCTTTCATTCTGTCATCCTTGTATCCAGCCGGCCATCCAGCCAGCACTCATTCATCCATCCCTCTGTCCATCCTTTTTCTAATTTGCCAAACAGTGCCACATACTGGGCTGGATTCTGAGGATTAAATGATGAAGAAACCAAATCACAGTGACAGCTCAGGGTCTAAAAGAAGAACAAGGTATGTAAACTAAAACAATGCTTTATGGGCTGCTAGGAAGAATATACAAGGTGGTATTGGAATTTGACCATGGGGATTGAAATGGGGGTGAGGGGCAGCGCTACTAAATGGAGTGACCTGAAAAAGAAACTCAGAGAGACAGCAATAGACTGTGTTACAGACCAAGGGAGCAGTGGCTGCGTGTCTAAAGCCACAGTGTGGCCTGCGGGGTGCGATAGGTCCAATCAGAGAGGACGCTGCGAAGGGGCGGTACAGCTGGTGAGGTGGCCAGGCCATAGTGTAGGCAGGGCCTGGGGACCTTCCCAGCAGTGCCATCCCAGGTCAGCCCTCTGCCACTGGAGTAGCTCAGCTGGGCTCCAACACCCCCCAGACAAGCCAGAGTAGAACTTCTCAGCCCTTGTGTGCGGAGTGATCTGAGGCCCAGGCAAGTGGGGCTGGCAGGGAAGCTGCCAAGGCCACCGGGTCACGGCTGAGGTGGAGCCGGCCGGGGAGGGTGGCACCTAGGAATCTAGGTCGCCTGCTTAGAATTTTTGGTGGCTCTCCGAATCAAGAAGCCCACCCCTGCTCATTTGCTGGCTGTGGCGGGGCAGGGCCCGCACCCCAGTAAATCGGGTGTTGGCTCTGCTTCTCAGCAGCAGCCTGTTTGGGGGAAAGCAAATCATTTTGCTCCCTCGGCCACCATTCCTCTCATCTCTTCCTAGCTCCGAAAGCTCTATCAGTGGGCCCTACCCTCATGCACAAAGCATGCAGGGAGCTCCAAGACTTTTCCTGCACCGATGGTCCAGGTGCTGGACGTCCCCCCAGAAGTGATCTGAGCCTTTCTCCTGGCTTGCCTTCTCCCTGGGTCCTCAGATCTCCGTGGGGATGGTAACTCAAGCCATGGGCCTGGACCCGCCAGCTCTGGAAGGACACAGGGCCCTTCACCGCTCCTGCTCCCCGAGCACCGTGCAGGAGGGGCTGGGCTGGCCCAAAGCTGGCATCTGGGAGCAGGGCTCCGGGGGGAGGAGGATGGAGCTTGTGGGGACACAGGCTCCCAGGGAGTCTAAGGAAGGTCGACGTGCTCAGGGGCGAGCACTGGGTGGAGGGAAGAAGGACATTTCAGGTGAGGCTCACAGATACGTTCTGTTGATCACACAGCTGTGCCAGAGGTCTGCCTGGGGCCTGGGGACCTAGTTGGGCGATTTGAGCTTCATGTCCTGGAGTTTATTCTAAACCTAGCTCCTGGCTAAGGCGGCAAATGAAAGTCACACAAATCCTCAGCTGGTAGCTAATGAAACACCCGGTGGCCCCCCGTCTGTCGGCCCACCTGCAAGGGCTCCCGACTGTCACCTGGTAACCACCTCATCTTTCGTCCACGGGCCTCCCACCAGTGAGCCAGTCACTCCTCAAGGGGACCCGAGGGGGCCACCCAGGTATAGCTGCCTTCCATCGGGAGCCCCAGTGGGACCCAGAGCTGGGGGGTCTTTTCTGTCTCTTCGCCCTCCCAGCCTTCTCCAGGCAAAGCCTCGGACAGTCGTCTACACAGCCAGCCAGTCCGTGCTCTGGGGCTCTGACCGGATCTCCCCACACGGGCTTCTGATCCTTCCTTGTGCGGTGGCCATCCTGCCCCCGGGAAGCCAGCTTCAGTCTCAGCAGGAACCGTGGTCACCGACGTGGAGTGGGCACTCACTCTGGCCAGGCAGGGTGTCAGCACCTCCCATCCCTGTGCCATTCAACCCTGTGCTCCTTCTTCCCACCTGTGATGCGTTAGGTGTCAACCTGGCCAGGCCGCAGTACTCTGCAACACTGATCCCGGTGTCGCCGTGAGGGCATTTTGTAAATGTGGTCAACATCGACAATCTGCTAATTTTAAGAAAAGAAGAGTATCCTCCCTAATCTGGGTGGGCCAGATTCAATCAGTTGAAAGGCATTAAGAGCTAAACTGAAGTTTCCCCAAAGCAGAAGGAATTCCGGCTGTGGACTGGAGCTTCGGCTTGGGCCTGAGCTTCCATCCTGTGCTCCTGATGGCCTGCCCTACAGATTTCAGGCTCCCCAGCCCCCACATCCATGTAAGCTAATTCTTTTATATATACTCTCCTGCTGGTTCTACTTCTCTGTGAGAACCCTGGCTACTACACCAGCTAACAGCAACTGGACCAATGTCACACGCTTAGTAAGGAGGGGGGCCAGGATTAAGGCAGGCAGCCCCATTACTGAATGTGGGTTCTTAGACTCTAGACCATACTGTTTCAAGAATGTTAGCACATTGCCTTCATCTTGATGAAACTCAGAAAGGTCAAGTAACTCGCCCAAGGTCACACAGCTTATAAGCAGATGTGCTGGATGGACGTCTAGCCCAGGTCTGTCTCATTCCAGGACCTGAGTACTTTCCATCATACTCAGTGGTGTCCCGGTAGGCAATTAAACAGTTGGTGCTCTAGCAATGAATACATGCCTACGTATCTACATGCATAAATTTATTATGAATTTTAGGGCTATAAAGGATCATAGCACAAGACATAAATAATAAAATATGCAATACCCTTTATTATAAATCCTTTCATTGATATTTCTTAAACCCTTGTTTCTGTAGCAAGTTGTTACAATTGATGAATAAGTGTAGTTTCTACATGAATGTTAGGTGATATTTTCATTAATAAGTTAGATAAAAATGAAGCAAAGAAGACATTTATTCAACAATGATACAAACGACTTTTTTGCTGAGTTGGATCCAAATTTTGGAATCCTGGAAGAATATGTTCAATTTTCTCTTTGTGCTACTTAGAATATCATTGCTACAGACACAGCACACTTGTAAATTTAATCTACTTAATTAACATTGTCACCATCATTCTCCTAAATCTAGACAATCATCAGAATAATCCTGTAGCCTGGATGTGTAGCGTTGGCCAATTCCCATGGTGTAACTATTCCCACCAACATGAGCTACCGAGGAGGAGCTGGAGAGAGACGTAGACCAGCACACCACTGCCTAGCATTTCTGCAATACATGTGATCGAACTCAAGAGCATGGTTCTAAATTGTTATAAACAAAACAGGGAGCAATGAGCTTTTAATATCTGTTAGCTTTGTTTTTGAAATAATTCACTTAATTGTAAATGTATCTGTTAACTTTTAAACAATAACTCTGACAATCAATCAACTCATAAGATTTCTAAAAAGCTGACAAACCTGTGTGAGCTGTCTCTGACACACCTGAGTCTACACTGTGCTCTAACCCATCTACCCTAGGAGCTTCTGCCAATGATTTTATGGAACAAACTGTGGGCTGGGTGGGTAGTACTTAAAGGCATTTGCAATGATTTTCACTTAACTCTAAATGAGTGAGATTTGAATAGATCACAGGTAAGTACTATAAGAACTAACACACATAGTGTTATAAGCGGATTCCACACAATATTGGACATCATCCTTACAATGTTCTGTAGAAATGGGTGCTATCATTGTCCCCATTTCACGGATGAGAGACGAAGGCACAAGGAGGTTTGATCATGCTCATCAAGTTGCATTGTAGAAGAACCAGGGTTTGAACTCAAAGGGCTTCAGAGCCTACACTCTTAAAAGGGTATGAGATGAAGTGAATCTTCTGAATTTTAATTTCAAAGAAAGAACAAGGGGCACCTGCATGGCTCAGCTGGTTAAGTGTCTGCCTTCGGCTCAGGTCATGATCCCGGGGCCCATGAGCCCCACGTTGGGGTCCCTGCTCAGCAGAGCATCTGCTTCTCCCTCTCCCCCTACCGCTTGTGCTCTCTCACTGGCTCACTCTCTCTTTCACATGAATAAATAAAATCTTTTTAAAAGGAAGGAAAGAAAGAACAAGAATGGGGAGGAAGACAGGGACTGATGTTTGAGGTTCAGATTCCCTTCCCTCTGCTAGTTTCCCCATACCTATTATCTATGCAAGGCTGGGAGGAGTCCCCTCTAAAAGACAAAGTCTTGGTCCAGCCCCTCTGAACAGGTGAAGAGTGTCTCGTCAAGTGCTGACTTCTCCAAAGATACTTTGCCTTCTGTCACCAAAGTGTCCCTTAGGTCACATCCACAGCAATACACATCACACGTTGAAAATACACGTCACACATAGAACAAGTTTTCCCCCCTGCACACCGGGGCTGGGGAAGCCTGCCTTGGCTCCATGCAGGGCCGCATGGAGTTCAAGAGTCCTCCTGGGCCAGCTTTGGCCTCCATGCCTGCCTGCTGGTCCTTGTGTCTGCTTAGAAACCCATCTAGTGGGCTGAGAGGGAAGGTTTGATCAGGACAAGTCAGCAAAGTCATTCTGTGGGTTCACTGTGGACAGTCAGCACTCTCAGTCTGCCCCACACTCATACAGAATGATCTAGAAGGAAGGGGGAGGAGAGAATGCTCCCTGAGGAGCCTGAAGCCTGAGTGGGCAGCCAATATCAAGACAATGGAAAGAAATGGTCCAGGACCCTATCCAGGCACGTGGATGTATGGATGACCACATGGCTGTATATATACCTCCAGGGGCATTTGGAGAGGTCAGACAGCCTTGTGTTCAAGTGAGTTTGAGCCCTTTCCTTGTTATAGGTTCTTTCTTATAAAATGGAGGTAAAATAACACCTACCTGACTGGTAGGGGGACTGGCTAAGGTAATATCTATTGAATACTTTGCATGATTTGGTATCTATTCAATCATAGTGCACATTATTGAATATCTTCTTGCCTCTTATTCACTGTGTTTTCCCAAAGGACATACTATGTGCCCAGATCTTCTCTAGGTATGGAAAGGAAGCAGAAAGAATATGTGCGAGGTGATGTGTACAGTAGGTAAGCTTGTGGACTCTAGGCTGGTTTCCCAGCTTCACATCTCAGCTCTCCCTCTTATGGATGGTGTGATCTGGGGTGTGTTTCTTTATTTTTTTGTGCCTCTGTTTCCTCATTTGCAAAATGGGGAGGAATATAGTACCTACCTCATAGGGTTCTGTCTCTATGTATAAAAGGGAAATAATCTGTCCTGCCTTCCTCATAGAACCACTGGAAAAGTGAAATGAAGTAATGAATGTGAGTATACTCTGTAATCTAAAAATGGCACATGATCAAATGGGACTATCATCATTATTAGTGTGGTCTCTGCATGAGGAGGTTAAGATTTTTCTGGGGACACCCAGAAAACTTTCACTCAGGCCAGAAAAAGAATGCTCCTCAATGCTGAGGAAGCCATTGTTGGGCAGGGGGAAGAGGACATAGTCTATGAGAACTCTTGGATGAGGAGATAACCCTCCAAACCACCTGTCCTAAGAGTTCCAGAAGGATCTTTCTAACACACTATGCCCTCCATGTCACGTCCTTGGCTAATGACCCTTGGAGGACTTTCTACTGCTTAAAGGACCCATTCTAGGCCCCCTGAAGGTACTCAGGTCTTTTATGATCTGATTCCTACCAACGGTGGCACCTTAGCCCTAGATTCATGTGCTCTCCCTCCTGTGTTCTCTCATCCTCCCTGACCCTGCCCAGTTGTGTCTCCTACCTGGGATGTTCCTCTACTTCTTCTCTATATGGAAGCCTTCTGCTTATCCCTTAAGAAGTACTCAAGCACCACTTCCCTTGTGAGGTTTTTCTTAATCTCCAACAGACCATTATTCCCTCATCTAATAGGGCCTCTTGTGCACCTGTCATATTGTCATTCTTTATTTCCATATCTGTTTCTGCATTAATTGGGCTCCTGAGACCTGGGACCATAGCTCATTCATCTTTGTAATGTCCACAGTACCCAACTCAGTGCCTAGCACCAGCCAGGTGCTCAAAGAAAGTTTATTGGTTGAATGCAAATGATAGGGATTTTCAAGCTATGCTTTCAAATGTCTGAGAATTCCAAAGAGATATTCCTGGGGTCACCACAAAGATGATGAGAAAGCTGAATGGTAGAGTTCCAAAAGTCAAAACAAGGTGCCATGATAAAGGGTCAATTAGTGAGTGAGAAAGAGCTCCTAGAAATTAAGATTACTATTGCCGAAAGTTATGAAAATCAATAGAAAGTCTAAAATACAAAGTCAGGAAAATCTTTCAGAAATGAATAAATAGCTCAAGAAAAAAATATTCAAACTGGATCAGTTCAAAAGGTTCAATGTCCAACTACCAGTAGGGGTTCCAGAATAAGAAAAGAAAGAAGATGAGGGAGCAAGGATTATCATAGAAATAATAACATTAAAAAACCCTATAAAATCCAAAAATAAAAAAAATTTAAAAATAAATAAAAAGTGTCCCTGAGTGGCTCAGTTGGTTAGCCATCCAGCTTTTGGTTTCAATTCAGGCTGTGATCTTAATTTTTTTTTTTTATTTACTTATGTTGGTCACAGAGAGAGGGAGAGAGAGAGAGGCAGAGACATAGGCAGAGGGAGAAGCAGGCTCCATGCACCGGGAGCCCGATGTGGGATTCGATCCCGTGTCTCCAGGATCGCGCCCTGCGCCAAAGGCAGGCGCTAAACCGCTGCGCCACCCAGGGATCCCCAGGCTGTGATCTTAGAATCATGGGATCAAGCCCCACATTGGGCTCTGCACTGAGCATGGAGTATGCTTCAGATTCTTTCTCTCCTTCCCCCTCTGCCCCTCCCCCTTCTCACTCTCTCTAAAAAATAAGAAAACTTTAAATAAAAAAAATATTTTAAAAATACAAAACCCAGAACCAGAATGGGGCACTGAGTCTTCAGATTGAAAGGGCTGAGAGAATGTGAGGCGCACATAGAATTTGTGTGATTTTTAACATATCGAAGTTTAGAGAAGATCCCGTACATTTCTAGGGAAATCAGAACATCTACTTCTTTGACTGACAAAGAATCAGGAGCATATAGATGACACCGTAATTCTCATCAGCAATAATGGAGGCCAGAAGTATAATAGCCAACACTGACATGATGCTTACTATGGGCGGGCACTTTCCATATATAAACTAATTTAATTTCCATCACAACCCCCTGAGTTAGGTACTATTTTAATCTCTGTTTATAAAGAGACACAGAGAGGTTAAGTGACTGTTCTGGGTCCAGTAAATGGTAAAGTTTAATATTTAAACCCTGGCAATTTCAGTCTTGCCTTTTAACTATTTCACTCTATTTCCTAAGCGCTAAGTGTCAATAGCTTTTAACCTGGAATTCTATACCCAGCCAAACTACCAGTCAGGAATGAAGGATAAAACCCTTAGTATCCAAACATGCAACACTCAGAAATTTAATTTCCATGCCTCCCTTCTGAGAAGTTATTTGAACATGTATTCCAGTAAATTGACTTGGGAACCATGAAGAATTAGTTATGGGATCAAAACAGGTAGAATTAACTCAAGGATCTAATATAAAGGAGTTCCAAGATAACCCAGGGAACCCTCAGAACAAATAAGAACAGAGAGTCGGGGACTGAGGTAGAATGAAATCAGAAAGAAGAAAGGAATAGATTTATTATATTATATATAAATAGTTTGGAGGATTTTAGAAATATAATGAAGAGGCATGTGTTTCTTTAAAAAAAAAAATGAATACATTAAAAAAAAAAGGAACACCAAAAGAGGTAGGGAGGAAGAAAGAAGCCTTAGCCAGAAATTAATGGCTCAAATCGGAAGCAAACTAAATTTTGAAATGCTTTTAAAGAATTGGTAGGGAGTAAAGACAGAAAAGTCATTTAATGCTGATGTTAGAAGCCTTTTCCTGGGAGAGGCTCCGGGGTTTTAACATTATAATCGTTTAGAAGGTGCTGCGACAGTTCACAGTAAGCTTCTTGGCTCACAGGGAACAAAGTTACATCATCAACATAGTGTAAACACTGAGCCTTGGGTTTCTTATAGACAAAATAGGAAAGGCTTAATAATGAGTACAAAATAGAAGTAAATACTGTCGACTTTGACAAGATAAATGAGATAAGAAATTGAGAAGCAGAAGCGTCCGGAACTGGAGGGGAAAATTGGGAGACAAATACCTTCACCAAAAAAGCCCCAGCAATAGAAGTTTACAAATATTGCTTGAATTTATAAAGTTAAGCAACAGAGAAACTAAAATAGGGACATAATTAGCAAAACTTGGGAAGATGAAGGAAGCTAGGGAGAGGGTATATGAATTGAATCTTATCCATCATGAGTGAGAAAGTCAGGTTGATCAGATGTCCTGACTTGCTCAGGACAGTCTCATTTTATACCTGTTTTTCAGTGTAATCATTGGTTCTGTTCCTTTTCACTTTGAACAATCTCCTGGTTGGAAGATTCATGATATGTCATCTTATCTAAAGTTGATAAAAAAAAAAATCAGTTATAAGCACATGACATGGAGAAACCGTCAAAGAAAGTGAAACAAAAACTGTTTAAAGTGGATAACTCATGGGAGGTGGGGGTGGGGCAAATACATTTGTCAGAACTCATCCAACTGTCGTTTAAATGTGTGCATTTTATGGTGTGTGAATTATGCCTCAAAAAGCTGATTAAACCAAATATGGTAGCCTTCAGGGATGGCAGGGTAGGTGAGAAGTCATTCTAGATTATTTGATATTGTTTAAATCATGTGCATTTTTCCTCTAATAAGATTTCTAAAACTTTATATAAAAGATGTTTTAAAAAACAGATTTTGTCATGGCAATGCTAGATGATGATGCCTTTGGCTCTTACTGGCTCTGGGGATCCCTGAGGTTTTAAATCAGAAAAGGGGAAGGGGGTGTTTCCTCTGAGCCCTTTTTTACTCTTCTGGACAAAAGGGAGATTCAAGTATCAGATCATTGGTTCTTGTTAGATTTTCCTGAGAAACTGAAAAGTTACCAATGCCTGGGACTCACCCCCAAGAGATTCTGATTTAATTGGTATTTAAAAAGCCTCTTTAATGGTCCTTTTTTTTTTTTTTAAGATTTTCTTTCTTTCTTTCTTTCTTTCTTTCTTTCTTTCTTTCTTTCTTTCTTTCTTTCTTTCTTTCTTTCTTTCTCTTCATGAGAGACACAGAAAGAGAGAGAGAGAGGCAGAGACCTAGGCAGAGGGAGAAGCAGGCTCCACGCAAGGATCCTGATGTGGGCCTCAATCCTGGATCCCAGAATCACACCCTGAGCCAAAGGCAGACACTCAGCCACTGAACCACCCAGGTGTCCCCTCTTTGATGGTTCTAATGGGCAGCCCGGCTGAGGACCACTGAATTTGGTGAGGGAGTCCTGGACTCCAAGATGGGAGAAATTCAAGATGGCAGATGGTAAATGAGTTGCTAGTTGGGTCAGGAGTGTCACCTAATCAGTCTCCTTTTGCACGTGGAGAACCCGTGGTCCACTGGGCCAAAGAGAGAGAGGTTTTTGCCCAAGGGGGGGGGGGTGTGTAAGTCAGTGGCCTAGTGGAGGCTCGCACATGGATCATCTGGGTCCTAGCCTTCCGCTCACTCCTACATGGTATCAGGTCTCCCAGGCTTGACCCGAGAAGGGCAGGAATAGATGCATAGTGATTTGCTAAGCACCTGCTGCATACCAGGCTCTGCGCTAGGCACTGGATGTGGCTTCTCTCCTTTTATCTTCTCTCCTCTCACAGCCCTGCTTTTCTGTACCCCACATGTTAGACTCTAGCTAAGGGCTGTTTAGAAAAGTTAAATGACTCACCTGTATGTATCTTGTCCTACTCTCACTAGCGCTAACACGATGTTTCTCCAAGTGTGACCCTAACCAATATCTTTTCTCTAAATTTCTTGAAGTACTTGTTTAAGATGCAGATCCCTGGGCGCCCATCCCAGCCCTGCGGGAATCAGAATTTCTGGAGATGGGATTCAGGAAGGTATATTTCAACTAGTGTCCCAGGGGGTTCTTGAGGCCACAGACAATTGAGAGCCACTGCTCACACAGGCCTTCTCTGCATCTCCTGAGTGGATCAAACTCCTCCCACCTCAGGGCCTTTGCTATGCCCTTTCCTCTGCTTGATTAATAGCTCCCACCTCCAATTCACCCCTAATTCTCAGCTTCCTCTGGGAAGTGTTTTTGATTCTGTAGACAAGGGAAGTTCTTCCCACTACACCCTCCTTAGCAATGCAGACTTCTCCTCCATGGGGCTATCACAAAGGCAACTTACAAAACAGCGTGAATAATATTTTGTTTAATTTCCCTTCCCTGTTCCTATGAACCCCCATCCATCGTGTCCACTGGGTTGTTCTCGGCCCCTAGACCCACACCTGGCATCCAGCAGGGGTGAGACAAGCAGCTCAATTACAAGGTCAGGGAAGAGCAGAGCCAGGAGTCAACCCCAGAACTGCCTGATGCCAGGTCTGCGGACCCTCCATTATGAACTGGCCCAGAAAAGCAATGACCTGACCAGACAAGGGGATCCTAGGCATTTGCTCTGTTCTCCAGACCTCCACTTTGCTTACACACAACTGGGAGTTCTTTTTGATAAGAACCGATAGTCAACAAGCAAGGGGCAGGGGAGAGCTTGGATCTTCCCTCAGCCTCCACACTGGGCACGGGTGATAATGAGGCACAGTTGGGATTGCGTCCCACATCCTGGAAATTCCTGCAAGCAGCCCCGACAGCCAGACAACCCGCATGAGCTCAGCCAAGACCTGGCTCTCTGTCCTTTGAGGTGTCCTGATAGCATCAGCAATGAAGGTTCTGCCTACGTCAAAGGTGGCAATAGTAATGGTCAGTTATGCTTGCAGGCAGAGTCGGACAAACAGGAATCTGCCGGATCAGTAGCTGCGCACGAGACCATCTAAGAATCAGGTCTGGGGAGTTTTTTCTGTGCTCAGGACATTCTTATACCTCCTTCAGGCTGGAAAGGTCTCTACCGTATTCTAGCTAACACACATACCTCCAAAGGAAACCCCTTTGTAACGTCCATTCTACTAATAAACAAAACCTTAAAATTCATCAGAGATGAAATGTAAGTTATAGCTTGTAGTCACTGCCTCTGACGATGAATTTCCAATTGGTGTGATTGAGCATGCCAAGGGTAGAGATTAAAACTAACAAATGCACACATCGTTCTCTTCCAGCCCCAAATAAGTGTTTTATTTTATTTTTAAAGATTTTATTTATTCATGAGATGTAGAGAGAGAGGCAGAGACACAGGCAGAGGGAGAAGCAGGCCCCACGCAGGGAGCTTGATGTGGGACTCGATCCCTGGACCCCGGGATCACGCCCTGAGAAGGCAGCTGCTCAACCACTGAGCCACTCAGGTGCCCCCAAATGAAATATTTTAGAAACCCTAGAGTAACCCCACCAGCAGTGAAAGGCAGCTCAGATCTTCAGGTCTCTGAATTTCTGCTCTGCCATCTGAACCAGTGCTGCCCTGAGGCCTGGTCTGGCCAATCTGCTAATTTCCAAACAGAATCTGGAAGGCACTGGGATTTGCTTAGAAGTTTGCTCTAGTCTTGGTCTGGAGAGGCTGAGGCCAGGCACACCAGAGGCCAGAAGTGGTGTAGGACCGCGCTTATCAATTTTGTTGTGTGTCAGGAGAAATTGTGAGAGATGAAAATGGAGGGGGAGAGAAAGAAAAGAAAAAAAAAAAAAGAGAGAGAGAGAGGAGGGTCCTGGGCATCTTTCTGGGGCTTGTTTTTTTCTCAGCCTTTCATTCTCTGGGAGGTTTTACAACTCTGGAAGTTGTGGAAAATTGATAATGATGTCAATGATTCTTGTCCATGGAAACGTCAATCATGCGCGATGCAATGCAATTGATTGTTGCCCTATGGATTTTTTTTTTTTGCCAGTTTTATGTGTATTTGTAAATTCAGTTCAAATTCCTGATGACCTATATATGTGTCTACTCTTCGCATTCTCTTTGAAATGATTAAAACATCTTAGTGGCTTCCTCATTAATTAATGAGTTAAATAGAATCTTTGACCCAGATTCATTTTATATTTGTATGAGAGTCATGATTATACCTCTTTTAAAAATTTTGCGGGTGTACAAATCACCTAGGGATCTTACTAAAGTACAGATTCTGGTTCACAGTCCGGGGAGGGCCCTGAGAATCTGCAGTTCTAATGAGCTCTGGGGTGATGCCCATGCTGCTGGTCCGTGGATGTCACTTAGCTGTCAAACTACATCTTTAAGAAAGTGATGATTTGCTTAAAAATATCTTGATGCAGCAATCGTACTACTAGGCACTTACCGGAAGTATACAAAAATACTAATCCAAAAGGACGCATGCGCCTTGATTATCTATAAGAGCCAAATTATGGAGGCAAATTATGTCCATCAGCTGATGAACGGATAAAGATGTGGTGTATCCACACAATGGGATATTAATTACTCAGCTATCAAAAAGAATGAAATCTTGCCATTTGCAACAACATGGATGGATCCAGAGAGTATAAGGCTCCATGAAATAAGTCAGAGAAAGACAAACACCCTATGATTTCACTCATATGTGGAATTTAAGAAACAAGACAAATGAGCCAAGGGAGAAAAAAGGAGAGAGAGAGAGGAAAACCAAGAAACACTCTTAGCTCTAGGGAACAAACTGAAGGTTACCAGAGGGGAGATGCGGGAATGGGTGACATGGGTGATGGGGGGTAAGGAGCGCGCTTGTAGTGATGATGAGCACCAGGTGTTGTATGGAGTGGCGAATCACTATACCGTTCGCCTAAAACCTTACACCATATGTTAAAACTGGAAATTAAATAAAAACTTTAAAGAATATATCTCAATGATAGAATGTGTATGTGAAAAAGTGAATTATTAGCTATACCTTAGGTTTGATTAATTAGCATAAGGAAAGTGTTAAAGTGGGAGCGGGGTGAAGCTGTGGTGTAATGGGACCCCCTGTCCCTGCACTAATCGGGCATTAAAAACTGTCCAACCCTAGCCCTGGATCCTACCACTTAACTGGGAATTTGCCATCCCACCTGCAAGGTGAACCCCACGAGCTTGCAGGGCTCTCTATACATTTCCATGACCTTTTCAACTCTGGATTAATCCTGCAAAGGGGGCTAGAGGGCTCACGGGGAGGTGGCTATTGGCACCAACAGGTCTGAACATGCCTTTCCCTCACACCTTTGCCCTGCTTCACATTGTCATGACATTCATTCCTACGCTTATCTGTGCATTTGTTTTTGTTTTCACTGCCCCTTATCTGCTGCCTGCACCTCCCCCTCCATCCCCCCTGCCCTCACCCCCGCCCCCACCCCCACCAGGGCAGGGACATTGTTCACGCTGTGTCTCTGCTCCAACATCAGTGCTCACGCACGCACAAGGCACTCCAGGAAGTGCCGTGTCCAGCTCCAAGCCTGGCACTTAGTAGGGCCGCACAAAACAAGGTCCTCCCCCGGGACAGGTGGCACGGCACAGCAGTGTTGTCTCTGCACCCTGCCCACCTTAAATCCAGCCTCCAGCCGGGTTTTCCACTCTCTGCCAAAGCAAACAGAGACAACCCGATTCCTTGATGTCCACAACTGTTCCAAACTTTTCCAACAGGCCCAAGCCTGGCCCAGAGGTTTGCCATTCTCTCTCTGGCTGCTCCCCCAGCCACAGAGGAGGGGGCCTCTGGCCCCCGAGGGGACTCCGCCTGCGAGGGCTTCTGCCCCGGAGAGAGGGGCTCCCCGCCTGTCCGGGCCAGCGCTGCGGGGGTGGTGGGAGGGGGCATCTGGGCTCCAGACCCCACACACTCCAGTTCATTTCGCCTCATCACCCTCCAGGGGCGGTGTTAGTCTCCCACATTTCAGAGGAGGAAACCAGGGTTCGTGTAGCTACAGGCCTTGCACCGCGTCTCCCAGCTGGAAGCCACAGAACTAGGGTCTGAGACCAGGTCTCCCCTCCTTCAAGGTCAAGTCCTGGCACAGGATAGAAACAGAAAGGGTTTAGGGTAGAAGGGAAGAGATCGGGATCAGCTGGAAGGAGCTGACCTAAATGCAGGAAGTGGCTCCCTCGGAGTGGAGTGTGATTTGACCAGATGAACTGTACCCCAGGCACCCCTACTGTGCCTACAAGCCCTACAAGCCACCTACTGTGGCATCATCCATCCAAGGCCTCTCTTAAATGCAAGATCCCTCAGTAGCACTCTCCTGTGGAGAGGATAAAGCCCAGGGTCCTTAGCTGCACGGTGAAGGCCCTCTGGGATCAAACCATTGCCTGCCTTTCCAGAACCCTCTTCCCTCCAGCCTGGGGTATGCTCCAGCTTCTTTGGCAGTACCCGAATTCTCCACCCCCTGCCCTCAGCCTTTGCTCCCTGCCTGGAATGCCTGTCAAACTCTGATCGGCCCTATAAAGTTCAGCACAGAGCCCAACCCTGGAGTCCTTCCCTTTAATCTTCACGGCAGATACCATGACTGTTCCCATTTACAGATGAGGAAATGGAGCCTGGAGATGAATGTCTTGCCCGGAGTCATGCAGTAAAGTCAAGGGATCTGGAGGCATCTGTATCTCTCTACCTCCCTTGCCCCTGACCCCCCAGGACTGATCCTAAAGAAGATGCTCCTTCAGGGGGTGGGGGTGGGAGATGGCAGTAAGACCAGAGGTCCAAAGCCCTGGGGTCGTGTTCAGGGCCCTGTGCACCTGTCCCCTGCCTTTGAAGAGACATGCCAGATTCTACTTTCTGATCCAGGGGTCTGATTCATCCTGGTTCCGGTTCCAGTGGGAGGAGGGGCCTTCCAGCTCAGGAAAAGTGGACATTCCTTTTTGTTTATAGGGAGAGGGATGGGTGACAGCAGAAAGAGAAAGGGGTTGGGGCAGGTTGTCTGGGGGCTTCAATCACCTCTATCCCTGTGGGTTTGTTCAGAGTGGGTGCAGCCACCTCCAACCGTGAGGCCGGCCGGCCATGCCTTCTTTCCAGGGTCACCACTGGCCTCCCACTTCTCCCCACTCTTCTTCCCTTCCTCACTTCCTCCCCCCTTCCAAAAGGTTGGAAGGTTCTTCTTCAAGCATCTGTCCGCCCCTCCCGTCCCCTCCTTCTCCAGCCTGCCCCCCAACTCTACACCTGCTCTGTCTCCAGCTTATAGAATCTGCTTCCCACCATGGTTGTCCTTGGAGGTCTGCTCCAGCCTGCTTTGGACTCACTCTCCTTCTCCCAGTGAATCTTTCAACTTCATGGGGCAGCACTTGCCGTGGAGGAATGTGTTGATAATGGTGGAATTTCAGGCATCTGGGAGGCAAACTTATAAGCAGCATCTGGCCTTCCCAGCTCCAGCAGACCAGGAATTTGGCATGTTTAGGAAGGCTGCAGATTTATTCTCTGTACCTAAAGGCTAAAAAGAGGCAGGACTTCTTGGCAGCACATAGGTCTGGCTGCTTCCTTCTCAGCCCCTGGAAAACAACAGGGATTGAGATCGATGGGGCTCCACCCTGGACCTCAGTGGAGTCTGATGACTTAGGTGGAGCAGAGAGGTCCCAGGCATTCCGGAGCACATCTTCTCTCCCCCGCTGGCTGGCTCTCCACGCTGACAGTTGGCTAAAGAGCAGGTGGTCACTAATACGGTGTAGCAGGGGTAGGAGACTCACGTGCTTTCAGGGGTGAAGCAGACACAGTGAGAGCGTGGAGCAGACTGGGGGAAGCAATAGGGAGTGGTGGGGACCAGGGCAACGGGAGCATCCTGATGTGCCTTATATAAGTCAAAGGAAAATACTGTTCAGAGGCTGACTGCCCACCTCTGCTCATACATTACAGGTGCCAAAGCTCTCTTCCGCGTGGTTTTGCTGAATTATCCTCTCCTTCCTGCCTTACCGCAATCATCCTCACTTGGCGGATGAGGAAACAGGAACGTCACAAAGTCAGGATGTTCACCTGGACTCCTTCCAGGCAGTAACTTACGGGTGATGGCTTGAAGATATGCAAAGAGAGGTCTCTGCAACGATTTTGCACCCATCATTAGGTGCAGAGGTTGAAATTCAACTCTCCAAGTCAGCCATTAGGTTAGTACTCTGTTCTGATGCAGGATTTTCATTCACAGTCTCTGGCCCCTGCCCCCGCGTGTGAGCCCGTGCTCCTGCTCACTCTCCAGCGTGACATTGGACACTGGGAGGACCCTGGGGGTCATGCAGCAGGGGCTGGGCACGGAGGGCCAGACTCCAGGACAACCCCCATGCCTCTCAGCTGTGCACCTGCCCCACACTCACAAGAAAGAGCATGGAGACACCAGATTCTGACCTGCCACCCTCTGGCAGGGGTGCAGTTTCTTCCTTCATTGAAATACACTGATAATCAATACTAACCACTGACCTTCTATGCCTTTGCATGTAGTTACTACTACTCATTGAATCCTCACAATGTCCTCCGAGGAGGTCTTGCTATTCCCGTTCTGCAGATGGGGAACCTGACACAGGGCTCATGCTCACGCAGAATTTAGAAACTGAACAAAGATTGTGAAAGAAACAAAAGCTGTTCATTGGTTCCCAGCCTGGTAAAAATCATCCATCACCATTCCACAAGCCCTGTTACCAGGCCCCAGGCTGGGTGCAGACATTACAGTAGGGCACAAAGGCCTGGAAACCAGTTGTTGCGAACAGTGTGACGAATGATACACAAGAAATACAGACTTTGGGAGCCCAGAATATGGGAAAGTCTGAGAAGTCTTCCTGGAGGAGGTGACACTAGGCATTTTCCAAAGTGAGAATGGCAGGTGCCAGGGCCCCATGCATGTATGAGAGTTGTGTCACCTCGGAGAGGCACCAGGAGGTAGAGAGTGGCAGGTGTCACAGAGGAAGGGCACGGGGCTTAGGTTTGGGATGATATTACAGACCAGCAAACCTGTAAATCTGCTGGCATGGCAAGAGGCCTGGAGAAGGTGAGCAAGGGCCTGGCTTTTTAAAATTATCTTATTCAGAATTTTTAATAGGTTCAAGGTTCAAAAAACCTGAAAGATATGTAGTAAAAAGACTCCTCCAACACCATCCGGCTGCCCAGGACCCCTCCCCAAAGTCAGC
Source organism: Vulpes vulpes (assembly GCF_048418805.1). Taxonomy (NCBI): domain Eukaryota; kingdom Metazoa; phylum Chordata; class Mammalia; order Carnivora; family Canidae; genus Vulpes; species Vulpes vulpes. The sequence goes on along the minus strand of NC_132794.1, from coordinate 73,832,571 downwards.
CATTCTCGGGAGTTTCCTATCTGTCCTCCCAGAGATATGTTACTTCGTGCTTATATAAACTAATCTTTCTCCCTCCCTCTCTCTCTATCTCTCTTTACATTTTTTAACCCCAAAGATAGCACACTCTCTATGCATCTCTGCACCTTGATTTTTTTTCACCATAAGAACATATCTTGGCAATCTTTCCTAGGTTCGCATAGCTGTGTCATGCTGCACAGTTAAGAAGCATTGTGCTTTATTTTTACCAGCCCCTGTTGATGGACATTTTGTGGGGTATTTTTTTCTGATCTTTAGCTTGTACGATAAATGTTGCAATGAATAATCTTGTACGGTTGTAATATCCTCCGTGTGCAAATACATCTACAGAGGAAGAATTGCCAGCAGTAGAATCGCCGAGGCAAAGGATATATAAATTTTGTTTGCAATAGAAAAATTTTATTGAAGCTTAACTTGCAAAAAGGAATGTGTACAGCTCAGTAAGTTTTGCATGTGCGTAACACCCATGTAAGCACCGCCCAGATCAAGGGACAGGTCACTCTGGAAACTACTGCCTTGTCTTGGTTGACCCCCACTTGCTAAGGTAGTTTACTAATCCGGTCTCTATCACAAGGATTGCCTTTGCCCGTTTCTGAGTTTTGTATAAAGGAATCATAAAGAACATGGTCTTGTGCCACGTCCATTGGGTTGTATGACGAAGAGTGGACTCGGTGTGCACATTCTCAGTGTTGGTGCATATTGCTAAGTTGCATCCCCTCTCTCCCCTCCCACCGCCAGTGTGAGGGAGTGACTGGTTCCTTGTGCCCAGATAAGCATTCTGCTTAGCACAGTGCCCAGCACAGCGACAACACTCAAAACCAAGCAAACCCAACTCCAGAAATCACGAGAAAAATACTTTGTGAGTCCTAAAGCCCCACTCTGAACAAAGAGATTGTAATTTTGCTAATGTGCCTCCCTAGAAGGATCAGGTGAGAGCGAGGAGGCCTCAGGAACCCCATTTCCACCCCCAGAGAAACCTTTGTAACGAATAATAATAACCCTTCTGTTCGTGTAGTCCTGGCCTTTCTAAAGCACTTTGACAAGCACCAGTGGTTCTCAGCCTGGCTCACATTAGGATCCTCTGGGGAACTTTCCAGAAATACCAATGCCAGGGCCCCACCTCCACGATTCTTATTTAATTATTCTAGGGTGGATCATAGCCATGAGTATTTTATAAGCTCCCCAGAGAATTCTAGTATGAAGCCAGGGCCAGGAACCACCGAGGACACTGTTTTGTACCACGGTATAAAGGAGGAGACACCCAATGATGCAGAGGGGTGTGTGTGGGGGGGTGCATTTCCCCCATGTCAGGAACAGCGCCAGAGCTAGGGTTTGGATAAGGAAATAGGCTGAGGGGGATGAGCGCCCCCATGGCCACGCAGCTGCTCAGTGGCAGCGCTGGATCCAGAACACAGGGCATCCCACTCTGGACTCGGCACCCCCACTCGTGGCTCCTCCAGCTTCTGACCTCCAGTATGCCTAGAAAACAAGCCCAGAAGAAAGCATATTGAAGTGTTAACAGCTGGTATCTTCAGCTGATGTGATCATGGGTAATGGTTCCTTCCAGATACTCTTCTGCTTTTATCAAGTTTTTATCAGTGAGCATGTATTATGTTTACTATCGCAAGTAAATAAAAGTCCTTTCAAGTTGTCAGAGTAAATAGCATTAGCATTTTCTGGAGAAGCAAATGGAGTCGAAAGGGATCCATAGGGAATAAGTGACAAAATTGGGGCCATGCCTATCCCCCCAGTCCCCAGCAGGGCTTGAGACTTCGCAGAGGGTGAGACAAGTGTCATCTTTTCCTACAGGATGGGGCTCCGGAAAGGCGGGAGGAAACGTCCCCAAATAAAAATTGGTGCATTTAAAAAATCTTCTTACGTATGCTCTTGTAAAATAGCCAGGAAATTTTTAAAAATGAAAATAAAGCAAAAGAACCCGAAATCTCACCACCCAGATGTAAACAGCGGGGCTTATTCTTTCAGACTATCTCTATCCATAAATACTCCTACAGATCTGAATAAGCATAATTTCCCATATATGTGTCAGTGAATGCAGATACGCATCAATCTTGGAATGGCTGGATAGTGCTATACAGATGTGCCATCAAACATTTAGCTATTCTCCTGGTGACAAACATATTTCTATGTTCTAGCCACATTCTGTTTTTGTGTTGGAAAATGAACATTCTAATATAATCTATGAAAAACTCCGGAGTAAAGTTTTGTTTTTCTTTTATTTGGTTTTGGCTTGTTCCGATTTTGTAGCGTGAACAGAGGCTCAATTTGGGCTTATGGATGTATGTGTGCGGAAGTGTGGGTCTTTGTGGATTGAATGTGATTTAAATAATTTAATTTAAAGAGTATTAACCCCATAGAGATCTTATCAAGGTTTCTCTCTCTCCCCCCACCCCTCCTCATACACACGTGTGCATGCACACACACGCACCCCATTTGCAGATGAGATGTGGCTGCAAACCCTCTGAGGCAGAGCTGAGCAGAGTATAAGGCCACGGAGCCAAAAGCCAAGGTCAGGTGTTGTCGGCCAGCTTGGGCACCAAGCCCATAGTTTGCTCTTAACAAATGCCTGTGGGCAACGACAACACACACACACACACACACTCACACACACGCCAGCCAATCTCATTCGCCGTGCACACAAGGCGCTGGGGTGGTAATGAATCGCATGTCCACAGGCAAGCATAATTGAACGGCTGAGGGCATTAAGTCCTTGATTAAACTGGTTGTTCATTTGAAGGGACAATTAACCCAGCTAATATTCCAGGCCAGCCCAGCAGGCCTGCCCCCATCAAAGGACATATTGAGCAGACAATAACGTGGCTGCATCACCTTTATGGAGGAGAGTCTTTACCCAAGGCCCACTTCCACGTCAGGCCTGGGCCATAGACACTTTGGATCAAGGAGACTCCAAGTGTAGCCAGCCTGGGGTTGTGTGAGCTTGCTTGTTGAAGTTGAGTTGGGATTCTTGGTTTCAAGCAGCAGGAAGCATCCTGACTGATAAAACGACTCCTTCTGAGATGACCCACCAGCTTCTCTTCCATTGCCGAGTGTCAATCCCAGGATTAGGTTTCTCCCAGAACACACATGTGCCCAGCTGCCTGGATTCTAGAAGGTTGAATCCAATAACTGTACTTGTTCTGCCCTTAGAGGTCTGGCAACAGAGGTGACTACATTGCAGGATGCAGGGAAAGGGAGCCCAGGTCTGGTTCCAACGAGCTACTTAGGTCAGACAAGGCTGGAGTAATGACTGGCCAGGGATCCCACAGACTGGCAGGGACCAAGAGTGGGCAGGAGTAGAAGTAAGTGGGCAGCTTGGTGAGTGACCCAAGCCCCTGCAGTACCAACTGGAAATAACTCCAATGTTGGAAACATGTCTTCACTCTACGTGCTGTGCCATGGGCGTGCATGGATTGCCAATATCCTCTTCATCACGCCTGTGGGGTAGACGCCATTACCCTATTTCCAGATATGGGAACTGAGGCTCCGAGGGATTAAGTGGCTTATCCAAAGGCACACACTAAAGAAGACTAAATGACAATTTAAGATAGCACAATTCCAAAGCCCTTAGCCACCCTCTGTCATCTTATGCTTCCAGCCAGCCAGCCAGCCATCCTCCATTCTTCCATCCAATCCACAAACATTATCTGATCACCTGTCCTGTGCCAGGCACTGTGCCAGCCAGATACCAGGAATAGGGCCGTGACAGGCATGCACCCTGCCTACTCAGGGCCCTAAGTAGGAAATGGCACCAAGACTCGAGGACCACATTCAGGCTAAAGATAGTCTTCTCACCATCCAGGCAGGAGTTAGAAAGACACCTCCTCAATTCTGGCCTCCTTTGGAATGTTCTAGGCCTCAAAATCACAAACCCTGCACTGGGTTTGAGTTTTGGGCCTGTGTGAGCTTGAGCAAGGCAATCTCTCCATCTAGGACCTCAGTTTCTTATCTCCAGTGTTGGGATACAAATGTCCCATGTGCTTTTTGCAGAGGTTTTGGGAGCATGAAAGAAAACTCTTAGTTTAAAGGGTTTTGCATTCTCCCATGTTTTGGGTGAATAGTAAGCAGTATATCCAGCTGCTCCATGTTTTAAGGGGTGATCAGCAAGTCTCGGGTGATAATAACCTTTGAAAGCTTATTAGTCCTGTGTTATAGGCTCGTCTTGGCACGTGCCATTGGAGAACCCCTGGAGCCTCAAGTGAGCCCAAGTAATAACCCGCCCCCCCCCCCACTTCATCATAAGGAGAGGGGACTGAGGCCCATGTCGCTAAGCACGGACAGAGGTTGGGTGGTGACTTAGATGTCAATGCTCTGGTCCAGAGCCCTGGCCCAACTCTACTGGCTGCTGGCCATGCTAGAGGGGGATTGTGTTGGCTTGAGTATCCTTTGGGGGTTCTGCTTGCCAGGAGGTAGTCAGAAATGAGCATATCTTCTTCTAGATGTTGAGGAGAGCCAGCAGGGCTCCCTGGTTGCTCCAAGGGTAGAGCAGCTTGCCAAGTGAAGAGCAGAGCAGAGCTTACCCTGCTTGACTCACAGCAAAGGGGTGACTTGTGCTTCGAGGAGGTCGATGAGGAGGCTGAAGCGATGTTAAATTTCCGGAAGGGGAGCTTCCTGTTTTCAGAGAATCTATAGACTCCTAAGATGACAAACCTCATACTTAAAGGTTGAAAATACCAATTTTATAGTAAGTTAGAGGCTGGTTTTCATTTATCTCTATTCAAGGTATTTACAAATGATTTATTGATTAAAAGGAATGGAGAAGAAAATCATCCCCCAAAACCTCATGTCACTATGATTTATCTGATATTAAGGTTTAGGATATCCTGAGCAAGAACCGTGTCATAAAAAATGCAGAAATAAATTTTTCAATACCAGGGAATCAATACACTGTACTCTGATTGAGACGCAAAGTAATATATGGAAAGTGCTTTGGAGGTCACAGATGTGTAAGAAGCGGTGTGTTCGTGTCTGTAGGTGAGATTGTGTACATACGTGTGTGTCGTGTGCAGATGTCAGTGACTGTATGTGTGTGTGTTTATAGGAAGGAATGTGTGTATGTGTGTATGTTGGGCACCTCGCCTCTGTCATAGGCCAACCATCACTCCCCCTCACTTAGCGTGACCTCCGACAGCCTCTCCTCCTCCCTAAACGAGGTGGTGACAGATGCCTCTGGCTTTGCCATGGTCCATAGGCCAGCTTCCTGGCCCGATGAGAAGGTGCAAACTGGGACACAATCCAGGAAGTGCCACACTCCCTGGGCTCCCTTCCAGATTGGACACCTCCTGAGGGCAGGGCCAAGCCCGTTGGCAGCCCAGCTCCGGCACAGGGCCCGGCATGGAGCGGGACCTTGGAAGCACGTGCGGGAGGAGGCGAGGCCAGATCCACCAAATCAGTGCTGGGGGGCCTGCCCACCCCGTGCCCCCCACGATGCAGGACTCGGGGCTCTCATGCTCTCTCCCTTTCTCCCTCTCACTTGGCTGCACCACAGTCACCTGGGAGCATTTAGAAGTAATGGGGCCCAGCACCTGCCCAGCAAGCGAATCAGGATCTTGGAGCGTGAGGTACATCCAGCAGACCGTCAATGCTCCCAGGTGATTCTAATGTCAAGGATCCCAGCTGAGAACTCCTCCCTGGTGGCCAGAGGAGCTCCAGGGACTCCCAACAGGCCGCATCTCACAGCGGCTGAACTAGGTCTTCAGTCGTCACTCTGCTCCCACGTTTCTTAGTGAGCTTGCAAAATACAGATGTCAGGACCACCCCGGAGCTTCTGATGCCAAAGGTCTGGCTTGGACCTGGAAGTTATCATTTAAACTAGCTCTTAGGCCCTGCTCGTGAGGCAGGTGGTCCGTGGTCCTTCTCTACCTCAGCAGCGGGAGGCTTCAGCATAGGATGAATGCATAGGAATGATGGGGTGCCCCAGGGCACGTTCCCCGGGCTGCTTTATAATCAGACGTCATCGGTGGCAGGAAGCCCCTGCTCCCCACTACCCTCTCCTTCCCAGCTCTCGGACATAAGTAAAAACCCAGCCTGATCAGGATGCCCGGGTGGCTCAGCGGTTGAGCGTCTGCCTTTGGCTCAGGTCATGATCCTGGGGTTCCGGGATCGAGTACTGCATCGGGATCCCCGCAGGGAGCCTGCTTCTCCCTCTGCCTGTGTCTCTGCCTCTCTCTGTGTCTCTCCTGAATAAATAAATAAAATCTTAAATAAAAAAACAAAACCCAGCCTGATCTATTCCTTCCTTCATTCAATGGCTCTGATAATGAGATCCTAACTCCTAATGGGGCTCTGGGGGCCTGGCCCTGCCTGGGGCCCTCCTCCTGAGCCCTCCTCCATGGCCAGAGGGCCTGTCCTTGCTCTGCTGTCTCTGGGAGGCTCCCTGTTGCCCGGCTTCCCTCCTGGCTGGACCAAAACTCCTGCTCACCCCTCCGAGCTGTCCTTACCCCAGATCCAGGCCCCCAGCTTCTCCCTCCCACAAGTCCCCAAGCTCCAGAATGAGCCCTGTCCTTCAGGGGGGCAGGGCCCGTGCTGCTGTGCTCACTGCTCTTATCTGGCACCCTCGTGTCTGCCCGGAGCCTGCCATGTAATAAGGGCTCAATAAATATTTACCGAATGAATAAATGACACAACACAAACACTCACTTCTTCAGTCTTGGGGATTCTCGTCCCGAATAGGTTTTCCAGCCACACCGCGTGAGCAGAGGAATGCATAATTGAGGATGTTCAGAAAGAGCCAGGAGGCCGGCCACCCCATGCATGTGTTTGCGTGTGCGTGTGCATGGGCATATATGTGTGCATATGTATGGGCGTGCATGGGGGCGTGCACCTGGTATATGGTAGTTACAGGCCACATTTGGGTTGACCTCAGAGACAGCTTGACACAGGGCCTTTTTCCAACAATCACCCAACGGCTCCTGGGAGTCTGGTTTTTTCTCCCCGGCGTAGGGTCCTCCTCCCGGCGCCTGTGGGGTGTGGCAGTGCTCAGAGCCTGGCTGCCCGTGGGGAAGGGCACAGATGGAGTCTGGGTCGTCGGGGCTCTGACCACAGCAGGGCTTGGGAGTAGTGGAAAGAGCAAGGCTCTGGAGTCTGCCGGATGCCAGTCCAGGCTCTGCCCTCCCTTGCCACCTTTGTGACCGCGGATGGGTCCCTCATTGCCCTCTTTGGCCCAATGGGAATAAGGCCGGTGACCCAGCCAGCTGGGGGCTGCGCTGACCGGCGGGAGCAGCTGGTGATGCAATGTGTCCGCATCCACCCTTTACAGGGACTCTTACCCAGCACAGGGCAAAGCATATGCAGTTAGTGCTTAATAAAATCTTGTTGGCTGATTTAGCACCTGGCACAGAGCCTGGCACATAGTAGGGCCTCAGTAGCTCCCTTTCTTGAAGCTGTGCTGCCCCGAGACTCAGGGGACGGGCATCCCAGCCCGACCGTGTGCACACACACGCATGCACCTGTGCCCCATCCCCCTGACCTTGAGCAGCACATAGCCTGGTCTTTCCAGGTCGGAGGAGGGGGCTGAGCCAGAGCTGCTTCGGTAAAGGTCTGCCTGATTGAAACGAAGCTGCCCAGGAGCGCTGTGGTCCTGGCTGGGGTGCCCTGGGAGGCGGGTGCAGACCAAGCCTGGCTGCCAGCGCCACTCTGGCCGTGGTCCCGCCTGCAGGGATGGGAGCCGCGTTCCTTTCTTACCTGCTGATACTAGCGGCTCCTCCACTTGAGCCGTTTTCTTCTTTCGCCCTAAGCTATGAGGAGTAGATTGGATGAAAATTATCAAGCCTCCTCGTCTAGAATAAATATTCTTGAAATGGAGCAAGTTATAAATAAGCAAGCAGCAATATCCTGTGTTATGAATATATAATTTCCATCTTTAATAGCTGACTAGGCCCCGGGGACTGTCTGAAAATGGCCTGTCTGGTCCTGATATTTTATGTGGGTTTTTTTTTTTAAAGGTTCCCCAAACTTTTGTTTCTTAGGCCTTGGAGAGTTAAATCTCTGGGAGAAGTAATGAGAGTTGAAAGTCACAATGAGCCCAGGTACCAAGGGCAGGTACTTTATTTTCAAGAAATTCCAGAGGGTGCAAAGGCTCACCCAGAATCCCAGAGTGAAGGCTAGGAGGGGCACCAGCGTCGGGCTTCTCATCATTCCTCATTTTACAGAGTAGGAGTAGAGGCCCAGAGAGGCAAAGTGACTGGCCCAAAGTCACACAGCAATGAGCTATATTCCGGAAGCCTAGAATTCAGGCCTGGCCAATTCACCAGGCTGTTGGTTGGCTCTCTCCTCTGAGAGGCCACATTCACAGGTGAAGGGAGAACCTCGGAACCCCCAATTCTGCAGTCAGGCTAATTGACCAGGAGGTTTGCTTCCAGCAGTAGCCCAAGCCCTAATGACAGGAGTTGCCTTGACTCGGAGGTCCAGTGACTATTGGGGCTCACTTTTCTAGCTTATGCCTTCTGGGCCACCTGCATCTCAGCCTGGCATTCGAGACCCTCTAACACTTGTCCTTTTTTATTTCTGCAGCCCCAACACCTAAAACTTAGCGTTTTAGTAAGGTATCGCTCCTGCCTGGCATGTGGCCTGGTATCACGAAAGGACAACAGGGCTTTGAGGTCCCACAGATCCCAAATGACCATTGGCGCCTCTAACTTCCTGGTTCTGTGATGCCGAACAAGCCAGTTGGGTTCTTTTAGCCGTGATGTCCTCATCTGTCAAATGGGTATGGGGACGATTGTGATAATGAGATAATGTCACATGAGATAATGTCATCTAAAGGGACCAGAATGAAGCCAGGCCGGATCCAAGTGCTCTGAATCCCATCCGTCCTTCCAGGGCTACAAGCTTCTCTTCTGAGTCCACATCACTACAAATGGGACTGTCACTTACTGCAGACCCTCCCCCAAGAGCCCCCGATTCGGATGAGCCAGATGACTTTGGGTTTGTTCATTTCATTTTCCAAGGAGAATGAATCTTCCCCGAGAGCCCCACATCCACCTGTCTGGCCCCCAACAGTGTCCGGCAGAGGGCTGAGTGCCTGGTACCAGGTCTAAGAACAGCTATCAGTTGCCAAGCATCGACTATGTGCTCTATTCGGAGACGAATCGACTCATTTAACCCTTAGCACAACATTACAAGATGGGCCTTTCAACCCCATTTTAAAGACGAGCAAAAGGAGGTTTGCTAAGATGATTAGGTAACTGGCCCAAAGCAGTGCAGCTGGGCACAGCAGGGCTACCACCAACCTGATGCCAAACCTCTTTTCACTCCTCCCCGTTTCCTTCTTGTGAGATGACCTGCTTTTTCCCAGGATCAGAGTAAAACTGGAAAGCGGATGAATTCAGCAGCAAGTCCCCTAATGGTGGGAACAGGGGCGGGTGGCGAAGTACTAATGCTTGTGCAGTGTGCATGTTAAAATGTAAATGTCCTCTCCTGTGGGTCTCGAGGTACGCTCATAATTATAAGCCAGCGTCTGAGGTTCTGATTTTGATGGCGCTCGCTTTAATGGCTTTATTTTTTTTTTAAGCTGTTTAATTACTAATCAGTGCTGCCTTGCAAGCTAATGTAAGATGCACACTTTGCATTTGATGACAAGGGCCTTCCTCAGAGGGCAGCTAAGGAGCCCGCCAGGGGCCGGATGCTGGGCCAGCTGGTGTCTCCCACTTGAGGGGTTCCCCCATCCCCAGTCCCCAGACCTCTCTGCTATTTGACTCTTACTTCTGAGATCACAGAGTCTCATCACCTCTGGGAGGAATCTCAGCAGTGGGCTAGGCTCATCCCTTCCCCTCCCCTCACCAAAGGGGAAACTGAACCCCCAAGGGGTGCCATGGGTTGCAATGACTAGACTTTGTGGGGTTTCTTTCTTACTTACTAATTGATTTCTAGCACATAGACTCATTTGCATTCCCAATTTCAATAGTCAAAAACTTTCCAATGCTAAAACCTCATTTTCTGAAGCTAATTTAGGTCTCATTTTCATTAATAGCTTGGCAACAATCACGCAGTGGAAATTTCTTCCAGGTCAAAGCAAGAGCCTTGGCCAGGGAATCAGGGTATCTGGTAGCTCCTGCTGTGTGTCTGGACGAGCTGAGTCACCTCTGGTGGGCAGTTTCCATCCACGATCAAATGAGGGGATTGAGTTATCTCAGTGTTTTTCCAAACACTATTCTATAAACTGTTCTGTAAAACAGAGCATGCCACAAGATGTAAATATTTGTTATTCAGGAAAAAAAATAATTTTTTTTGAGAGGTGACATGGTCTACTAAGTTTGGGCAATGCTGCATGCAAATTGATCAAGTTGTTGCTTTTGTTGCTTCCTTTGTTTGTTTGTTGACATGTGTGCTCTGCATGTTTCCCGTTAGAACACAGCACCTTGTGGCTCTCTGAGGAGTCGCCTTCTCGTGGCCTATCTATCAATGTCTAGGGAGCACAGGCATTCCCACAAGCACGAGATGGAAACCCTGTGGCATGGGAGTGGGGGGGGGGAGATGGTTCCCAGGTCCCTTCTGCCCTCACTCTATGGGACTTCTGTGCCTCCAAGACATAAGGAATAAAGGAGACAGCTCTTGAGACATCCTCTTAGCTTTATGACTCAGACCACTCACTTCCCCCAAAGGTCACCATGCTCAAAATACATGGGCACCCCAGCCTTGGCCCCGAACGTCCATTTCCAGGTTCGATCTTGCCACTCCTGACCAGGAGACCTGTGCTGGCTACCCCAAAGCTCTCCTCGCCCTGCCTCACCGCCCTGGCCAACTGTTGACCCCCTCAGCCCAACAGGCTCCTCCCAAGGGAACCCATCCTTCTCAACACACACCACTCCCGGTCCTGTGTGAGCCCAGGCTTAGAATCAGAGTCAGATTCAAGTTCTGTGTCGGCAACTTCCTTGCAATACGGTTCCCACTCAATGGCTGAGCTTTCCGAATACAGAAACGAGAAGTGTTCATGGTACTGACCACTTAGCTTTAGGGCAAAAACAAAAAGGGCCTGACATTTTGCCTTGGCCTGAGTTCCCTAGAAAGCAAAGCCCGAGGCAAAGGTTTGCATGCTACTCCTTTTTTATAGGAGTGTCATGCCAGAGACGGAAGAGTGAGGGAAATGGTAAGCATGGCTTGGAGAGAGGGAAGAGCGAGAGAAGGCCAGGATTCAAGGGATGTTGGCCACCCACTGGTGTCAAACATGACTGACTGGCTGATGTCATGAATGCATCTCTCCAACGGCTATACGGCGACTATGTCATAGGACTGTCCATCGAGGGAGAGGAAGGAGGGAGATTATGCCCCGAGGCTCTGGTATCCATTGCTCAAAGGAATGCCCCATGGGGTACTTATTCCTCCATGCTTCTTCATGCAACAGGTGTGGGTGCTGTGTGGGTCTTATATTACAGACTTTGACATCAACAGAAGAGCCTCCTGAACAAGAGTGACACGTGTGTGGCACAGACATGAGATAGAATGCTTTGGGCTCATGGGTACGTTGACTTATCAGAATCACATAGAGTTGGCCACTGCAGTGGAATGTGGCAGGAACAAGTGTCTAAAACCCTGGAGACAGGCGAGGTCAAGAGGAACTGAGGATTGTGCAAAACAAGTGCCTGTGCATCCCCCCACCCCGGCCCCCCTTGTACCGCCAGATCTGCTCTGTCCTCCCACTGTCTCCCGCTCCCATACCACATCTGGGGCCTAGGCTTTTTCTGAAAACAGAATGTTCTCAGTTCTGTTCCAAGAGGAGGGCACAATTAGTCACGGAGTCTCCTTCCAATCTCCGGGAAGACTGAAGGCAAAAGGGTTGGTGAAACAAGCCTTAGCAAAATCAGCTATAGATGGTTCTGAGGCTCCAGAGGACACCCGTCACATCGAGCCCCATTGCTCAATCTCCATGTTGCTATGGGACCCTTGTCCCATGTCCCTTGTCTTCAAGCAGCAATATGGGTGATCGAGTCGTTTACCAGGCAGGATGGCCCAGACCCCCACCCCTAAGGGATTGATGCCTTCAGTTTGCTGCATCTTTATTGAGTAGCTATTGCTGCAATTGCTCATTGCAATTACAGATCCTCTGCATCGGACAAAGGAGCACCAAGATGCTGAACCCGTCTTCACTGGCAGCAACAACCCGTGCTCCTTACCATAGGTGAGAGCACCATCCCTGCCAGGATGGTGACTCCTTTCCTTGCATGCTAGTCTGATGTGACGAACCTGAAGTGACAGGTGGGGTCACAGCTTGCAGTCCAATGGAATCCTATGGTGTCACCTACAAGGAGCATTAGCCCCACAGCGAAAGTGTTAGCTGCCTGGGGACCAGGACCTTAACCTCACAGATCCTAAAGTTTGGGGGGACAGGGTGTCAGGGTGTATGAATTCGGCCTGGGGATCACCGGAAGTGATTGTAATGGTGACGAGCTTTCAGCCCGTGACGACAGGACCCCTGTATTCCAGCAGTGGGAACACAGAACCATTTATTGTATTTTTTAATTAGGCCCTTAGACCACAACCTAAAGGGCAATACTCCAATTCCAAAGGGGGTTGTCCCCAAGCTGGCACCTGAGCTCCAACCTTAACAGGTCATTTGACCGTGGTAACAGGCCCTGTTTCTGCCTGGTGGGTACATGACAGATCGGGGAGCCCATGGCCGTGTGCTCATCATCATACACACTGACATGTGGGAACCTATGGAGGTAGCTACGGCGTTCTGTAGGCCTTCACATGGTGGTTCCCTCATATTGAGGGAAGGAAGGAGAAGTCCTCATCCAGTAAAGACAAATCATTCTTCTCTCAGGGGTAGGAAGTCTCTAGCGTGATCAACCCACCAAGAAGGGGTAGGATAGTCTTCTGTAGGGATGGTTTTATGCTGAGGATTCGGAGATAACATTTGCTATTGACAGATTGGGCTCCCTTCCTGGCCACCATGACTGCTAAGATGGGGAGAGAGGCTAGTTGACATCCACAGGATGAGCTGTCCTGCCCTCCTGATTGTTAAATGCCTCCCTGGCAGTGGCATTAATGCGAGACCCCAACACCTGCCCACTGTGTGCCTGTTCCCCATAAATCCATTCCATACCTTTCCCTCAGTCTTATCCCAGAACTTCCAATTTTCTTCCTTCCAGGCTCTTGCCAAAACAGCCAAGCCATTTACCTCTGCATCTTGGTATATGCTTTCTCTGGGTCATCTTTCCTTGCAGCTCTGTCCTCTAGCAGAATGTCCTTTCACTGCTGTCCCCTCCAGCCATCCAGACTGGGAGTATAACCCAATGTAATCTGTCAGCTCATGGTGACATGTCACATTGTCCCATCTATGAACCAGACCCAAGTTTTCTCCTTCTTCATCAGGTGAGCATAGAGGATCCCTACCCCATGAAGTCACCGGTGTGCATCAAGAGGAATCAGTGCAACAATCTGGGTCACCTGTTGTGTCATTTACTCATGCCTTCTGGATACAATGGAGCTTGATCCTCAATGTATCATTTCTATCATTAGTAAACTACTCAACCTCATGACTTGGCATATCTGGTAACGCACCACTCATGATGGGCAGGTCCAGTCCTAGAGTCACTCAGTGTCCCATGCCAATTCCAAGTGGTACCCAGAGCAAGAGTTCCCTGCCATGAGATTAATGGACTTGCTCTGGAACCTTAAAGGTATATCCTACAACTTTTCAGTGAGTGCTTGCCAAAGACTTCACCTGCCCAGCATCCTTGCCTGCTTATGGAGACCTCTAGCCGAGGTCCTTCTGGGTCAGATGGATCCAGTGGTGAGCCATTCAAACCACAGCCTGGCTGTGCTACAGAGCCCTCTCTTGATCTCAGAGAGTCAGCTTGCTTTAACCACGTGCAACTTATAAGATCTGAAAGCGTATTAACTTTGGTTTTTATTAATTTTTTAAATTAATTCATTTGAATAAATGAGACATTAAAATAGTTCCAAAATTAAAATATTAAAAAGACATAAGAAGGTATGTAGCAAGCAACCTCCCTCCCACCACTAACTTCCTTTCTAGCAGAAAACAGCTGTGTTTAGTGGCTTGTGAGTTGCTCCAGAGATATTTTATGCTTGTAGAAGGAAATACAGGTCTGTGTACGTGTGTGATTGTATCTTCCCACCTCCCGCCATTTCCTAAAACAATTGGTACTTTACAGTTCTGTCCCTTACTTGAACTTAACATGCATTCTAGCCATCTTCACATAGCAACACACAAAGAGCCTCCTCATTAAAGTTCACAACTGTCTGGGAGCTCCTTTAATGGACGTGTCATAACCTATGTAGCCATTGTCCTATTGATGGACATTTCATTGTTTCCAATAATTTGGAATCACTGTGTCACCATGAATAACCCACTATATGTGGAAGTACAGCTCCCCAGGAAGTGTGCATTTGTAATTTTAAAGGTTATGCTTAGACGCCTCCGCTTGGAGTTTGTACCAATTTTACATTCCCACCATGTGGAAGTGTGATCATTTTTCCATACCAACACTCTGAGAGTTCATTTTAATTTTTGCCAATCTGATCAGTAAAAAGTGTTATTTTGGTGTGCTTCAATTTTCTTGTAGGTTATTTTATTAAACTCTGGTGTGTTTATGCTTTGCGTTACCAACCGGATGTAAAGCTACTTGGGCTTTTGCAGATTCCATAACTTAAGTCTCGATATATAATCGCAGAAATGAAGGAAGAGAGCAAGAACCAGGCCTATCTTGCTTGTGACTCTCTCCCTAGGTCTAAGCACAGTGTCTGGCACCTAGTAGATGCTCAATAAATATTTCTTGAGTGAATGAATGGATGGATGGATCAAACGTGATGCTGATCCCATTTGTGCGGCAGTTTGTAGATGAATGAGCACTTCTCCTTCCCCATTTTGGCAATTCCATCCTCCTCTTACTATGGTGAGACGTTGCTAGAGAAGTTGAAGAGAGTCTTCTCTGTACATATTCTGGCTGAGGGACACTGCCTCACCCAGAGGCCCTGCTGAAAAGCCACAGGCATGCTTCTATGTTTCCTCCCATGGAATTCTCTGCATCCTTTGCCTAATTAGAAGAAGTGGGCACTTGATGCAGAGGCATCTTATTTCTACACTGGCCAACAACCTATGATCCATGAGAAATGGCTGGAAATAATGGGCTGGATCAATCAGGCCTGGGGACAGGGCCTCTGCATCTGATAGGCTTACTGCTAAAAGGTCAAGAGGAAGAATTTGAATCATGGTAATCATTATGGGTGATGAAGAAGCCACGAGCTGCGAGGAAGGACTGAGGAAGCTGTGAATGAGCAGAGGAAGCTGGACAGTAAAGAGAGAAAGCCACAGATTCCCCAGCAGTGAATTCCCTCATGTGGCCCCAGGAAACAAAGAGAGAGCAGTTTCTGTTACTGATGGCTTCCCAGTTGAGTCTCACGATTCCTGGAAATGAATTTAGATCTCAGTCCTTGGATTTCCACAGGACCCCGGAGTGACCTGCCAATAAAGTGTTTCTCTACTCGAGACTGCCTGGATTGAGACTCTGTTTCTTGCCATCAAAAGACCTCTGATTGGATCCCATTTTCTAAATGTGGAATCTGAGACTCTGAGCGGTAGAGTCCAAGTTCTCTGCCTGCCATGGTGGCTGGCTCAGTGAAGCAGGAAGCTTGTTCCAATGCGCACGGGAGGTAATCAGTACATATTTGGCCATTGCTTGATTGGTTAATTGATTTCTCAGTGGCTCCATTGAAAGCAACAATAGATCTTGCGGCAGAAGGTACTTTCCAAAGTGGTGGCAACAGTAACTCCTAACCTACAAGCTCTTTGGCAATGCGACCTTGACCTTGCCACTCCCCCATGGAGAGAAGGAATCTACTTCATGCTTCTGGAGTTTGGGCTGGCCTTAGTCACTCCCTTGTAACCAATACAATGTGGTAGAAATGGCATGGCGTGACTTCTGAGGTTAGGTCTAAAAGGCCTTGAAGCTTTTGCTTGGTCTCTTGGAACACTTGCTCCTAAGATGCGCCCCACTCAGAACCCAGAGTCCACGATGTGAGAATCCCTATCCACGTGCGGAGGCCACCCGAGGGTGCTCTGATGATCAGCTGAGCCCAGATTTTGAATATCCAACCAGACAGGTGAGTGAAGTCTCCTCCAGCTAATTCTGTCCCCCAGCAGCTCTGGTACCCCAAAGCGTTCAAACTCGTCCTGCTGAGGCCTCAGACATGATTGAGCAAACACAAGCCATCCCCACTGTACCCTTTCCAAATGCCTGACTTTTGGAAGCTATGAGCTTAATAAATTGGGCTTTATTCCCCCCCCTACTAAGTTTTGGGGTGATTTGCTACACAATAGGTAACTGAAATAGCTCATGGGAACAGACTTTCTTTCCCCTAAAATTATGACTTCATTTCTTATGTCTAACTAAGGGTTAAGAGATAAATTCTAAATGCAGTGGATATTTCCCTAGCTTGAATCCATAAACAAAGGCAGAGCTTTTCCAAGACTGGAACTGGCTACAAAAAAGAAGGTTCCTTGACTTTAAGCCCAAGAGAGCTCTGTTCCTTAAAGCTGGTGAAAAGAGGTCTTCCTGAGACGAAGAAATGACATCTGTTTCTCAGATTAAACACGCAAACACACACACAATGTAGACTGGCTTCCTGTGCAGACAGTGCAGGCAAGTTTCTCGGTTTTCCGGGAAATAATCATCCAGTTAGAAAATTCTCGGGGCAAGAAAGCCCAATCTGGCCATTTGGCTCCAGGGAGGGCACTCCGGCACAAACTCTGGCAGAAGTGTCAAGTCTTCCAGCAAGCATCCTTGTGAAGAGCTAGCACCACCAAGGACCCCCCAACATCAACCTGTCGTCCTAAGTACCCTGCAAGCTCCTGCCTCGCACGCTGCTTTGCAAACTGTAAAGAGCTCTCCAAATACACAGCTGTTAGCCTGGAGACTGGCCCCCAGGAGAATGGGCTTGGGAAGCGGGGGGAGAGGGGGGGTTGTGACATCCTGAGGAAGGCCGATTTCCTGGCATCCTGCCGTGGCTGAGGGCAGTGACCCACACAAAGCTCCCTAGCTGTGTTGGGGACTGTACAGTTTGCACAGGGGTCTGTCTTACTGCATTCGCTGGAGCCTCTGTCCACCAGCAAAGTCCTCACTATTTCCTTTTCTTTTTTAATATTTTCTTTATTTATTCATGAGAGACATAGAGGGAGAGGCAGAGACACAGGCAGAGGGAGAAGCAGGCTCCATGCAGGGAGCCCAATGCAGGACTCGATCCCAGGGCCCCGGGATCACGTCCTGAGCCAAAGGCAGCTGCTCAACCACTGAGCCACCCGGGCGCCCCAGACCTCGATATTTCCATTTTGCCAACGCGAAGCTGAAGCTCAGAGGAGCTAAAGGCTATACCAAGGGACACAAAGCTGTTGTGGGGCGGTGCGGGGTGGGGGCAGGATAGAACCAGGAACTGAGACCTGGGTCCCTTTATTCCCTGTTGGGTGGCCCTGGCACGGAGCTGGTGGTCGTTGCTCCTTAGACCTGCAGAGCACTTTACAGCTGGGTAATGCTTGCATAGGCACATGTCAGTGGAGCCACAGGACCTGCTTCGTATCTCTGCTTTGTAGACCAAGAACCTGCGGTCACCGTGACTTGCCCTCAGTCCTGTGACCGAGCAAGTGGCAAAGCCAGGCTCTGAGCAGGGTCTCGCCCTCAACAGAGAGTGGCATCACTGAAACCCCTGTGCCTCTCTCTTCTTTCTCCTCCTGCCTCCTGAAACATTCAGGATGCCGGGCAGGGAGGTCACCGCCAGCAGCCTTTTAACTGCGACGTTTCTGTGATGATTTCCACATTTACAAGACGGGCCATCTAGCCCGTCGTGACCGGTATTAAAAGGCTGCCGTGACCTGGGCGCCGAAGGGCCTGGCACATGAGCGTCAGGTCTCTGGCTGTGCCCTCTGGCTTTTCCCAGGCCCCTGGGACACCCCCACCTGCAGCCCAAGGTGAGGCCACAGGAGAGTAGAACCCCCCGGGGGCCTGCAGTGTGATTAAAGTCTCTGCTGTGAGAAAGTGACACTGTGGTCTGATTCATACCAGTAAATATGTGATTTACATTTAATTCTGAGTAACCTTTCTGGGCTCGGCGAGGTGTGAAGGAATCTGATGGGGCTGGCTCCGTGGAGGAGGAGGCGATTCATATTCATTAAGACCTCCACATCAGCCAGCTGAAGGGTGACAGGCCCCAGCCCGCCCTCCTCCCCCTTGCCCTCCAGGGTCAGGGCTCCTGGGAGGCCAGCAGTCACGCAGGCTGCTGCTTGGGGGGGGGAGGGGGGGACAGCCGTGAGGGCTGGAGGCTCTGGGAGAAATCAGGAGGAAAATAAACAGCAGGTCTGCAAGTGACACAGCCCAGGCCGGCGGCACTCTGGATTGCTGCAGTAGCTGCATTGATCTCTCGAGGGCAGGGGGGGTATTGATTGAGGAGGTGGCAGGTCTCCGAGGCCCTGGCCGGCCTCCTTTGTACATATTTACAAGAGACTGTTCAGTCACCTCCGGTGCATACAGACCTGGGGCCCAGAGAGAGAAATGCCAGGGAGGGAAGGAAGGTTCCTTGGCCCCTGGGGCCCCTTGTTGGGGCTCTTGATTACCTGAGCTCGGATCACCGCAGGTGCATGCGGCCTGCTAAGCTTGAAAAGGCCAAAGAAGTTCCCTGAGGTTTGGGGTGGGGGATGTGCTTCCCTCGTGGATGCACTGTCCGGGCGCTCTCAGAGCCTCAGTTTGTCTGCCCTCCTGATGGGAATATCTGTAAATGATGAACAGCGATTCTGAGAGCTGCTGTCTGTTGAATGCTGACTGGGTGCTGCAAGCTCCCACCGAATGCCTGTGACAGCTCTCGGAAGGAGCCCTCATTCCCACCTCCAGTTGGGAGATGACAACACGCATCACGATGATGATTCAAGGCGGCGAGCCCCACTGGATAGGAGCAGACAGGAGTGAGGTGCCTGGGGGTCACGGCCTGTTCAAGGCACCCTTATCCTGCTAGAAAATGTGCCTCGGGTCAGCCCCTGACACTGGAAGTGGGTTTTGGTGGGGCGAGACCCGTTTTTCCAACAGGACAGGACTTGGGCCTTTGCTTCATGCGGCTCTGGGCCCTGGGAGGGATGGGTAGGAAAGGGATTGCTGGCTCTGCCCTCAGCAGGTGCCCGGCATGGGGCAGAGTGGGGCAGGTGGGTGCAGAGTGGGTGCTCCTGGAGGACTCCCCTGGAGGATGACAGCTGAGCTGGGAGCTGAACCCACCAGCGGACCAAGCACCCACCAGCCAGGTAGAGAGGTGGTGAAGAGTGGGGGAGAAAGGATAGGTGGGGGGTCATGAGGGAGCAAAGAGCCCTGCAGGGCGGGCAGTGTTTCTGCGTGGCCGGACAAGGGAGAGGAACGCCAGGCAGGGCACGTTAGAAATTCTGAGCTTATTCCTGAGGATGATAGGGAGTTAGCGAAAGCTTTTAGGCAGGAGAGTGTTAGAATCAAGTAGGCTTTGAAAAATCGGATCCAGGGCACCTGGGTGGCTCAGTCGGTCAAGCATCTGCCTTTGGCTCGGGTCATGACCTCAGGGTCCTGGGATCAAGCCCCACATTGGGCTCCCTGCCCAGTGGGGAGCCTGCTTCTCTCTCCCTCTTTGCCACTCCCCCTGCTTGTGCTCTCTGGATCTCTCTGGCTCTCTGTCAAATAAATAAATAAAATATATTTTTTGAAAAATATAGGCTCCAGCTATGTTATAGGAAGTGAACATGAAGGGTGAGAGACCCATGAGGTGAGGCGACTGGGCCATCACCTAAGGAGGGCAGGGGTGGGGGAGCCGACTGGTGCAGGGAAAGGGTCAGAGATGACCAGCTGCTCCGAGTATAAGGGCAAGACAGCCTCCAGGACGATGCTCTGATTTCTGGTGTTTGGACTGGCCCCACCTGGAGAGGAAGACGCTCTGGTTTAGAAGGAAGGATGATGTGCTTCGTTTTGGCCCTGCTGAGTGTGAGTGGCCTGGTGCCCGGTGCCTGGTCTGCAGGGCAGGGGACGACCCAGACGTGGAAGTCACAGCTCAGAGAAGGCAGAGGAAGGTGCTGGAGTGCGTGAGGTGGGCAGTGAGGGAGAACAGACCTCTGAGCAACACGCCATGTGGGAGGAAGAGGACGCCACGTGTGTGGTCACGTCGGAGCTGCCGGGGGCAGGAGGAGGCCGGGAGACCGCGCTGTCTAGAAGCCGAGGCAAGAAAGGATGTCAGGAGGAAGAAGTGGTCGGCAGCGTCAGGCCCCATCCACAGGCCATGTGGGATGTGGAGTTAAAAGTGTCCACTAGATTTAGCAACAAGAAGGTCAGAGGTGGCCGGGGAGGCCAGCTCTGGGGGCCCACGGTGCCAGAGCCAGACTGTGGGAGGTGGGAGGTGAGGAAGTGGAAAGCACTTGTGCGGACACCCCAGTTAAGAGGTTTGGCTGTGAAGGAAAGGCCGGGATGGGGCAATAGCTGGAAGGGGCCAGGAGGTCAAGAAAGGGATGTTTCCAAGGCAGAGAAAAGGCTTAGCTCATTGAAATGCTGGTGGCCCCGAGCCAGGAGGGAGAGAGGTGGAGGACGCGGCAGGCGAGGGGCTCCTGGGGGGAGCAGGTGTCCGAGGGGGGCCGGCCTGGAAGGGGCAGGGGCCCAATGTGGGGTCCATCCACAGGGCGCTGGTGAGGGCCTGCTCCCGAGAGCCAAGGTGGAGGCGGCGGGGGTGGGGGGCAGAAGATGGCCAGGCCTGGGCGTGCATGCACCTGCTGGGGTGCGCTGGGGGGCGGGGGTCTGCTGCCAAGGTCTGGGGGAAAGCATGAAGGCTCAGAGAAAGCATGAAGGCCCAGGACCTGAGATGGAGCCAGGGTCCTCTGCAGAAAGCCTTCAGCTGGTGAGTGAGTAATTAGGGATAAAATAGCGAGACACACTGGGTTTTAGTCCGTGCTTGACACCTGCTGTGCAAAATGTCACGAAGGCACAGTGCGGGGCAATGGGCACCCTGGTGAGTGTCGCCCCGGGGTGGCCTGTCACGGGGTGCCCGGGGGATCACCGAGGGCTGTTGCACCACCACCGGGGCGGGAGGGCATGCAGAGTACCCCTCCGCCGGCCCGCCTCCCTCTCCTGCTGCCCAAGACAAGGCCTCTCTCCTCCCGCAGACGCCACTAGACGCGGGCTCCGTGGGACCTAGGGGACCTCTGCGTGCAGGGGCCGGGCCCGGTGGGGGCCAGCCGGCTCTAGTCTGCGCCTGGTGGC
The DNA here is from genome assembly GCF_048418805.1 of Vulpes vulpes. NCBI lineage: Eukaryota > Metazoa > Chordata > Mammalia > Carnivora > Canidae > Vulpes > Vulpes vulpes. Next base: position 73,811,317 of record NC_132794.1, on the reverse strand, counting down.
CAATGCAGCCGCTTCTGCTCTGACCTCCAGAGGCCATTTCTGAGCCACTCGGGCTCCAGGTCCCCACGTCCCACTGCACCCTCGGGCGGGAGTTGCTGTGATCCGCACAGAGCCCTCCAGTTTATTTCCGTCTTTTTCCTTTCACAACATATGCTGGGGAGAGGAAGGAAAGGGGGAGCCTCACTTAGTTCTCATGGAAATTCTGCTCCCTTGGAGAGCTTCTGGGGGGTCGGCTGGCCTCCAGGAAGACAAAGGCAGGCTGGGCCATCGGAGAAGGCGATGTGGTGCATGCCCTACTCAAAGACACCCAGGTAGGATGAGGGGTGGAGCAAGCGGGACCTGAAACCCACCCTGGTCCAGTGGCCAAGCCTAATACCTGTGTCTGCAGAGAGGGGGCAACTTTTTTTTTTTCCAATTCACCTAAAGCAATTGTAGAGGCTGAGTCCCCCAGGGAAGCTCCTGGCACCTGCCCCCAGGAAGGTGGGCCAGGGTGACTTCCACAGACAAAAGATGGTGACAAGCACCTCTGGCAACCTGGATATGCAGCTCTGGTGGCCAGGAGGAGAGCTGGGAATCGGGGGATTTTCATTTTACAGGTCCCACAAAGGGCAGAGGGCCAGAGTCAGGGTGAGGCAGGAACGGGTGTGGGGGGGGCGGGGGGCAGGAGGGCCGGTTCACGGCCGGAAAAGGGAAAGGCCAGCTCTCCCAGGGGCCGCCTCCCAGCCCAGCAATCCCACTGCTCTCCTGGGAGACTCTCGGCACGTCACGTTCCCTCCCTGGGCCTCAATCTCCTCATCTGACAAATCCAGAGCTGAAGTTACAAAGACAGAGTGGTCGCTCCTGCTACCCCCTGCGCGTGCGACCGTCGCCAGGTCATTTGACACAGCAGAGCCCCGTGTCTTCCTCTGGGCCACAGGTGGCCATTTGTCCTCAGCTCCTTGGCTGGTCACCCAGGTGCCCTCCCCATCCCCGTTCACCCACCTCTCCTTCCTACACCAGAATAGGACCTGTCTCTCCTTTTGGGGGAGGGGGTTCCGTTTCCATCAGCCCCAGGGAGAGCCAGAGGAACAGGAAAATTATAGTATCAGCATGGAAATTACAATTGGAGGCGTCTGATTCACCAGGGAGGGTGACTCGTTCCTCTTTTTTTTTTTTATTTTTTTATTTTTAGTCGCTATTATGTTGGCAACGAGGCCTGTGCTCATTAACCTGTATTGCCAGAGCAGAGACTCTGCGAAACCGGCTGGTGAATAAACCTGCCCCCCCGGCCCCCTCCCCTGTCATGGGTTATTTCTAGCCTTCCTTCCCTCTGGTGAATTAATTAACTTGTACCCGTGGCCTCAGACGCTGGCTGTTGTGTTTAGTCGGGTGTCCCTCCGAGGCCGGTGAGGGGAGCGTGCAGGGAGGCGGGAATGGGCGGGAAGGTGGGGCTGCTGGTGGGCCCCACCTCCCCCACCCCAGCTCCCAGCTGTCCCCACACCATCCCTACCCCCAGCAGAGTAGGATTGCGGGGTGTCCTGGACCCCTGCTTCACTCCTTAGAGGCTTCGGAGGTTTGGGATTGTAAACGCCGGTCCGTCCCCAGTTGCAGAGTCTCACAGGGTGCCAGGGAGGGGAAAGTCTAAAACACACCCCTCCCTTCGGCGGGGAAGCAAGGGACCAAGACGCAAGGCTTCAGAATTCTCCGTGGCCAGCGCAGTACGCAGCGGGGTGCCAAACGGCAGGGGCAGGGGGTACCCGGGAGGTCTGGGGGACCTGGGGCTCGGTGCAGAGAGCTCAGGTGGGCACCCCCATAGGGACCCGGTGAGCAAGGATAGGGAGAGGGACCCCCTTAAGATGGGCTCCCCCCTCAGGCCCAGCCTTCTACGTCACGGGTGGGGGGACTGGGGCCCAGAGAGGCAGCAGCCTGTCCACTGATTCAGGCTTCCATTCCTTCCATTCCTCCTGCATTTTTTAACTTCCAGCTAGACGGGTGAATTAGGAACCTGTTCTCCGGGAGCTCTTCTGTCCCCACGGGGGTCCTGTCTGACTGGGAGCCGATGTGCCACAGGGACGACAGGTCCGAAGGCTGCAGCAAGCCCATGCCTGGCACACCGCGGGCTTCGGGTGCCGCTCAGAGACTGCTCCCAGCAAGGTTACTCCGGGAGGCAGGACTACAGCCAACGCTACAAGCGTCCCTCTCGTCTCCCCACCCGCACTCCCGGGGGGGGTCCCCCAAAAGCATGCAAATTAGTATAAAGAGCACCCCGGCCTTGCCGCTGCAACATTGATGCCCAAAAGGATGCCCCTGTATCCTGTGTCCCGGAGCCCACCCCTGTCCCAGCCACACCCAGAGTTCGGACCCCAGAGCAGACTCCTGGACAAGGACACACGTGGGTCAAGCCCAAGTGCCCAGACACCCGCCACCAAGATGTGCAACCACCTGCTCTCGAAGCACACGCTGCCCTGGCTCCTGGTCACACAGGAGGCACATGCTTCCTGCAGGAGGCACCACCTGGCTTCTTCACCACCCCCAGCCACCCCAGTGCCAACTCCTAGAGGAAGGTGGTTAGAATGGAACCAGGCCTGGGCCTCTCCCATGACGCTCAGCGGCCTGAGCGACTCCTCTGGCTGCAGGGCAGCGCAGCGCAGCTCAGTAAGTGCATCCTGGGCCCTGGAGTGGCCTCCCAGGGTGGGGTCCTCCTGGCCCAGCCCTCTGTGCTCAGCTTGAAGAGGGTGACAGCCGGCTGCCCTCTCCAGGGACCTCGTCCTCATCAGCACTAGTGATAATATGAAAATCACTACAGTTAGAGCCTCCAGGTTGGCCTCACTCTGGGCTGCAGATTCTGTGAATTGCTCAGCAGGATATTTCCCACCCTCTGCCCCCCCCTCGCCCCAGTGCACCCCCCTGGGGACCTTCTCTCAGCTGGGAGAGGCTCCTCTTTCTCTAGCAGGCCTATCTCTCCTCAGCTCCCCTGGGGCTCAGGCCAAGTGCTCTGGGCAGTTTTGTGCTTAAAATTACCTCCTTATGCCTGCAATTTGCCATTTTGCACCTTCAAAATCGACTGCAACTGGCTAATTGCCATGGCAATTAGGTAATTGCAGGTACAATTAGCATCTCTAGCAAAGCAGGGGGAGAGGGAGAGGCAGAGGCCGAGGGAAGAGAGAAATCAAAGAGGAAATGGGAGCCCACAGAGGTTGTGAGAGAGACCAAGGGGTGGGGCAGAGGGAGGACGGGGTGGATGGACCAGGAGGGAGACCCGGAGGGGCTAGAAAGAAGGAAGAGGTACCCACTACCCACTGTGGAAAATAAATCTACAGGCCAAGCGCCACGAGCTGACGGCCTTGAGTGAGCCCAGCAGGGCGGGAAGCTGGATGCAGGAGCCCTGCAGGCTGGCGGGCAGGGCTTCCTGGGGAAGCCAGGCCTGGACCTGCCGGGGCCTTTCCATGAGCAGGCAAAGGAGCAGGGCGTCCTGTTCACCACCAGGACAAGCAAAGGTCCTGCGGCAGGAGAGCCCGAGTCTGGGGGCTCAGAGGGGCTAGACGCAGCACAGTCCTATAGAGCTGGCTGCCACGATGGAAACAGCTCGGCTCCGTCCCGAGTGGCACATGTGGCGACTGAGGAACAGAAGTGTAGCCAGCATGGCTGAGGACCTGGGGGGGAGTCATTTTATTTGATCTTACATAGCCACGCGGATGGCACCGCCTGCGAGAGGAGCCGCGGCGAGGCATGGGTGCCAGCGTGAGCCCGTCTTGGGAGCTGACCCGGGAGGGCCGTGGTGCCGGGGTCTGGCGCCGGGAGGATGGGACAGGAATTGGGAAGAACGGGCGGGTCCCCATGTTCCCATGCGGACTTGCTCCCTGTGGGTGCAGGCAGGTCACCGGGAGGAGATGCATTTTTGGCTGGTTTGGGACGGAAGCCCCTAGCTCTGTCCTGCACCCCAGGCCCCTCACGAGTGTCTCCTGGTGTCCCATTTTGTGAATTGTCCCTAGTCTGGAAGGAAGACGGGGGCCCCGCATCTCCCTGGCCCTCCAGCCCCGTGTCCCCAGGACCCGACCCAGCCCAGGAGCCCCACTCACCTTGGCTGCAAAACAAGCTTTCAGAGAAGTAACGTGGGCTGACGGGACTGCAGCGCTCACACTCACATGCACTCACACCCAAACGCACGCGTACAGGCTGGTCACACAAGCACTGGGACCCCGTGGTGTGCACCCCCACCCCACCCCCGCCCCAGAGGACTTTGTGACTGTTCCTGGTGGTTTGGGGGCCGTAGAGGGGCTCGGGAGTGTCTGGCCTGGGTGGGTTGTCGGGGTGAGGGTTACCACTGGCCCCATTGAGAGTAGGGTGCAGAGGCCTGAGAGCCGCTACAGGGGTGCATTCCGAACCCATCACCAGGTTTCCCTTCGGTACCTTACAGGGGGCAGGGTGCTGGCCTGGCTGGGGGAGGGGTATGGCCCTGATCCTGCCCCATAGGGTGGCCTGCCTTGCCCCTGCCACCTCCTCACCCTCCTCCCCGGCCTCCCACCCCACTTTGCTCATTCCTGGCTCTCCCCACCTCCGTATCTGCCCCCTGTTCCATCTCTCTTCCCCTCTCCCTTGGGTCCTTCCCACTTGCCTCTCCTCACAGTCTCTGGCCCTCTCTTCTTCTCTGCTACACCCGGACATTCTAACCAATGTGAAACTCCCATCCATAGACTGCCCTTGGAGACCTCCAGAACATTCTTTTCTTTGCCAATACTAGTGCCTGTCTGTGAAAGCCCCTGAGACCAGAACTGGAGGTCCTTGGGCTGCAGCAGCGTGATGAGCAGGACGGGCCCCGGGGCTGGCAGAGGTAATGGCAGGCTTCATAGGTGGTGAGGAGGATGGCCCTTTGCACACACAGGTCTGTGGGTGTGTGCACACACGCATATGTGTATGTGGGGGTTGCAGTTTCCTTTTCAGCATCTGCTCCTGATGTGCAGTGCCCTGGAGAGGGCGAGGGAGGCACCCCAGAGCAACCTGGCCTTGGCTGGGCCTGCATTAGATTTTACTGGAAAGCAGAACACTGTGTGTGCCCTCCATCCTCGGGATCCTGCAGTGGGATGAGTCTAGGTGGCCCTTTCCCTTGTTCCCGCCACAGTGCTTGATGTGGGCCTGGGCCCGGGTACCAAGGGGTCGGTCAGCCAGAGGAGGCATGAGCCTCTGAGCTCCAGCTCTGTCTGTCTGTCTAGACCACCACCACCCTGGCCCCTCGTGGTTGGTGTTGCTCAAATCCAGACAGGCAGTGGGGAACCACAAGACTGAGACCCCACACCAGGTCGCTGGCAGGGAAGTAAGCAGGTGGGTAGAAAGAACACGGCTTCACCTACTCAGCCCCAAATCCACCTGCCCCCAAGGCCAGCCAGTGGGACGGCCCCCACCTCCTCCATACCCCATTCTCAGGCTATACATCCTCATTTTGAGGCCACACATGTACAGGCACAGGCCAAGGCAACCCTTGGGTTGAATGTTCAGGTGCAGCAAGCATGGCGTGGAGCTATCCTTCAGAGCACCTCTGGGTTCCTCTAGGCTGGGAAGTGCTGGGGGTTATATGGGGCACAGGAGGCAATAGAAATCCAGTCTGTTCAAGGAGAAAAGGAGTGTATTAAAGGATTTTAGATCGCTTCTCAAATCCATCTCCAGGGGGACCAGATACCCAAACGGGGAGGCTCCGCAGTAGGAACCAAATCCGAAAGCAGCCTGTGAGATTGGCCTTGGGGTCACCACTATTCCCTGAGTCATCACACTTGATGCCGTGGACTCTGGGTACAGGGTGCCAGCTTGGAGTCCTGCCGGCAGCTGCACCCCTGCCAGTTGGGGCCTCCCACACCTGCATCTGCCCACGCCTCCCTTCAGATTCGTGTCCCGTGTGGGAAGGCCTGGGAGGCTGAGCCACCACCCCCGCACCCCCGCACCCCACCCCACCCCCGGCTGCACCCTGGCTGCAGAGGCACAGAAACCGCTGTGTTTCCCCGAGGAGGCAGGGGCCTGAGCTGGGATTCCCAGGCAGAGGGAAAGTACCCGTAACCAGAGGGATTGGCAAAGAGCCCTAATACCCCGGCAACTACCAACGCCCTGCTCTGCTGGCCCACCTCCCCAGCCCCTCACGGAGGACCCAGCCCTGTTGCTGCCCTTCCCTTCCACCCCCACCCCCGGTTTCCAGAGCCCCTGGTCCCACATGCTCTGCCTCAAGGGGCCCTCTGCCTGTGTGCACAGCAGGTTTCTAGGGCTCGAGGGGCGGGAGTGTCAACCAACCACAGGCTGTGCCTTTCCGGTGACATTTGGCTCAGGCTGGGGCTGAGGTTGGCCGTCCCTGACACCTCCAACTCAGAGGAAGAAACCCACACCATCGAGCAAGCCTTTTTAGGAAGGGCACTGGATGGAGGCACCCCGAGCGGCAGAAGGGTCCAGGACAGGGCGAGGGGACTCCTGCTGCCTACAAGCACAGTGGCGGTGGTCGCAGCTAAGGTTTACGTGCGGGGCTCTCAGTTCTGAGAATCCAGGCAACAGCTGCATGACGTAGGAGCTGTCGCTGCCATCTGACAGGCGAGGGAAGCAGGATGGGGCAAAGAGAGGTCAGACAACTCACCTGGGGCCACCCAGCTGCCCAGGGGCAGAGCCAGGATCTGAACCCAGCCCGGCTCCAGAGCCCTTAGCCACTTTATGTGGCCCCTACACGCCTTCTCTCTGCACCGATACTCTCCCCCTGCAAGATGGTCCCCGGAGGCCCAGGGGACAGTGTGGTGGAGGAACCAGCTCAAGTTGGTGGGGACTCTAGGTTTCAGCCCATCTCTGCCTACTGTTGGGGCAGGTACTTAAGAGCTCTGAGACCTAGTGTCCTGCCCGGCACCACAGGCAATGGGGTCTGTCTACGGGGTGGGGCAGTGAGGGGTGGGTGCTTGGTGCCTGATGCAGGCAGAGGCTCAGGAAGTATGGGATGGAGCCTGAGGCCCTCCAAGGGCCCCTGGGGTAAGCAGACTCTGTGGCTCCCCCCAACCCCCCCAATACATCGGAGAATCTTAGATGCCCAGAGTGGGGCAGGATTATGCCCACCTCCCCCGTCTAGGCCCCTCTGATAAAGACCTTATGCCTCTGCCTGCACAGGGTGCCCTGTGCCCCCTCCTCGCCCAGGTCCCTCCTGTCCTGAGGAAGCGGCCACATGCCCTCCCACTCTGGGCCCTGTGGTCCTCGGGACCCGTGCTTCCTCGGAGGAGAGGAAGATGGAAGGAGGCAGGGCCTAATTAGCCCCATCGAGAGAATACCCCCTAAAGCAGGAGGGAGAATTTCAAATAGGGAAGTCCCTTCGAGTCACAGAAAAAGAATCTTCTCAGAGAAGAATCTTACTCGGGGAGGGCAACAGATGTCGAGTTGGGCTCCCCAGCTGTGCCGTGGCAGCTGCCTGGAGCCACGTGTTGACGATTCTGGAGCTGTCTCCTGAGCTAGTTGGAAAGAACAGTGAGTGATTACTGACATCGGCCTCGGACGTGAGCTCAGGACACACCTAATCGGCCATTCTGGATCATAACGTCTGCCACGTTTCCCCACCGTCCCCACCGTCTCACCCCCACCCCCGTCTCTTCCCACCAGTTCCCTGGGGCAATGGATCTGTCATCTAAGGCACCATCCAAACAAAACTCTCCCAGAGACTCCAACCCCCGGACAATTGCTTTATGTCTCATGTGCTCCTCCTCTTCTCCTAAACAACGAGAGTCTAGAGTAGTGCTTCTCCATTAGGGGCAACGTTGCCACCCAGGAGAAACTTCCATCGAGGTCAGGAGGCAATTCTGGTAGTCAAGATGTAGGGACGTGGGACAAGGAGGGGAGAGTGGCACCGCTGGCATTGGTGGATGGTGTCAGGGAGGCTGTTAAGCATCCTTCAATGCACAGGACAGGCCCCACCGCAAAGATCTACCTGGTCCAAACCAGTGAGGCCAAGGTTGAGAAACCCAGATCAAGGCTGACCCTTGAACAATGCGGGGGTAGGAGCTCTGACCCCTGCCCCCACCTTCGCCATGCAGTCAAAAATCCATATGTAACTTTTGACTCCCCCAAAACCTAACCACTAATAACCCACCGTGGGCCAGAAGAAGCCTTACCGATAACATGAACAGTCGGCCAACACCCATTTAATGGATTACGTAGCTTGTTCTTCTAATAAAGTAAACCAGAGAGAAGGAAATATCATTAGGAAAATCATTTGCAGTGCCGTACTGTATTTCTTGGGAAAAAAAAATAATCATTGGACTGTGAGTGGTCCAGCTTCGCCGGGGCCTGATCCCAGGGTCGGCCCCTGTTGGATTCCCCACCCCACCCCAGCAGGGCGGTTTAGAGGGTGGGCTCACGTCCGGCCTCTGCTTCTCACCAGCTGGGTGCCTTTGGGCAAGATGCTTCGCCTCCCTGGGTCCCATCTCCTCTGTAAGATGGGGGTGATGATCAAGCCCACCCACGACTGTCTTGATTCAATGAGTTAGTGTTTGTAAAGGGCTTAGGACCGTGCCTGATACGCATCAGGGGCCCAAATGCTGATCATCAGATGATGACTCCGTTGGTGTCACAGCCGGGGCCTTGAGTGCCTCTGGTCGTCCCACTGTGTGGTAGAGGTTCCTATCTGGGAAGCGTGACTGCCTTCCACTAGGGCTGCCACCTCGTTCCCGTCCCTGACGTCCTCCTGATGATTCAAATGCACCAAATGTTCCTCCCTTCTAGGCTGTGCCGACCCTCCCCCCTTCCTCCCTTGGGCTCCTCAGGCTCAGCCTCGCCCGTCCCCCTTCCAACCCAAGCCCCCTTAGAAGCCCCGCAGTGCCTAGCAGAGAGCCCAGCCTCTCCTATCTCCTGGGGATAGTCCCTACTGGGTGAGCCAATGACTAATGGCACTTGTCAGTGGGAGCCAGGGGCTGCAGGGAGGGGGGGAGGAGGCCGGCAAGGGGGGAGGTGGGGAGGTGGGCCTCTACAGAAGGCTCAGGGGCTGTTTCCAGGCCGGCTGATTGGTCTTGACAGGCGGGATGGAGGCTGAGCAGCCCCTGTCCTCTGCACTTTAAAAGGCCAGCGCCCCTCCCAGAATCTTCCCTCGGAGACCTGCTAAAATAATACATTTAGACCTGCCAAACCCAATCGCTTCCGTCTGTCAGGCTCCCTGCAAATAGCACTTCTTAGCAGAGCTCAGCGAAAATACGATTCCAAACAGCATGGGGGCAATCATACATCAATCGAAGAAAAACATTTTTCCCCTTTCCTTCCACCAGCCCCCATAATTGCATTTTAAAGCCGTTCCTGTGTTTCTGGGAGAGATACCACGGTACCTGTTGCTTTTTAACTCAGAGCTGAGCGATGCGGCAAAATGAAGCTAAACACAGCGAAGTTGTTTTGATTTCTCTCCTAACGGCGGAATGTGGAGCTTGCAGCGGGGCCTCAGCCGCGAGAAGACGAGCTGATGAAAATGTATTTTTCCCTGTCGTTACTCTTAAATAGACGGGTGTTTTATTCTTCCTTTTTGCCACTTTGCTGTGCTAGACTGAGCTTTATGGCATCCTGGCAGGCCTGCGCTTCGCTCCTCGGTATCACACGGCTGCCCCACTCCTCCCTCCGCAGAGAGCCCCGGCACGCCCCGAGAGGCGTCACTTTGGGGTGCAGCAGGGCCCCTCCTGGGGGGCGCGGGGGTGTCAGGGAGGCCGAGGGCCGGGGATGAGTCTGTAGCCTCCTCTTCCCTCGGACTGGGAGGCAGGGAGGATGGGGGAGGGAGTTCTTAGGGAGCCCCAAGGAGGGAAAGGAGAGAGACGTGGGTTCAAAGGCACGCGTGGACACGGCCACCATTTGCCATTGGCCAAGGCACACCTGCCAGGGAGCGTAGCACCGGGGGGCCCTGGATCTGACTCCTGACCCTCTACCACTCGCTGGCCGGGAGGTGGCCTGGGGCAAGTCTCATTCAGAGCCGTCCAGGTCCTAGTCCCTATCGCCTCCACCAGCGGGGCCCAGAGCCCTCCTCCGAATGCCAGCTAAGTCTGGGGTGCTCGCTGGGGGCTCAGGGGCTGAGCCCGCTGCCTCTGGCTTCCCCCCTCCGCTGAGGGGATCTCCTCTGGCTGCACAGCCTCCGAGGGTTGGGGGGGGGGGTGGTCCCAGCACATCCTGCCCCTCTGCCTCCCTCCCTCCCAGCACACCCTGCCCCTCTGCCTCCCTCATGGCTTGCAGCTCAGCTCCCGATCCCCTCCCTCCTCTACCCAGAGCAGCTTCCCCTCCTCTGAAGGCGTTCCCTCCCACCCCAAAAGCTCATGCACAGATTTTTCTGGCAGCGAGAAATTCCCGGGCAGCTTCTAAGGCTGTTCCCACTTTTGAGAGTGAAATGGATTAGTGAGGGGCTAGAGAGCCCACCCCAGGACCCTGCCTCAGGCGCTCTGTTCTGGGGGAGGCCCTGTGGGCGCCGAGGAGGCCCTGCTCTGCCGGCGGCTGGCCCCCTGGGAACTAGGCCCCTTTGCCCCGCGGGCTCTCACACCGAGTGGTGGCCTGTCACAGCTAGCTGGGGGGACTCTGATCGCTGTTGTGTCTCTCATTCCTCTCTGTCGTCCCAGCGGGTGCCGAAGCCAGCATGGGGCACCCCCCGCCCCCCAGAGGTGGGTAGTAAGCAGGATCCACGCTTGAGCTCAAAGCTCAAGCTAAAGCTGAGGACAATTCTTCCTTCTGGGGAGCACTGTTCTGGGAGTCCATGCAGCTCCACCACTTCATACACGCACAGCCTTGGGGGCCAGTGCATCCCTCCGAGCTTCTGTCTCCTTGTCTGGCCCACGTCCATGCTGCCTATGACGCCGGCACCCGCCCAACGCAGGTGTTCCCTGGGATCCCCACTCCTCGCACGAGAAACCATGGGCGCCCCAGCCAACCCCAACATTTCCCAGGCCGCGTCGCCAGTAAGGAGGACAGGTGATGCCCCTTTGTAGACGGGGGCAGTGGAAGCCTGATAAGCTAAGTGGCACCACTTCCCTTAGACACCGGGTGGAAGACCCTGGCCGTCCCAAATCCCGGGCTGTGTCCTGAACACCTGTGTCAAGAACAAGGTGTCTGAGCAGCCTGATGGGAGCTGCTTGCCAGCCAGGCTCAAGGGCAGGCCCAGTGGGTCGCCACAGAGACACCATTACTAACTGTGTTTGTGGTGGGTCTGTGCTGGCCTGTGGCACGGGTCACAGGGCCTGCAGCTCCCTGTGCGAGTGGCCTCCCCTTGCGGGGCAGGCCACAGACCTTGCCCCCTGCGCAGCCCAGCCTAGAAGGCCCCGGCCGCAGGGCGGCATGTGGGGCTGTCCCGGCTGCCTCCTTCCAGGACTCTCCCTTTGCCCCTTGGAAACCACGAACTTGGGCAAGCTGCCCAGCCTCTGCTGTGCCTTGGCTCCCTGTCTAAAGAATGTGGACCCTCACGGGGTGTGATGAGGGCTAAAAGGGTGACGAGCACTTAGAACTGTGCTTGCACATAAGAACTCAGGAAATGTAAGGTATGGCTTTTTTAGCCTATTTTCCTCTGAGGCCCAGGGAGGGCAAGTCTCAGGGCCAGCACCCCAGAGTCCTAGAGGTCACTTAGGTCCCCTTGCCTGTGTACCAAAAAAACCTTGCCTGTGCCATTCCCAACCCCCTGAAATGCCCTTCCACTCAGTCCCCGAGTGAAGTCCGGACCCCAAAGCCAGGCTTGCGGGCATCCAGGAAGCATCCCCAGACCCTCAGGTCCCTTGCGGTACCTCCTGTCCCGACATCTGTGGGCACTTCGGGGATCCCCGCAGGACTCTCTCTGGCTAGCTGGGGCCTCAGTCCTGGTCCCGACAGGGCCTCTCATCTGAGCCTGTGGGCTTGCTGCAACAGCTCGGGCTCTCCCTGCCAGCATCCCGGCCACACAGCCGGCCCCGCCCTCCCCCTGGTGGTCACCAGCTCACCTGACCCAGGGATACCCAAGTCTGGGAACAAGCCAGGGGAGGAAGCACAGATCCTGGGTCTGAAGTTCCCGCCCCACCTCACCCCGGAGAAATGCAGGCGACACAGTGACTGCTAAATATGGGGGCTCCCCCCGTGCAAAGCCCTGGGCTTTCCTTATCCCACTCTCACTTACAACCTTATTTTTCAGGTGAGAAACCATAGGCTCAGGTCAGCTGAGTAACTTATCCAAGGTCACACAGCAAACTGCAGAGCAGGATCTTCTAGAAGTCAGGCCTGCCTGACCCACAGTCAGGGACGTGAGCAGCCTGGCAGGCACTGAGAAAGAAGCCAGGAGGGTCCAAGGCCAGGAGTCAGCATACAGCTGGCTGCCGTCACAGGAAGCTGACCCCGAAGCCTCGGCCACAGCTCCCCAGACCCACCTGAGGCTTGCAGGAGTCAGTTGGGGTGATGTCTTTTCCTAGCAGAGCAGGAGGCTGTGGGAGCCCCTGCTGAGGAAGGTGTGGGCAGGCAGAGAGGAGCAGGTGCCCGTGGCCCCCACTTCTGAAGGTTTCTGGAAAACAAGGTGAAGGGCTCAGCCCCAGTTGGGCCTCCTTCTCCTGCCTCTAATAGAAACCCCTGGCGGAGAGGCGGCCCTAGAACTTGGAGGGGCACTTCTCTGCCCTGCCCAGCTCCCCCACCCTCTCCCCATCCCTGCTCCTTGAGGAGAGGCAAGGGGAGCAGGGTGGAATTTCAGGGGTGTTCTCTGATCTGAGGCTCGTTCCAGCCAACAAGGCGGGACCTAGAGGAAGGAGCCTTCCCCCGGGGGCCCCGAGCAAGCTGACTTCAGTTCAGCCCCATCTCGGGGGAGGCCTGCAGGCTGTGGAAACGATGAGGCCGCTCCCTGGTGACACCACGGCTGCCTTCCAACCCGGGGCAGGAGCAAAGCCGGTGACCTGGGAGATCTTCTAGAACAGGGGCAAGGGGTGGGGGCAGAGAGAGGAAGAGTGTGGGTCAGGCTGCAGAGCTGGAGTGAGAAGCACCACAAGCACAGAGGGAAGGACGGCGGCGGGAGGGGGCTCCTTCAGTAAACACGCGCAGCGCTGGCGCCTGGCACCGTGAGCCCGGGCCTAGGCGGGCGGGCCACTGTGCGCTCAGCGTGGCTTTTCAGAGGCTTTAGGAACTTGGTTTCAGGTTTTTGGACATAAATCAAGCATGAAGAAGGAACCTGGGGAGCATGGCCGGGAAACCTCCCCGGAGGGGAGGCCCGGAGCTCTGGTCCCGGTCCCGGCTGGCCCGCTCTTGCAGAGTGACTCAACGCCCTTGCCAAAGCTCTCTGTCTCCTTGATCTGTCAAGTGCGGAAAATAATCCCACTGCGTCAGCTTCCCAAGGGGAGGACAGAAGATCCAGCCCAGGCAAACAATCAGACAATTACGGGCCCGCAAACAGGAGAGGCGGTTGCTGCTCACACGCACGCGGAAGGCAGCAGGAGGCTGGCCGCCGGGAAGGGCCCGGGGCACGGCCCTGCAAACAGGTGCGCTGTCACACAGAGGCCAGGCTAGGAGCTAGCTTAGACGGACCACTGCCAGGTGCCAGACGGTGCCCAGGCGGTCACTCTGCTCTCTGTCGTCACCATAACCCTACAAGATGGCTTTCCCTGTCCAGCTGCATCACCGGAGACCCAAGGAGTCTGAAGGACTTGCCCCTGGTCACCCAGCTGGTACAGGTGCAGCAGCAGCAAATGCCTGCTTCCAGGGGGACCACTGCCCCGTGTGATGTTAAGGCTCAAGAGGAAGTGTAGAGGAAGCAGGTTATAGGATTTGGCAGGTGGGGCTCCGGCCTGGATGCCGGCAGTAGGGACCTCACCAGATGAGAGTGATTCCCCATCTCAAGGAGGGAGTGATGGTGTCCGCATCTGCTCTGCCTCACGGGCTGTGGCCAGGACAGACGGGGATCTCAAAACCGTGTCTAAACCTGTACGTGGTAAACACAGTTATTGTAATAATAAACTGGTCACTGAAGTATAGTTTAGAGGTCATGGAAATGACGTCCTGGCCCCAGGCAGGGCCGCACCTGGGAGGCCAGGGTGCTGGGGCCCCAGGAAGCCACTTTGAGACTCAGCGGAGGCACCTGCTGTGGATGGGTCTCACAACTGCCGGGGTCAGGAGTCTACCCCGCTCCCTCCCACTGGCCTGGCGACCTGTCCCACTCCCCCTGGGGGCTTGTGGGTGGCATTTGCAGTGCACACCTGCTCTGTCCTGGGTGGCCTCACGCTTGGAACTTCCCTGATGTGTTTGCAAAGCCCACTTCCAGCAGCCCTCAGCCAGGCTGGGGATTGGGGCACAGATGGAGAGGCTGGCTGTGGGAGGGGACAGGTCACAGGGCACCTGTGGCTGCCGCAGGGGGAGCTTTTCTGCTGCCTAGAAGGAATCCTGGAAGTGCTGAGCACGGGAGGGGAGACAGGGACAGGGAACGGAGGTAGGAGCAGAGCTAAGGTGAACCGTGGGAATGAGGCAGGTGGGAAGAACACGCCTGGCCTAATGGGTCAAAGGGCCCCAGCAGGTCACAAGGATCTAGGAATCAAGGCTGACAGCAGGCTGGCCAAGGGAGGAAGTGAGGAGCCGGCCAGTAGGCTCCGGGGCCTGGGAGGGGTCGATGAAGGGGGTGCCGGCCTGCCTCCGTGAGCACTGTTCCTCTGGAGTAATGGGGTGCCGAAGGGGAGGCAGAGCTCCCCTCGGAGCTGTGCTCTCCTCCTCGACAACCACCAGGTGCTGCAGGCCACAGAGGCCACGTGACCCTGCACCCCCCGCTAGCTGTGGCTTTCGTGGTCTGCCTCCAGCAGGGGACAGAGCCCGCCACACGCAGCCCCGTCCGCCAGAGTCACCCCCACAGTGACCCCGAGTGAAGGTGGCCTCAGCACCGAGACAGGCTCATGCAAATGAGCACGGAAAAAGTGACAAGAGCACCTGAGTGGAAAGGTTTCCTTTCTCACTCGCTCCGCGGGGAGGTGGGCGGTGGACGGCCAGCAGAGGTTGGGGGTTATTTTGAATGCGGCTGAGCTCAGCCCTGTCACCTCCTGCAGCAAGAGAAGCACAGGTTCTCTCTTCAGGGCACAATCCCAGTTCTGGGTCTTCCTCCCACGCACCAGGTGACCTGGGCAAGCCACTTCTCTCTGAGCACGGTTTCAGGCCTGTAGGGAGGGGGAAGGCCTGGCTCACCAGCTCCTCACCTGCACTGTACTGACTTGTCCCCTGTGACCCAGGAGTCCTGCACGCACACGGGGGGCTTGGCCGCTCGGCCGCCGGCAGGCCCGGGGAAGGGGACATCAGCACGCGGGACAGCGGGCCCGAGGCCTCCCAATATGGGGAGGGAGCGTGACCCAGCCTGCTTGCCTGGTTTCCCTGGCATGCACAGGGCCCTGGCGTGCACCGGCCTGGGGTTGCCAGCAGGGCCCTGCTTCTACCCGGGAAAGGTCTAGAAGGAAATCTGCGAGGCTCCGAATGACGGGGCATTTCCCCCTCTGCTGGCTTCTTGCATCTGGCAGGAGCAAGCGGTGAGGAAAGGACACCAGCGCCCACCCTGGGCCCGGCCTTCTCCGAGCTCCCAGGAGTCTTCATCTCCTGATGCCCTCAGCCCCTCTCCTCTCCACCCTGACCGGCTGCCTGCCTGCAGACGCCAGCTCCTTCCACTGTAGCCGTGCGACCTTGAGCTGTACTTGAACTGGGGCCGCCTGCACATTTCTCACTCCAGGGCGGCTTGAAGAGAGAATCCGCTAGGCCGCACACAGCACCCCGACGGTGCCCAGCAGGACCCGACGCTGTGCTGAGTTGGTAACTTTGATTCAGGCAGGGCCCCGGGGAAAGCTCAGCCCTGGGTGCCCTTCCTTGTCCCAGAGAGCTCTGCAGCTTCCGTCTGGTCTTGGCCTGTGGCAGGCAAGGGTTGGGTCTGAAGCAAAATGATTGAAAGAGGAAGGAGTGGGCAAGGAAGTGGTTCTCATGCTCCCCTGGGGGTGTTGCCCTGGTGCCCACGAGCGAACCAGCTCACGTGCTTCTCCAGCAGGTGTGACTGGCCCACGCCTACACTGGCACTGGGTCCCTGGGTGAGGAGCGGGACCCTCTGGGAGCTCACACGCCCGAGGCAGCTGGAGCATGGATTTCAGGAGGAGGCAGCATGGGGCAGTCACCCCCACACACAGCTGCTTTTCCTCCAGGGCTTTCACTGGCTCGGCAATTCTGAGACCAGATATTATTGTTCCCATGTCATGGATGACAACACTGAGGCTCAGAGTGGCAATGGGGCTCGCCCGGCATCACACGGCCAAGGCGCTGGCTTGGGAGAGCAGGTCTGCCTGGGCTCCGTCCACCACACCAGACAGGCTCAACACCTCTGGGCTCAGTTGCTTCCTCTGTAGAATGGGCTCTGAGCATCCGTCCATGTCTGGCAAAGGACGTGGAGAGGGCAAAGATCTTAGCCCGAAGCCGGACCGCACAGCCAACTGTCCCGCCGTGGGACTGACGGGAAGGCAGGCAGTAGCTTGCCCAGGCTTGTCACTTGGCCTTCCCCTCCGGCCTCGACTCCAAGCCTGGCAGGGGCTGCCCTGAGCAGCTGCCATGACTAGGTCTCCCTGAGGATCCGTGTGAGGGGCTGCAGGGCTGTGGGGTCCGTGGCAGTGGGGCTTAGTCATGCAGGAATGTCCTTAGCACGGAACGCCTGGACCTGCCCCGAGAGTCAGAAGGTACAAAAAGACGTGCCCTGGAAACCACGTCTCCTTCCTTCCCCCAGTGCTCACCACCCCGGCTCTCCTCCTGGAGCCTCGACTTCTACTAGTTTCTTCTTCTTCTTCTTTTTTTTTTTAAGATTTTATTTATTTATTCATGAGAGACACAGAGAGAGAGAGGCAGAGACACAGGCAGAGGGAGGAGCAGGCTCCATGCAGGGAGCCCGATGCGGGACTTGATCCCAGGACCCCGGGATCACACCCTGAGCTGAAGGCAGATGCTCAACCGCTGAGCCTCCCGGTGCCCTTTGTACTAGTTTCTTGAAAGCCTTCCAGAAACCACATGCACTTGCCAACACCTCCACGTGTGCATGTGGGCATTCTTTTCCTCCCTTTCCACACACATAACAGACCAGTACATCTCGGGGCCCTTTATAAGAGCATATAGACACCACCCCCTTTTTTAAATAATTGAAGACTAGTAATTTGTTATTTTATGTGATTTTATGCGATTCCGTGGGAGGACTGGGTCCAGGTGGGAGGTCGTCCATCCCATGCGGTGGGGCTGAGACCTTCTGTGTGGCCCTTCTGTTTAACAGCTCCGTGGAATCCCACCGCCTGGACACCACTGTTTACCCAATCAGCCTCCCGTTGATTAACATTCAGCCGATTTTCAACCTGTTCCTTTTATAAGTGGCGCCACCGCGAACGGCCGAGTACAGACTTCACACATGTATCTGCTTGATGCAGTTGGCTGGGTCCAAGGGAAGAGCTCGCGTAGCTGGGACGGGGCTGCCCAGAGGTGGCCCCGAGCGACAGGCCAGCCAGTCCCCTCTGCTGCCACCTGTCCCCACGCCCTTACAGCCGGGAGCTTCTGATCTTTTCCAACCTTCTGGTTGAAAGGCAGTCTCTTCTTGAAGTTTCAATTTGCATTTCTCTTATGGGGAAGACGAACTTTTCATATATTTAAGAGCCATTAATATATTCTTTTCAAACACGGCCTCCCTCTACCTGGCCCATTTTCAAAATTGGGTTATTGGCATTTTTCTCATCGCTAGGTAGAAGCTCTCTGTACATCCAAGAAATTAGCCCTGTCTGTGCCACACGAGCTCCATTTTATTTCTCAGTCGCTCGTTCGTCATTGCACACGGGGTCACACATCGTCTATGCTTTGCGTCCCCTTTGAAGTCCAAAGGCCTTTGGTGGGAGACACAAGTTCAGTTGCCAGTCCCCAGTGTGAATCTGGGCTGGGGGCCAGGGGGCCTCCCCAGGCTTGTGTCCTTATCTGTTAAATGGGGTAGGGGGCTTCAGGGATCTCTGAAATCCCTCATGGTCCACCGGGACTAAAGGTCTGAGTTGTCGGACACAGAACCGAGGGGCTCTACGTGCTAGGAGAGGAGAGAGGGAATGGGCCAGAACAGCAGCAGGGGCTAGAAAGAGGAAGTGAGAGAGCCAAAGACAAGCATCTGACCTTAGTGCTGCTGGGGGCACGGCGGGAGGCACCACGCCTTCCCAGCGGGCAGGGCACAGGGGCGGTCCAGAGCACCTGGCCAAGGTCCCAAGAGAGCGGACTCTCTGTGTCTTAACCAAGGAGAGCTCCACCAACTCTGAGCTTGAGAGTCTGGCTGCGATGACAGAGGTGAGCCCCTGCTCCTGGCAGGTGGCTTGGGAGAGCCCGCTCCAGCTAACAGAGCTCCAGGGTCCCAGGCCCAGGGATTATCCTGGGGGTGGGAGGCTGAAGCCCAGGCCCAGGGTCCCAAGGGCTCACTCAAGGTCGTCAGCAAGAGAGGGGCTGTGGAAGCACATGAACCCAGGGGTCCCAGGTCTCAGTAGACTGCTCTGTACCTGGGCTAGTCCCTGGAAGGCTCCAGAAGAAGGGCAGCATGCCTGTCAATGACAGGAAGAGCTCATGCTTACAGAACTCGCTCTGTGTCCAGCTCTGCACGGGCACTTGGCCATCAGCCCCCACCCACTCCCATTCTCCCCAGCAACTCCCTAGGGGGAGCTCCATCCTACTGCTTTCCGACAGATAAGGAAACTGAGGCAGGTCTGCAGGTTCACCCCGGAGAAGTGGAGCAAACCCAGGAGAGCACAGTAGCCATCGGTCAGCAGAGAAGTCCAGTGTGAGTTCAGCAGTTCCCTTGTAGGCTGAGCAGAGGATTTCTGGCTCCCCTGCCCTCCCCGGGGTCTAGGGGACCTGAGGCTTCCTTCCTAGGCCGGTCCCTGGTGCACATCCTTGAATGAACTCCAAGAACAGTTCTGTCTCTCTCCTCATCCCAGCACCCAGCCCAAGGCCTGACCCCGGATGCTGCTCTGTTACCTTTGTCACATGAATCAGAGAAGTTATGGATCTGGAAATCACAGAGAGGGGGACACACCACCCCAGAAAGGAGGAAAACTCTGGCTCAGGACTTGTAGAGGTCCCTCCGGGTGTCTCCTCCCAGGCCTTGGTTGCCCAAGGAAGGAGCTGGGCCCAATCATGTGTGTGGCCTGCTGTCACTCAAAGCAATGACTGAATCTCCTTCATCACACCCTTGCCCATAGGCAGCCCCCCAGTGAATACTCTGTAAGGCCCAGCATGGCAGCAGCCGGGTAGGTCCCATTTAGTCCTGTTGCCTGGCACCCAGACACACTCGCAGATGTGTTGAATGGATGGATGGATGGATGGATGGATGGATGGATGGATGGATGGATGGATGAAGGAGTCTTGGTGACACTTGAAATTGCTCACCATGGCCAATGCCTTCTTGGTAAGAGGCGACAGGGAATATGCGGGTTAGCGCTCTGTGAGGGGGTCAGACCATCTGGGGGGACAGCTCAGCAAGAGGGATGAACTTCACTGCTTCGCCACCTGGCCCATCTCAACGGCCAACAATGCGGGCCGGTCTATTGGCGTCTGTCTCTGGAGCAAACCCCCACTCCAGGCACACGAGCAACCTCCACCCAGAGCAGCAACATCCACATTTCAGATCCCAGAAGTGGCCACGGCTTGGGTGGGGGAAGGGAGGGACAAGCTGGGGGTTGGGGGAGGCACCGTCCTGCAAGCTGAACAGGCCACTTCCCTCCCTAGATCCTGGCTCCTGTGCCTTCTTCACCTGCTTTCTTTCTTTTTTTTTTTTTTTTAATTTATTTATTTATTAGAGACACACAGAGAGAGAGAGAGGCAGAGACACAGGCAGAGGGAGAAGCAGGCTCTATGCAGGGAGCCCGACGTGGCACTCGATCCCGGGTCTCCAGGATCAAGCCCTGGGCCGAAGGTGGCGTTAAACCACTGAGCCACCGGGGCTGCCCTTCACCTGCCTTTCAACAAGCAGGGTGAGAGCAGGTGCCTGGCATCCGCAAAGCCAGCCACTCCCTGACTGTGCCCACAGGCCGCTCCACAGGGCAGAGTCCTGGCGTGGTTCGCCCTCTGAGACTCCCACCAGAGGAGGCCGGGGGGCAGAGCTGGCTGGCTGGCTCGAGGCTGGCTTCCTAGCGGGGGATGAGGGAGGAAGGGTGGCAGGCCTTGGCTCCCATGCCTCGTCCCAGGTGTCCAGAGCCCAAGTGGCTGATGGGCCTTACTGGTGGGCTTCGTTCACCTCGTGGCTGCCGAGGAAGGAAGGCTGGGAGGAGATAAGAGTAGCCGGAGAGGCGGACCGCAGGAGTCCCTGGGCCCAGGAGTCAGACGGCACTGGGGGGAAATCCCAGCTCCGCCACTTTCAGGCTGAGCGGCCTTGGGCAAGTGGTTTAACCTCTGCAGCTCCAATTCTTCATGCAAAATGGGGATGGCCATAAGAGTTTCCATCCCAGAGGTGAATTAGTACATGTGAAGCGCTCAGAACGGTGTCTGCCCTGCCCAGAGGAAGAGGCCCAGACGTCTGCACGAGCTACTTGATAGCTTCCAGGAAGCAGGTGCCTGTCCTGTGACGGGCCGGGCAGGCCATCTACCAGCACGGCCTCAGGGATGCTCCGCCCAACTCCAGGAGACGGGGAGCGCTGGCCCTGCCCGGGGACCCGACCTCCACCCACAGCCCAACTGGCTCCTCTAAGACACTGGGCCACCCGGGCCCGGAAACGCTGGGGTCTCGCTCCCACCCCAGCTAGCACAGCAGACTCTCGTAAATTCCCTGGATTAATTTGAATTGACTGAGTTGAATTGAATTGACTTGAATCTAATTGGAGTGAATTAAATTGGACGCCGGATTACAGGCTTCATCGGAGCCCCCTGAAATTTGGTTTTTCTAAATGCTAGTCCCTAGATCTGAAAGGCCAATTTCCACCCCTTGTTTCCCTTTCCTCCTTGTTGGATGGAATGTGTGGGAGGGGAAGAACAGGGGGTGGGGGTAGGGGACAAAGGGAGTGGGGTTCAGTGACGGCTCCCTCTGGAAAACACCACCTTCCAGCCATATGCCCAATGAACTTTCCAACTTGAGCTTAAAAATGCCACAAAGCCCTGTTTCCAGAAGCTAAACAGAAGCCATGTGAAGGCTGTTCCTTTGTTCTGATTGCCAGTGGCCTGTGTGAGTATTGGAGCGCCGACGGCTGAACTCTAGATCGGGCACCAGTTGGGACCCTCTGAGGGGGGGCACTTGATGGGATGAGCAGTAGGTGTTACACTATATGTTGGCAAATCGAACTCCATGAAAAAAATTTTAAAAAATAAAAATAAAAAAGAACATCTGGGTGTAACTGGCAGGAAGAAGGTGGTGAGCATCCTGTGAGTGAATGACTGAGCTTAGGCCGAGGGGCCCATCATCCTGCCAAGCCAGACCTGCTGCTGCTGACCTCACAGAATCTGGCAGCAGTGACCAGGCCTGCCCGGTGAACAGCTTGGCCTTGGGTCCGTGTTTCCTTCACGGTCTTCTTTGCAGGCCAGACATCTGTCTGGGGCTGGGACGCCCCTCCCCGACTCTACTCCTTCTCGGGATTAATCCCATCCACGTCCCCCTGGTGGAGGAGGGGCAGGCCCCCACTCAGCCGTTTCTACCACAGTGGCTCAGGGACCACGTAGACCGGACGTCTCGGAGGTAGCTCTCAGGCCCCACAGCCACCTGAGACTCCAACACAGAGAGCCACTCGCCTCCTTACCTTCCCCAGGCATGTGGCCTGCAGGTAGTTGCAGCCTGAAATTTCCCTCGGTGAATCCCCTGGTGGACCCCTCCTCCAGCCTTCCTCACCTGGGTGGATGGCAAACGCCACCATCAAGATGCCCAAGCCAGAAATGGCCATCGTCCTTGACATCTGCCTCTCCTTCGTCCTCCATAGGCCATCTTCCTGCAGGCTCTGGCAATCTCATCTCCTGAGAATCTCCCAAAACCCTGCAGTCATGTCTTCTGTGGCCACCTGGGTCCACTGGACAAGTGCAGTAGCCTCCTCACTGTCCCCCGGTGCCCACTATTGCCACCTCCAATCCAGAGTCCTCGTGCAGCCTGTGTCACATCGCCTAAACACAGATAGAGCACATCAGCAGCCCACGCCTTCAAAGTGTTTCCCATTGTTTGGTAGGGGACGGGGTTAAAGGCCCAGCTCACTAATATGCAGGGAGAAAAAAAATCCCATTTACCCTCCCCAACTGCCTCTCTCTGGGTTCCTAGTGCTACTCACACTCCTTCCTGCCCAGGGCCTTTGCACATGCTGTCTCTACCTGGAATGCACTTCCC
Source organism: Vulpes vulpes (assembly GCF_048418805.1). NCBI lineage: Eukaryota > Metazoa > Chordata > Mammalia > Carnivora > Canidae > Vulpes > Vulpes vulpes. Next base: position 73,789,080 of record NC_132794.1, on the reverse strand, counting down.
TCTCACCTTCCCTACAGTTAGCTCCTATTCATCCTTTAGGTCATGCCTCTCACCATCAGGGAAGTCTGACTTGGCTCTAGCCGGGGCCTCATCACACCATATAACTGTTGCTCGTGTCACTAGCCCCAGCCAGAATTGTACATGTGTTGGCATGGCCATTTGATTAGCATCTGTCTCATCCCCTAGACTGTAAATCAGGGAAGCTTCTGCTTTTCTCCTATTTCCAGGAACCAGCCCCAGGCCCCGTGTGGACCTCTCTCTAGACACTTGTGTCCCCTTCCACCAATGGGAGGGTCCTGCTGCATCTAGGCTGGCCTCCTTCACTACCCCCGAGACAGCTTTCTCAGTGTCACCTCCTGGGCTTTGCTCACACTTGACCTCTCCCCTGCCCTGGAAATCTCTCCCCTCTTCCCTGAATCTGGCCAAATTCACCCCTTTTGAGCTTCAGCTCATGTTAAATTCCAAGAAATAATTATGAAACCGTCATCAGCAGGATGACTGGGAGGGGACACTGTATGTTGAAACTTTTTTTCTACCTCATTTGAAAATATATTCAGTTCCCCATGGCCTGGCGGTGGTTCCTGGTAGACAGAAACTGAGCGATAAAAGCATGTTTCTCGGTCACATTTCCAGAGGTAGAAACTTTCCCACTTAACAGTGGAGGGTGAAGGCTGGGAAATCTCCAAATGCTGTCAGCCCTGCTGGGAACTGCACCTTACTTACCCGAAAAGCTCCCAGGAAATCAACTGGAAAACTCACCAAGCATGAACGTGGGGCTGGGCCCCGGTTAAGCATAGGGGTGGCTACCCCATGCCCTGACCTAAGCAAGGCCCTGGAGGTTCCCAGGAGGATCAAGGAGAGGCGGGGAGGTCCCAACATCTCGACACTACCAACACCTCATTTACAAAAGGGACTTTTAAAGGCTAAGCCCAGGAGGGGAAGTCAGGCACCTCTGAGAGCTAGGGCAAGGTTTAGTGCCCAGCTGTGACACCAAAGATGAAAATCGAGAGAGTCCCTGAAGGGCGGATAGGAGAAACATCAAGTCCCCCATCCTGGCCATCAGTTTAGGAGTCCCCTAGAGCCCCTGGGACAGTGCTGAGGAACATTCCAGACCAACAGAACCATCAAACGACAGGGCCAGAGGAGCCATAGAGCTCACCCAGTCCAATCCCTCCTTTGACAAATGGGGAGACTGAGTCCAGAGAGGCCAATGACCTTGCTCAAGGCAACTCAACTTTGCGGTATCATTAGTGCTAGAACCCGGGCTTCTAGATCCTTCAGCTGCATCAAGCTTCACCGCGATGTGGAAGGCTCAGCGCCGGCTGCTAGCCTGCCTGCCTGTCCCGCTGCCCCTTCTGCACGCACTGCTGCCCTCACTGCTGGTGAGGCTCAGGGGAGGCTCCGGGAGCCGGCTTGGGTGAATCCACGCCGGGGGCACCCCAGAGCTGGTACCTACCGGGCACGCTTCGCGCACCTGATCCTGTGCACTCTCTGCAAGGCCTCGTTGTGGTAGGTGCGAGACAACCTTGTGCTTCCGCTCTCATCGGAAGGTGAAGTGCCAACCTTGAGCCCGCGTGGCCTTGGTGACTTGCCTGACCAAGCAACGGGGGGTAGGATGCAGCGGAAGTGACGGAGCAGGCTCCTTAGGCGAAGCCACGAGAAGCCCGGCGGCTTCCACCTGGGTTCTTGGAGCGCTGGGTCACGGGGGGTGGCCTCACAGAACCCCCTGCAGGGAGAGGCCCAAGTGCACGGGAGGCCATGTGTGGCCGTTCAGGTGGACGGCCCGCAGCCAGTGACGGCCCAGGGCACGGCCGTGTGGCCAGGTGAGGCCGCAGCCCCGGCCGCCCGGCTGCCACCTGGCTGCCATCCCCTGGGAGCCCTCCGGCAGGAAGGCCCAGCTGGGGGTGGCTGACCCGCAGAAGCGGGAACATGCACTGAGGCCTCCAGTGTCGTCACCTTGCCACACGGCAGTGGACGGCCTCTCACTCCTGCAGATGGGGCCGGGGTCTGTTTCCATTGCACAAATGGGGAAGTCCAGGTCCAGGGAGGTCACCTGCCCAAGATTACACCACTAGACAGATGGCAGATCTAGAAATCTGGCCAACAAAGGCCTGGACACCTCTGCCCGTGGGGGCCAGAGGCATCGGTCCCCTGCACCCTGACACACGTCCCCATCTATACGTCTGAACTTGGTCTCGTAGGGGACACAGGGAGGATGACTAGTGATGTCAGGCTTGCGTGTCTGGACCCAACCTGGGCGTGGGATTCATGTGGCTCTGGGAGGTGCGAGCAAATCAATGGTCCCCCGAGACTGTGCCATGGGCCGGGGGCCTCACCAACGGCTCTGAGAGGGTGGAGGGGCTTCCCAGTGTGCCGGCTAGTGGAGGGTGATCCGGAGGGGACGTTGCTGCCTCGTGAGGAGGCCGCGTGCAGGGTGAATTTGGAAGGCTGAGGAAGAGGGCACCAGGGGGAGGGAGAGAAAACACAACAGGCAGAGACGTGGGGACACGGATGGGGCACAAGGGGTCTAGGGAAATGAGAGCAGCTCTGAAAGCTGGGATGTGGGCTCCCTGGGGAGCCGGGCCCCAGAGCCCAGGCCTTCACCGTTGGGTTGGGACCTCTGGGCTTGACTCCAGGACAGCGGAGAGCCCTGAAAATGGTTTCCGCAGGAGAGTGAGCTACTTTCAAAAGACCACTGTGGCCAGTGGGCAGAGGAGATGGGGGGTGCCGAGTATCTGCCCAGAGCTCAGGTGGGACGCTGCCACACCTGAGGACGAAGTCCTGGATGGAGCCTCCCCCTCCCACCCCGGGCCCCGCAGCACAGCCTCACAAGAACCTCTCCTCTGGTCGTGATGCACAGTGTACGACCCGCACCCCCACCCCCACTGCCACCTGCAGCGCAATCCCCAGGTAGGAAGGAGAAAGGAAATGAGGCAGGGAAGGAGGGAAAGCGAATGTGAGGTGGGGTGTTGCTACACTGGCTGCGGCCTTGCAGGCTGTCTCTCGGCCGCATGGGATCTCTTCCAGACGGTCGTGCGGAATCTCTGAGTCTGGGAACAGGGCTTTGCGGGGAAACCAGAAAAATCTACCTTCTGGCTCTAACCCATCTCCTGTCTCTCATAGGTCAAGGTTATCTGCACAGAGAATTACTGCTCTCCAGCCGATTTGGGGTGCACTGGGGGTTTTCAGGCAGCTTCTGGGGGAGCCAAATCCTGCAACCCTGGCTGCTCACTTCATCCGAGCCCAGAGCGGAGGGTCCCCCCGGGTCAGAAGTGGGCATGGGAGCCATCGAGGTTCCCAGCCTGTGGGCACGATGGAGTTGGTGCCAAAGCCAGGCCCTGGCCCTATGGCAAGTTGACATGGCAGGTGGTCTGAAGAATGAGATGCCCTGAGCTGAACAGGACCCGGAGGGTCAGAGGGGCTGAGCACCTCCGAGAAGTACAAAACCCAGATCTGGCGTGAAAACAGGTAACTCCTCGAAATCCATGGAGGCATCACAGCCAGAAAACTAAGCGCCTCAGATGCTAAAGCCCTACAGGAACACGGGGTCAGAGGCCGAGCAGCCTCACAGCAGGTGTGGCCGGGCTCGTCCCCTCCTCAGGGCCCCGTGCATCGTGCCTCTCTCCCTTCACAGTCTCCAGAAGCAGCCCCGAGATGAGGGTTCATGGGAAAGCGATCTATTAGGAAAACGCTCCCGGCAGAAACCAGAATGATCAGGGCCGGCAGGCCAGGGCTGGGGAGGAGGCAGAGCCAGGCTGGGCCGTGACCTTGGGCAGAGCTCCGCAAAGGGCCCTCTCCACCTGCCCCCGCAGGGAACTCTGCCATTGAGCTGCTTCTCAGAGTTATTCCAACCCAGACAGGGGAGCTTGGCTCCAAATGTGCCCCCCACTCCATCCATCATCAGTCCGGAGCCACCATGGGGGACTTGAAATTTCAAGTGAGCTCTCTGCTAAACTGAAAAGAGCTGTCGGGGGATTAAAGCGAAGGCACGCCAGAGGTAGAAAAAAGGGACCTGAGGGGGGCCTGGTCATCTTACTGTTCTACGGCGCGTCCACAGCATCCTGCTCGCACAAAAAGGAAGCATTACTCTATCCTTACAGGCCACCGGGTCGTGAGAGCTGTATTTCCAGGACTCCAGGATGGTGTTTGAAGTGCAGTGTGGGGTTATGCGTGGTGTGCTTCAGTCCCAGGCTCGGGAAATCCACCTGACTTTGGGGAGCAATAAAAATGTTTGCTGGGGCATGAAATCCTGCAGCTCAAAAGATAATGATGATGATCGAAACATGTTGATTTTTGAATTTTCTCGATGTTCCATACTCCTCGCGTGGCACCCTGACTTTCCATTTTCGGAGTCTGCAGCTTGGGCTGTAACAGGGACCTGGACCCGTGAGTGGGGAGTCAACCTCTCGCCGAGCCCCGCAGGAGCTCAGACAGTGCCACGGTCACTCGTGACTCCGTTAGGTAGCGATGTTTTAGTCTTCTGGGGCCTTGAAAGCTCAATCTCATCAATCACTCTATGGAAATTGCGATTGATGATACTAATGACATCTGTAGGGTGACAGTGGACACTTACGGTGTGCCGTTCCAGGTGCTTGTCCTGTGTAGCTCACTTAATCCTCACAACTACCCCCCAGGAGAGAGGAACTCATTTCCAAGAGAAGGAAACTGAGGCACAGTGCAGTGAATGGACTTGCCCAGTTACACAGCCAGTCAGCGGGGGCCTGATTCCCGAGTCCCTAGTTAGAACGTGCCCGTTCTCGCCTCGCTTGGTCACAAAGCACAACAGCGGGCCGGCGCTGCAGACTGTACTTTCCAAAGGTGACCACAGCAAAATCTCCCGCCCTACCTGTTCTTCTTACAATATGACTTGGACGCTCGTCCCATGAAGAGGTGGAGTCTGTGTTCCCTCCCCCACTTTTAATACCGGGCAGGCTTCTGTGACAGCTTCAACCAATACAGTACCACAGAAGGGACCCTCTGTGACTTCTTGACATAGGTCATAAGAAGGAGTTGCAGTTTCCACCTTGCTCACACAGTGTCCCAAGCTTCCTGGAAGCCACCAGACTTCTCTGAGGCTGCCATGCTGCGAGGAAGCCCAAACTCGCCACACAGGGAGTCCGCTTGGCAAGGCCCTGAAGCCACATGAAAGGAAAGATGCTTGGGCAGCCTCCAGCTACTCCAGCCCCTGTTGTGGCAGTTCTAGTTACCTTGGGACAAGAGCCACAGGAGACACTCAGAGCCGGAAGCACGAGACAAGTCTTTCTTGAATTTCTTGCCCATTGGCCGGGGGCCTCACCAAAGGCTCTGAGAGGGTGGAGGGACTTCCCAGTCTTCCGGCTAGTGGAGGGTGATCCATAATAAAAGATAGGGGATCCCTGGGTGGCTCAGCGATTTGGCACCAGGGCGTGATCTTGGAGTCCCGGGATCAAGTCCCACATCGGGCTCCCTGCATGGAACCTGCTTCTCCCTCTACCTGGGTCTCTGCCTCTCTCTCTCCCTCTCTCTATGTCTCTCATGAATAAATCAATCAATCAATCAATCAATCAATCTTTTTAAAAAAAGATAATAAGATGATGCAGTAAAAGTCACGGTGACAGCAATAGCTGGGACAGCTAGCAAACTGGCACAGGCCGTGTAGGACAAGGAGCAGCGCAGAGAGTAGCTGGGTGGAGGCGAGAGAAGCAGGTGCCCCTGGAGTCCCAACACCCTCACTTTCATAACCCAGAGGAGGGCTTGTGCTGGCTTTGAAGAAGGATACAACTCAGGTAAGAGGAAAGGCAGCATGGAGGCCTCCTCCGAGGGGTGGACTGGTGTGATCAGAGCTGTGGAAGTGCCAAAGGACACGCATCTCCAGGATACGACGAGGAACTCACTAGAACAGAGGTTCACAGAAGGCTCCTGGCGCAGTGAGCGGTGACCCTGGAGAGGCAGCTGGGCCTCCTGGAGAGCCTGTCTGAGTTGCATGGCCATGGGGAGCCATGACATACTGACAGCTGTAGGAGAAGCAGCTAACACCTCCTGAGTACCTGCTGTGTCCCAGAGACTCTGCTATGATTGCACGGCCAGTGCTTTGCAAATCCAGTGAGTTTCTACACATCACACGTGAAGAAACTTGAGCCTAGAGCAGTGAAATCGTTTGTCCGAGCCCCCGCAGTTATAATGAGTGTCAGAGCCTAGATTCAAACCTGGATCTGCCCGGCTCTCAAGCTCAAGCCTAGGAACACACACTTCTGGAAGATGTTCCCCTCAGTGGGATGTCACAAGCCAGGCCAAGCATCAGCAAGATCACTCTGGAGCTGCTGGCAAGATGGATTTGAGGCAGGGGTGTGGGAAGTGAGTCAGAGGGTTAGAAGGCCGATTAGGAGACTAGAGCAATCATCCCAGCCACGGGGGATGAGGTTCTCTCCACACTAGCGTGGCACTGCCGGCGTGAGAAGCCCAGAGTCAAGGCTGAAATGCAGTTCCCCTGCACTGTGTGCTTCTCTAAAAGGTGAAAGAAAGTCGCAGGAGCGAAGTTCTTTTAAGCCATAGACTCTGAATCTGGATCTCATCACCCAGATGAGATCATCTAGGGCCTACCCTTCGTCGTCAGGGGTTCCTTCCAGAATGGAAGGCCAGGAAGCCTAATCTCAAGCCCTCCTTGACCTTCTGAAATTGCAACATGACAAAAAAGGAACGCAGATGCAAGTGCCCCAAAACACCATCTACTGGATTTTCCCCAGAACAAATTCGATAGAAGAACCGGCTTGGGGGCTGGTTTTGACATATGGTACTTGACATTCACGGTTATGGGTTCTCACCCCAACTCTGTTCTCTCACCAGCTGTGTGGCCTTGGACAAAGCCACTTCCTCTGTCTTGAAAGTCACACCCAGTCATGTCATTCTGGGCCTCTCTATCTTGAACTCACTCAAGAAGAGTGTGGACCTGAAAACTGGGCAGATCTGATTGTACCAGTGGTCACCCCACTGCACCCTTCCCTACATCCAGGTCCTCTGCAAGGTGACTTTGTAGCTCCTCCCATGAAGAAGTGGATCCAGCCCCCACCCTCATCTTGAATCTGGGTTGGCCCTGGGTCTTGCTTTGGCCTACAGGATGTGACAGGAGTGCTGGTTCCAAGTCCGACCTTCGACAGGGCTTACGTACTCTCATGCTTTCTCTTAGGACCCAGCAACTGCCACGTGAACTGGCCCGAGCAGGCCTGCTGGAGGGTCAGAGAGCCGGGGCACACCACCCAAGGCCAGCTCGTAACCTGGCAGCCCCCCACACACGATGATGTCCAGCCTGGAGCCGCAGAGGGGCCCACCCTACCACAGCTGACCACAGACGAGATAAGATGGGCGCCCGTGAATCCGTAGAGTCTCGAGGAATAATGAATGGTTGTTCTAAGCCATCAAGTTCTGGGGTGGTTTGATAAGCAGTGATAACCAACCGACAGAGGTGTCAAAATGATTTTGGCAACTGTCATTACCACCGAGCCTCGCAAAAATCCCGTGGGTTCAGGTTTGGCATCCCCACTGAGGTTGTCAGGGGCTCTCAGACAGGGGATGTGATTTCCCTCACATACATAGCTGATAAGCCACTGATAACTTATAATCCGGAATTTGGAGCCAGCTCATCTGACTACACGTCCTGAATTCCTGCTACCACACTTCACTGTCCCCTGGGGAATCTTTAAGCCATCAGGGACTCTTCCTTCTTGCCTTTGTCCAACTTGGTGCACTGTCCCATCTACTCATGCTAGTGAATAGAATGGGGAAGCCGAGGCCATGCCCACTGGCCAGGCCTCCTGAGCATGACACTTAGGTGCACCTGTCTGCAGCACCCGGCTCTTTCCCTTCCCACTCTGCTCTGCCGTGGTGTGGGGACGAGGCACGTTTGGAAAAGTGGTCTCAGGAAAGCATGTGCTTCTCAGGACAGTGGGGAAAGCATCCAACCTGTGAACAGGTCTGAGAAGCTGCGATGACCCTGAGAAGTGGAGGGGATGAGCCAATGATCCAGGGGTGGGCAGGCTCTCCCTCCTGAGTCCTAGGCCCCAGGGAGAGCTCTGGTCTGGGAGTCCCGGTACCTGGCCCCGGACCCACCCTGCGTCTTGGACCAAGGCCACTTCCTTCTCTGAGACTTCGTTTCTCCGCCTGTAAGGAGTCCCCACCACACTGAGGATTCTCAACAATATGATCCTGGGGTTGAAAATCCATAAAGTTTCCCAGAAGTTATGTGAGGTTAGGACCGCTGCCAGGTTTTGAGGCTCCTGGTATGTGAAGGAATGTGCAAATGTCAAAAAAAAAAAAAGAATTACAAAAATGATAGTGACCTTTCATGTTTACACAGAGCAAGTTAACCCCTTGAGCTCCTCATCCTGACCTAACACACTATATATATATATATTTTTTTTTTTTTAAGATTTTATTTATCTATTCATGAAAGACACAGAAAGAGAGAGAGAGGAAGAGACACAGGCAGAGGGAGAAACAGGCTCCATGCAGGGAGCCCAACGCGGGACTCGATCCCGGGTCTCCAGGATCAGGCCCTGAGTGGACGGTGGTGCTAACCCACTGAGCTACCCAGGCTGCCCTAACACACTATATTTTTTAAAATCATTTGCAACAGCAAGAGGCTAAAATTGAGGTCATTAGGGAGGGCATCCTGAGATTGAAGATGAGAGGCCCCTGGTACTGGTGGCTCAGGGACCGGCAGGGGCAGGAGGGAAGCTTGCCACTCACACCTCTGTGATACCAACCCCTGTTTGGCCACCTTTGGAGATGGAGGCTCAGCTGGGCCCACAGCCAATGCTTCCGTGGTCTTGGACCTCTGACAGGGAGCAGTGGCTAGCTCCTGCAGGCAGTGAAATGCCTGGTTTGCATCCGAACTGGCATCAACTAACGCTGCAGAACAGATACAATAAAACAGATCATGGAAAATTTAATGGCCCGTGGTCGGCAATCACTGAATTATTTATGCCATCCCTGCCTCCTCCGAATTCTCAATTGCTCGGCCACCAGCACCACAGCCACGGTTGTTTGCAGACTGCCGAGTAGCAGGGCCTGACAAGAGGGGGACCCAGGAGCCAAGAGGCAGGGGCTTTCTGGGTAACCTTGGGCAACAGTTGCTTCCCCTCTCTTGGGTCTATCTTCTGTCCTGCCCAATTGGAGGGTTCTCTTCCATGAACTTAGTAACAACTTAAATTCACGCTGCTCTTTTTGTTGAGAGATGATTCCCACACCCTCCATCCTTTCCCATCCCTGGGAGGTGGGCAGGACGGATAATACTAGTATTCCCATTGTCCAGATAACAAACTGAAGTTCAGAACAGTGACAAGCTTCAAAGTCAAAAGGACAAAAAGTAGCGGAGAGAATTTCCAATTTGAGACGTAGACGGGGTACAGAGAAGGTAGATTTTTCTCCGTACCAAAATCCTATTGGAAAAAAATGGAAGTCATAAGTAAAAGAGTAAATCCATGGTAGGAAATAGGCAAGGGTGCCCTCAGTGGACCAAAATGTGGAGAAAGGTAGCAGGAATAGGATATCCAGTCGGCTGAGAAGCCAGAACAAGGAAACCACAAGTCAGCATAAGCCTAGGAGCAGCCAGCTTGTCACTGAAGCCAGAGCCTCAGAGAAACTCCACCCGAAGCCAGGGGGCCTTGGGGCAATTGAAACTGCTAGAAGCATAGCTGGGCCAGTTGTTGCAGCCTCTACACGGAACAGGTAGCCTTGGCATTCAACCCCAGGAAAAAGTCATGAGAAGAACTCGCTCAGAAAAAACGTGGGGTGCTGCCAGCATTTCTGCTGACTAGTCCTTCCCAACCCCCTCAACAGACCCTGAAGAAGGAAAAAAAAAAAAAAAAACATGGGCAAAGACTCCACAGAGATAAAAATGTGACCTGTTCTACTACAAAGGGGGTCTTCACCACCTGCATGGGCTCTTAGGTGACTGATACAGAGGAACCGATCAGTACAATGTAGAAGTTGCATTGGCTTATACACAATTGTCCCTGCACCTTACAATCTGTGCCACCAAATAACAGCAGCTGAATGCAAAGCAAGCTGCACCCAGGGGCACACAGTACCAGATACAGTCCCCAGGCACCTCCAGTCCTCCTTGGGGCCACCTGCATTATCTTGGTAGGGCTTATGACAAGGTGCTCCTCATTCCCTTTGCATTTGACCCTCACTTTCATAACCCAGAAGCCTATCCCTACCTCACACCACTTTCTTTTTTTTTATTTTATTTTTTTTATTTTTTAATTTTTATTTATTTATGATAGTCACAGAGAGAGAGAGAGAGAGAGAGGCAGAGACACAGGCAGAGGGAGAAGCAGGCTCCATGCACTGGGAGCCCGATGTGGGATTCGATCCCGAGTCTCCAGGATCACGCCCTGGGCCAAAGGCAGGCGCCAAACCGCTGCGCCACCCAGGGATCCCCTCACACCACTTTCTATCAATCCACTATCACTTTAAACACAAAACAAAACAGGTAAAGCCCCGTATTTATTGTAATTTTTTTTTTATTTATTAGAAATGTAACGTGTATTTTTAAAACACCTGCATTTTTGTTAGTCTTATTTTTGTTAATGTTTATAACACTGAAGGGATTTTGAGTAGCTTATCCTTAACCCTGTTTTTCTCATTAGTCTCATTATACTTGTTGCAATTTTGAGGAATTTAAGAATTTGGGGGACTCTCTTGCATCAAAATCCCTGTAACGAAGCCTCTCCATGCTCAGAAGGCAGTCTTCCTTCGGAACTCCAGAACAGTGGCAGATCATGACTTTGCCTTTCTGCTCCCTGTCGGCAAGCCTCACCCAGACACTTCCAGGACCCTGGCCCACCCAGGAGAAAGGCCTATTTTAGAAGAAGCCCTGCGTAACCAAGCAGGAAAACATCCCATCCCAGCCTATACAGGTCAACCTAGTTATTTATTCACACATCTTCAATGGATATCTGAGGATTATGGAGCTTTGAGGAAAACAACCCACATGAAAAAGAAGGATCAAGATGAACAAAGCAACTGAAAAGGAAAAACAGAGATGATGCAGCAAACAGAAGAACACTCATGCTGATTCACCGGGAGGATGCAGCATTCATGAAACAAAAGCAGCTTGCTGTGGGGGAAAAAAAGAAACAAACAGAGAATAAAACAGTTCTTAGACTGACAAATACATTGGCTGAAATGAAGAGCTAAGAAATGGGTTGAATAACTGAACAGAAGACCAAATCAGAGATGGAGACAAAAAGTCTAGGAAATGTCTCAGAATATAGACTGAAATGTCAAAGTGATTTTTAAAATAAGGAAAGATTAAAGGAGATGGAGCCTAGATCACAGAAGGGGATACCCGACTAATAGGAATCAGAAGGAGAGAACCAAAGCTATAATAGGGAAGGAATAATCCAATGGTAAGAGGAAATCCCCCCTGGCGGATGGAAGATGGGGATTCAGGGGGTAAAAGGGATCACTATATTATCAAGATCTTCTTCACATCTGATGGAAACGCACCTCAGATTGGGTGGAGAGAAAATGATCATACTGTCTGATCTGACCTCAGTCCTGCCTGCATCCCGAGGCTCACTGCTTGAAAATCATTCGTTCATTCTCTCTCTCCCTTGCTCCCTTTAACTCTCTGCCCTCCTCTGCTGCCTGCTGTGGGTTTATTCCCAAGCCAACTCTCCCCTTCATTAATGGCACCTCCAAAGTCCCTGGGATAGGGATGCCTGAGTGGCTCAGCGGTTGAGCATCTGCCTTTGGCTCAGGGTGTGATCCCAGGGTCCTGGGATCGAAGCCCACATCGGGCTCCCTGCATGGAGCCTGCTTCTCCCTCTGCCTGCGTCTCTGCCTCTCTCTCCATGTCTCTCATGAATAAATAAATAAAACCTTTAAAAAAAAAGTCACTGGGATAGAATGAATTAGTGGCAGTTCCCAAGTGGAAGGGAGGCCAGACAAAAAAGCAGCAGCCAGCCACTGTTCTCACCAATGACAGAACACATGTGATGGGAAAGAGACACAAGTCTCAAAACAAAGAGGTAACGTTTCTGAGGTCTAGCAATTAAGAGGAAATCTTAAAACTTCTTAAGGAAAAAAAGAGTATCCAAAAGGAAAGAGCAATCAGATTGACTTTAGATGTCGTGCATGTGATGGAACTTTCTAGAAAGTCGCAGAACAATGTCTATAGCATTCGGAGGAGGGGTCTCTTATTCAAATGCAAGAGCACAGTACAGACATTCTTAAGTACTCAAGAACACAGGTTCTCACCACACCCCCACCCCTGTTATGCACACTTTCTGAAAAAAAAAATCCCTTGAGGATGTACTCTGACAAAATAAAAACTGAATCCAATAAAGAAGACAACAGGCTGGAAAAATCATAGAACTTACCCCAGGACTTGAAGGGGCACATGCTTCCCAGGGTTTATAGTAGCATTATCTAGAATAGCTAAATTGTGGAAACAGCCCAAGTGTCCAAGTGTCCATTGACTGATGAATGCATAAAGAAGACATGGTGTACACCATGGAATATTATTACAATGGAATATATATATATATACACAATGGAATATTAATCATGAAAAAGAATGAAATCTTGCCATTTACAACAATATGGCAGGAGCTAGAGAGTTATGCTAAGCAAAATAAATCAATCAGAGAAAGACAAACTTCATATGAGTTCACTCATATGTGGAATTTAAGAAATAAAACAGATGAACGCAGGAGAAGGCAGAAAAAAAGACAGGGAGGGAGGGAACAAACCATAAAAGACTATTATCTATAGAGAATGAACTGAGGGTTGATGGAGGGAGGTGGGTGGGGGGTGGGCTAGAAGAGTGATGGGCATTAAGGAGGGCACTTGTGATGAGCACTGGGTGTTATACGTAAGTGATGAGCCACGAATTCTACTCCTGAATCCAGTATTACTCTATGTGCTAAACTGAATAAAAACTTGAAACAAAAGCAGACAAACAAACAAAAGAACTAACCCAGGAGATGAAGGAAAAGACATACCAGTAGGACCAGTAGTTGTACAGCTGGTCTAAGAAGAGATTTACCCCCAGTTAGAACAAGTAATCAGAGGACTCCGTGAGAAAAGAAGAAAACAGCACTGGGGTGCCTGGGTGAGGGTCACTTGTGGTTGACCCTCAGTTTGTGTGACTCTTGATTTCAGCTCAGGTCATGATCTCGGGGTTGTGAGATCGAGCCCGGCCTTGGGCTCCATGCTCAGTGCGGAGTCTGCTGCTGGTCCCTCTCCCTCCCACCTACTTGCACACTCACACGCTCTCTCACTCTCTCTCCAAAATAAATAAACAAACAAACAAACAAATAAATAAATTCTTTAAAAAAGAAGAAGAAAACATCATTGCCCAATTTTATGAGTAAGAAGCCGGAATGCTCAGAGCTGTCATGGAAGTAAGGCATGTGACTCTTCTGAGCAACAAGGAAACACAAGGTAGAGACTCTGGGAGAAACAATGAACTGTAGGTGAAGGTCATGGTCCAGTTATAAAGTGAGCTAGGCTGTGGCATGATTTTAAGCCACGGATTAAGGGTGGGAAACCATGTTTCTGATCCCACAGAGCCAACCGGCCGTTGGTCAGGGAATGTGGGAAGGAGCAAAGAATCCACGAACACTTTGAATGTACGTACATTCTGTCTGGGTTTGTGTTAAGTGCTAATCACTTCCTCGTGATATCTTGGTTCCTCTTGAACATGATTGGATAAGTCAGTAATTTCTGTTGACTAATTACGATAACAGTAGGCTTATCTCTTTTTTTATAATTTTAATGTAAAACTGTCTACCTAGAGTGGTGTCGTATGTTTGTATAATAAGTTGTTTCTTCTAATTTTCAGAAGAGAAATGACCTAGCTCTGCCTAAGCTAACAAACATTAAAGAAATAAAAATAAACTAACAAACAAGAAGCATAGAGTTAAAATAAAACATTGCAACTCCAACCTCTTGATTCCTTTTAATAAAAGTTTAAAAGAAAGAGAAAAGTTATATAAGGACCAAAATCCCTTATTTTGAAGAAAAACCCACTTTAGGTGTTCCCTAATTCTTTCTCCCTAACTTTAGATTCTTCTTCCATTATTGTCTAGTAAATATAAATTTTATACGCTTCTCCTCAATGTTCATCATCATCTCTAGATAATGAGATTTTAGGATGCTGGCAGATTTGGATTTTCTTTTTTCTTTTTTCATTCTTTCTGAATTTCCACTCTCTGTGCCATAAACTTGTATGAGTTTTCCAATAAAAAGTGGAAAAAAGAAAAAAGTGGAAGTAGAGCTATATATATTTTGATGCAAAAATATGCCTAGTATAAACTTATAAACAAAAAAAAAGTCAATTGCTGAGAAGGGTATAGTGTGTATGTGTGTGTATGTGTGTGTGTGTGTGTGCATGAATCGTCACTAGGGAGTGTGGTACTAGGGATGGCAGGATGAAAGGCAGGGGGATCTCTCAAATTTATTTTGTTCTTGTTCTGGGCTGTATACCTTTTTTATAATGCAATAATTTAATAATTAAAAACATTTAATAATTAAAAACATTTCTGAAAGCAGTGGTAGAGGGAGGTTAACCCCTGAGCTTCTAACCCTGGAAGGGAGCTGGTTCCCTTCCTCCTCTCTTGAGCAGCCATGCCAGGAAGAATAATCTCTCTTCCTTCCTCCAGACCAAAGAACCCTCCAGAGGGAGAGGCTGTCTCATGGCAGACACAGAGAAACACATCCAGGCTTTGCTCACATAATTGCTGCCCCGAGGCCTCTGGGGGTGAGAGGGAGCAAGAGGAGGAAGACCAAGCACAGACAGGACATGCACCCGACATGCTTGGCCACAGAGAGAGGGGTCAGCGTGGAGACGTGGTCTATTTATGCACAGCAAGCTAGGGAAGGGATTGCCCACCACCCAGGTAGGCGGTCAGCAATGGGGCGCTGGGAGAAGGGCCTTCCCCTCCTGAGTCTACACACCTTCCCGGGGCCTTCCCATCTACTCTGATGAGTTGGTAGCCACTCCTAGCCTGGTGAGCCCTACATCTTTATTCCCAGCTCTTGCATCTGCTCAGGACTTCAGACCTGGATATCCAATCATCTTTTGAAAAACCCCACTTGAAAGCTTCACAGACATCTCAAACTCACCTGCCCCCCCCCCCCCCCCCGCTGAGCACATTGGCTCTCCCCTCTCCAGGCCTCATGCTCTATGCCCATCTACTCTCCCTCCATGACTTGTCAGTGTCACATCAATCTACCCCACCACACAGACCAGACATTGCCACTCATCCTTTACTGCTCCCTGTCTCTGTTTCCAATTCAGTCAATCCCAATTCCCATCACTTTCTAAGAATCTGCCCTCCAGGCACAAAGCCCCGGTTCTTTCCTTCCCCTGCAACCGCAGCAGTCCCTGCCTCCATCAGTACTTCATGGCAACTTCCATCTGGTCCCCCTACCTCCCCAACCCTAGTCCCCTCACAGGTCTCCTTTCCCCCACTTCCTGTTTCCCAGGGTGACCTTCTAGGAGATATAGATCCGGTCTTGACTCTGTCCTGCTTACAGGCCCTTTGAAGCCTCCCTCACTGCTCTCAGTTCCTGATCCTTCTCCTTTACTGAATGAGCAAGGCCTTGCATGATCGACCTCAGGCAACCCCTCCAGCTTTACCCTATACCTCTGCCCCCCATGTGAGATCAGCCAGGTTGAATGTCCTTTATTCCTTTGAGTCTCCTTTATTCCGTGCACTCACTCATCTTTCCCTTTCTTTATATCATATTCCAGGCCTTCTGCCTGGGACAGTCTACCCCATTCCTCTCTTCTCTTCACAATTTACCTGGAAGATCCCAGTTCAGGTGCCCTGGAAAGTTTGTCTGGGACACCTGACGCTATGAACCCATAATACTCTGTAGATTCCTCCTTCATGCAGGATCACATAGTCTTCTTAATACATCCACATCCCCCACTAGACTATTACTGGAGTCAACCTTCACAGGAGCTTTTTCGGGTGGGTCAATGAATGGATGGATGGGTGGGTGGGTGGGTGGATAGATAGGTGGATGGGTGAATGAGTGGGTGGATGGATGACTGGACAGGTAGATGGGGGTAGATAGGTGAATGAATGGGTGGGTGGGTAGATGGAGGGATAGATGGGTGGGTGGAGGGAGGGAGGGATGGATGGATGGATGGATGGTTGGATGGTATTAGATGAAGGGGTGGGGTTAACTGAATGGATAGGGTTAGATGCCTAGATGACTGCAAGAGTGAATGAGCGACTTATTGAATACGTACATACACAGAAACTAGTCAGAGCCCTCCAGAGCTTGGTAAGAGGAAAATGACACCACTCTAGGTATACAGTTTTACATTAAGGTAAAAGGCAGGCAACTAGAAGACTCAGAAACAGAGACATGTATCTGATTTTTAGAATTGCCCAGACAGTGCTGAATTCTAGAACACAGAATAGCAGCTTTTGAACCACCAATTTTGCCCAGTCTTATACAAATCCTAGGGACGAGAAATGGCTTAGAGGCAGGTGCTACATGTATGTAAGGGGGCCAAAAGGCTCCATTTGATTAATTCATTAATTCGTTTATTGCATATGTATTTCCTGCAAGCTTGCTGAGGACTGACCCCTGTATTGGGCTCTAGAAATTCACAGATGGATAACACAGAATCACGGTGCTCCAGTAATTTTGTTGATGGATGGGGAGCCCCATGACTGCAGGAAATAGACATCTGTATACTGCACAAGAGACCAGATGAGGGAGGAGCTGATTTAAGGACTGAATGGATTCAGGGGGCAATCTGGAAGAAATCCTCTGGGAAACAATAGCCAGAGAATGGTGGGAAAGGGAAGGAGTAGACCTGGTCTACCTCGCTGATGCTAATAAAAGGTGCCACAGCACAGAGATAAGGCTCTGGAATAAGATGATGGACGTAAATCCCCATCCATCCCCAACAACTCCCCAGAAGCATATTCAGACCCGAGGAGTAACATACAAGTGGATTAGCTCCAGGGATGCCACAGGGAGTGGGAAGTCAGGGCAGGGGAGGAGAGGAAGGCAGGCAAGGGGGGTGAGTTCCAGCCAGGTCTTGCAGAGGACGCCTGAGCCCAGTCCCATGGGGAACCCAGGAGTGTGAGTGAGATGCTCCCAGTTACCCTGACCCAAGGTGGGAACCTGGCCTTTCACACTCCTGCTTCCACGGCACCCTGGTCAAGGTCCCTGGCTGGCGGGGCAGGTGGCACAAAGTCCCCAGGCAGTGACTCCAGCAGCTCACAGGTAGTTTCCCAAAGATAGTGGTAAGTTCCTAGACTCAAAAAAAAAAAAAAAAATGGTAGGAAAGGACCTGAAGGTCATCAATAAAATCCATCAAATCACCTCACATTGCTTCCAAAGGGAAAACGAGAAAATTGGTAAAGCTTTATCACTGTGCCTGGCATTTAGCAAGCAACAAAAGTCACTAAATTCACTAAATGCTTGGTAAGTGACAGGCCTTTGGCTAGTACTGGGCCAAGCTGGGCCGGGTCGGGGAGAGTGACCAATCCCTAGAAGCCCTCAGACCAACACTGCCTGAGAATGACAATCTCTTTTTCCTCTATTGCAGCAAAAGATCCAGAATTGTCAGAACCTACTGCCAGCCAAAAAAAAAAAAAAAAAAAAAATTGTATATGCAATTAATTAGGCCTCTGCTTCAGTGCTCTGCTCTCTCTGTTTGCCTTCACCAGCTTAGCATCCAATTTTTTAGCTGAGAAGGCGGGGCAGCAGGTTTCTGAGATATTTTTTGCTAATGGGCTGAAATATTACACCCATAATTATAGCCTGGCTGCATATTTTTTTCTTTTGCTCATTTTGTTCAGCACAGCAAACACTGTATCTGATTACAGCCATTCATGTCTTCTTTATAAAATAGGGTTTATCACACTCGGCAGAAGGGATCAGTGGCTTTAGAGAAATGGTCTAGGCTAAAAACCCTCTAGGAGCCCCTGCTGGATGGGGGGGAAGGGTAGAGTTGGCAGGGGGTGGGGGGTGGAGTTGATGAGTTGGTGCTACCGGATGCTGCCTCCTCAGAAAAGGCAAGGATGGAGGGACGGAGACTGGGACAGGAAGCATGGAGACAGCCTGGCCCTACTATCCTCCGCAGCCTGGTCACTTTTCTCCACCACCCCCACCTGCACCCCTTATGTCCCGCCAGCCCAAGTCTGGTACCCCTGCCTTCGCTGGCACATACCACACCTGTTTGTACCTCTAGGGCTCTGTTCATCTGGCCTCTCTCTCTCACTCCTTGGAGATCGCCCTCTCCCAACTTGTCCTACCTAAACCAGCAAGCCACCGAGTGTAGACCACAGACCATCAGCTTCAGTACTCCCTGGGAGCTTGATCAAAACCCAGATTTTCACCACCACCACCATCATCCTCCCCTTTGCCCTTGCAACTATTGAGTGGGGTCTCCAAGGGATCCAGGTGCTTTCCCCAAAGCCTGAGACCCACTGCATTAGATGGACCCAAACGCTAGAGCATGGAGTCAAAATGGTCTGGGTCCCCGGGCTCTGGCTCCTACTCTGTGTCATTGGGCAAGCTGTTTAATCTTTCTGGGCATCAGTCTCTCATCTACAGAATGAGGGTGATGATAATAATTGATGCATAGGAGGAATGAAAGTAATGTTCTTAGATTGAGCCACATGAAATGTTAGGGTTTGGAGGCCAGCAGTGCTTGAATAGCAACAATTTCGTATGATTCAGCCTAATATTCCCTTTTCTCCAATCCTGCAGTACTCAGCTCACATCACACCTCCCCCTTGAGCCCTCTGAGATTGACCAAGGCCTTGTGCCCCTTCTCTGCAACAGGCCCGGCACATCCATCCTGTGCTTGCCAATTCTTTATGGGATATCTCCGGTCCCTCCCTAGGGTTCCAGGTCCATATGCTGGTCTCTGCATGCAAACCATGTGCTCCCTGGAAGCAGAATCTCCAGGCCTCACCTGCTTTAGAGGGATGTTACCAGTGACCTTTGGCCCTGAAAGAATCACTTACTGACCAAGGCTAGGCGGGGAGATACCAGGGAAAGACTGAGATGCTTGAGACCCCAGGTAGTACCACAGAAGGTGTTAGGAGAAGACAAGTTCAGAGCTGACAGGAGATAAGGAATGGGCTGGAAGGGGACAGGGCTGCATTGCATGCCTGGGGAAAGGAGACATGGCAGAACCTGGGGCATGAGAGGAGCTGTCGGGCACATTAGTGTGGAACTGCTCACACGGTGGTCCCTGGAACAACAGTGCTGGGCATGGCCCGGCCCTGCACCATCTCCGGGCTACTACGTCAGAATATTGGGGTCGAGCCAGCGGTCTGTTTAATGAGCTCCACGGTGACTCTGCCGCTCACTGAGTGTCAGATCACTGACCCTGGACCACCTGCGTCTGAGGCTCCAATCCCCTTCACAGCCTCCTGCCGTGGTCATGGAGTCCACCCTTAACGCCTCTCAAGACGGGAAGCTGGCTGCCTTCCCCTTCCGTGGCAGCCTTCCTCCACACTGAGCTGACGTTCCAGAACAGAAGAACTGGCCATGTTGGGTGGAGAGAAGATGTCAGCGTGGAGAGTGATTTATCAAGACGGAGAGCAGGGCCTCCAACAAGATGCCTTGGGGTCAGATTGGCCTGATCAGAAGAAGACTAATATTCCACCAAGAGAGTCAGGTATTTGAAATTGCCTCTGAGTACGAACCACATGGATTATAAAACTTCTAAGTTACCTGGGAAAGATGTTAGTATAAGGGACTGTGGGTGGAATGGGGAGGTTCTCTAAACATCAGGGAAGGATGAAATGCTGTCCACTCAGGCTATTTATCTCAGTGTTCCCAGCTCCTACCAATGGCCTACACATTTATTGACTATAATTCTGGGCCAGGCACTGTTCTAGGTATTGGATATACACAATGCTGAACAGGACAGAAACATTTTCTGCCCTCATAGAATTTACTCTCTGGAGGGGAATAATTTACTCTCTGGAGAAGAAGACAGATAATAAGCAAGTAAACAAAACTGTGATATACTTTCATATTGTGATACATGCAATGATTAAACAAAAAAAAAAAATAACGATAAATATAAAGCGCCCTTCCAACAGGGCTATTTATCCCGACTACCTTATTTAAAATTGCAACCCCCTCCGGCACCCACGATCACCCTTAACCAGCTATATTTTTTCCCATAGTATTTGTCACTTTCTAGAATATACATAAGTTACTTATTATACTCACTGTTGTTCTCCCAGGAAGGCTGGGAGATTGGGGGAGCAGAATGCCAACGGTGGCATCTGTCTTATATACTGATCTAACTCAAGTTTCTGGAAGAGCGTGCTTTCCAACTGAGGGTGATTTTGCCCCTAGAGGACATATGACAATATCTGGAAACATCCTTGGTTGACACGACAGGGGAGGGCGATGCTACTGGCATTGAGTAAAGGCTAGAGATGCTGCTGAACATCTTACAATGCACAGGATGTCCCACCCCCCACCAGCCCCACAACATAGAATGACCCAGTCCAAAATGTCGATAGTGCTGAGGGTGATAAATCTTGAAAAGAGTCAATAAATATTTGTTGAGTGGGTGGATTTGATGAGAAGAGAATGCCCACTGGAGGGGCTCTATATCACAGAGGGTGGTCACCGAGAGCCTCTTGAGAAGGGTATGCTTGACTATAAGATGCAGGGAAAGAAGTTTCCAGGCAGAGGGGCCAGCAAGCATGAAGGCCTTCATCAGAAGTACTTAAGGATTTTCAGGATGGTACGAGAAGAACAGTGTGCCTGGGCACCTCACTAGTGATGCATGAGGTGAGGGAGGAGAGGAGGTCAGGGCCCTCCTGCAGACCACAGAAGCAATCTGGATGTTATTTTAAGTGAAGAATGAAGCCATAGAGTGGAGTTTGGGTCGGGGTCTGATGTGAGCTGATGGACACTTTCAAAAGAGCATTCTGCTCCCTACGTGGGAATAGATTGGAAGCAGAAAGATCAATTAAGAGATAACTGGCAGTGGTTCTAGCAAGATGTGTCAGGCTTATTTAGGTGGCAGCGGAGGAGGGTGAGAAATGGGTGGTTTGGGGTATATTTGGAAGGTAGAGCCACAGAACCTACTGGGTGTAGGAAACGACTCTTAAGTCTGGAGATGGGCGCAGGAAGAAAAGGCAGGAGGGAGAGGAAATGAATGATCCAAGGCTGCACAGGTAGTTAGGGACAGTCCAGACTAGGATGCACACGTCTTGGTTCTTAGCCTGGTGTTCTTCACACTTCATCATGATCATGACTCTCCTGGACCAGCTGATGTCCATTCCCTTTAATTCCTCAAACATATACATTGAAAATATTCTGTGTAAAGCCTCTCAGGGGTATGGAAAAACCTGACTCCACCTCCAGGAACTTACATCCCAGGGAAGAAGACAGACACACGAACAACTTGGACCGTAAATGTAAATGCTCTCACAGAGATTAAAATTATGTACAATAGAGGCACAAGGAAGCAGGAGATGGGATCCCCCTGGAGAACTAGCAAGTAATTTAGCTTTGAAGGATGGGTGGGAATTAATGGCCTAAAATTTCTGAAACCCAATCACCCAACTCTGGAGACTTAAAAGTTTCAATAAATAAATAAATAAATAAATATTTCAAAATAAAATAAAATAAAATAAAATAAAATAAAATAAAATAAAATAATAAAATAATAAAAGTTTCAGCTTCCCGATGACCCTGGCAGCATCCGAATGGGCTGGATGACAATGAATCAGATATTTCTGCCTTTCACAGTTCTCTCAGGCTACCTGAATGATGCCAGGGAGGAAAATACCCAACGCCTTTTATGGTCATAACAATGGTGGGCAGACCGATGTCTGGGACAGCATTTAACTGGAGATGTGTTATCTACCATTTGTTGTGGCTGCACTGATAAGACTATGAGAGTTGGTGAACTGAGGAGGAGGACATTGATGTTGATCATATTGTTGACAACGTTGGTCATTCCATACGGACGGGGAGGTTAGTGATGGTCCTAATGACTCTGCTTTTTATAACACTGATTATGATGTTGGTGTGGACTGGGTTGGTCACAATGACCATAATATTGCTAGTGATGACAACGCCAGGGGTAGAAATTTCACTGTGAGCGATGACTCTACTGACACTTTTAATAGCACAGGTATATGTTGACTATGACACTGGCCTGGACTATCTCAATGATCATGACAATGACAACATTGCCAAGGATGAATGATGATGGCATTTATATTAAGACAACAGTGACAACAATGATAATGATCATATTAATTCTGACATCGATGATGTCAAAATTAGCAATGGCAGTGACTCTGGTAATGATTTGGGAAGTGATGAAAAAGATGCTGCTGTGTGATTTGGTGAGACTGCTTGTGGGCAATAATGACAATGTCGATGATAACACTTGGGACCACGTCGCTGACGGTGCATAGCTTAGTGGCTTGTTTGGGATCCCAGTAGACTTGAGTTCACATCCATGGTCTGGCATTTACCATTATGGGCCACTTGGAGCCTCAACCACCTCCTCTATTAAATGAGGATAATTATAATGGGTCCTATTTTCTAAGATTGCGGTGGGGATTCAATAGCACCCTGCATGTACAACCTGGTCCTTGGAAGACATTCAGTGAAACGAGCATGATGGTGTTGGTGGTGGTGGTGGTGAGATGCCCTTGAGGATAATGGCACTGATGACTACCGCGAGGATGCAATTAAAGATCATTGATTGGTGATATTATTTCAGTGATTGTGATACAGCTATTGATGGTGAAGAGACAGGCCATTTTGATTACAATTATGATTCGTGGCAGCGGCCTGGTGCAGTGTAAAAAACGCTGATCTTGGAATCGAATGGCAAAGGTTCAATTTCCAGCTCTGCCTCTTATGTTCTGTGTAACCTTGGCCACATGGCAGTGTGTGAAGGCCAGAAGGCCATTTGGAGCCCATCGACTCCGCCTCCCGGTCTGACAAACGAGGCAATTCAGGCCCAGAGAGATGAGGTGACTTGCCCCAGCCTCCTTGCCAGTCGGCACAGCTGGGGCAGGAAGCCAGGCCCCCTGGCACCTACTTCGGTCCTTTACCCCCTCAGCACATTTCGGCTGTTTGGAAAGGAGTTTAGATCTCTGTGCTGAGTACGTGCTCTCATGTGCATGTGTGTGGTACAGGTGTGCATGCACGCAGGTGTGTGTGTGTGTGTGTGTGTGTGTGTGTGTGTGCTCTCCTGGGCATTTCCCCAAAAGCACCTACCAGCAAAGCAACCAGCCCAATTTTCCAGAGCCATTTTGTGAGAAGTCAGGCCCTGGGTGTCCCTCTGTAATCTTTTTCCTTTCGCCCGACAAGCAGAGGCCGAGGTTTGCCTTGGATTGGCTGTGGCTGGACAAGGAGTTGAAATGGGTAATATTTGCCTAGTTTTTAATGTCTGGTGTCTATAGCTTGCACTTCCATCATTCTATTATATTGATGACAGGCAGACCCAAGCCACAGAGAAGAAACAAATTACCTAATAAATCAAGGCCCCAGGATCTAAAGTGGACAGTGTTATTAGACGAGGGGAGAGAGGGATGCTAAGTGATAGGTATGGCTGCCTGGGAAAATGGTCCAAGCAGGGAATCATCTGTCTATTTCTCCATAAATAATTACACACAACTGATATGCATCTGAGACAGAACATGATATGTTATTATTAACTAAACAGTGGGAGGGAGACAATGGCAGGGAGGGAGAAGGAGGGCGTGCGCAGGAAGCCAAAGCAGCGCTCTTGATGCTCGGCTTTGGCAAAAGCAGGAGGGGACGTGATGGCCTGAGAAGCTGCAATTCAAAGGGGCCGGGACCTTTCTTCCGGATGCACGCAGGAAGCCAGACAATCTGGAGGACAAGGGGCAGAGCGAGCTAACACATACCGAGCTCCTGCTGCGTTCCAACCCCCGGGCTCCGTCCTCAGTCGTCATGATGGTCACTTAAGAACACGCTCTGGAGCCGTAGTGCCTGCGTTCAGAATCCCAGTGCCGCGTGACCCAGGCAAGTTACTTAACCTTCTGGGTCTCCACTTGCCCTCCTGCAGAATGGGTATGACCACCATAGCACCAGCCTCAAAGAACTGCTGTGAGGCTTGAGTGAGTGCTGGCAAAGCACTTCAAACAGTGCCTGATACAGAGTAAACACCGTTTTACAGGTGTGTGTTAAATACATGCCCGTCCCTCTTTTACAGATGGAAAAGGCGAGGTTCAGAGGGGAAGCAACGTGTCCAAGGTAACACAGAACAAAAGTAAAAGTGGCATTAGAACCCATATCTACTCAACCCCGAAATCCATACTCTGATCCCCACCTGGGGGAGGGCAACTTTTGTCCAGAGAGGACCCGACAGGTAGTGTTTTAGGCTTTGTGGGCCCGCTCTGCCGTTGCAGCTTGAAAGCAAGCCTAGGTGACTGTAAGGGATGAGTGTGGCTGTGTCCAATAAAACTTTATTTATAGGGACGCCTGGGTGGCTCAGCAGTTGAGCATCTGCCTTCGGGCCAGGGCGTGATCCTGGAGTCCCAGGATCGAGTCCCATGTCGG
The DNA here is from genome assembly GCF_048418805.1 of Vulpes vulpes. Taxonomy (NCBI): domain Eukaryota; kingdom Metazoa; phylum Chordata; class Mammalia; order Carnivora; family Canidae; genus Vulpes; species Vulpes vulpes. The sequence goes on along the minus strand of NC_132794.1, from coordinate 73,764,525 downwards.
GTTCCCTGCATGGAGCCTGCTTCTCCCTCTGCCTGTGTCTCTGCCTCTCTCTCTCTCTCTCTCTGTGTCTCTCAAGAATAAATAAATAAAATCTTTTAAAAAAGTGAAAATATTAAAAAAATAAATAAATAAAATAAAACTTTATTTATAAAAACAGACAACCAAAAGACGTGGCTGTCGTTCGCTGCCTCCTGCCCAACACTCAACTAACCGAGCTCCCTCTCCAGGGAGACATGCATCAATCTCTGAACCCCGTGCCTACCACACGGGTAGGGCATTTCTGAGCCCTCCTCATCCCTAACCCCCCTACAGGCACAGTTCACAAAGGGCCAGGCCCCCTTGGCTCCTTTGAACATCCCATGGTTCGGGACGGGGGGGTGCCCCCCAGGCCAGCCTGTTGGAGGCCCATTGCCTGAGAAGACTGTGCTTTCAGAGAGCAGTGCGCAGAGCCAGGAAGCAGCCTGCTTCCAAGCCTCTGTGGGCTTTGCCTAGAAGCCCCATGATAATCTTTTGTGGGCTGTTAATAAGCAAGTTGAACCCCATAATCACCCACTGCTCAGCTTCCTGGCTTTAATTTCCATGAGGCTGTAGAAAACAGTGGCTAAGGGCTTTGCTTCCAGACAAAAGCAGCAAACATTTACCCCAAAGACATCTCGATGTAGGGCTGGCACTGCCCCACATAGTTCGGCCTTCTGGCTCCTGCACACACACGGCCTGCAGACCCTACCGCCCCGGAAACCTGCCTGCATGCTAGAAAACCCCAGAACAAAAGCCTCTCTGGGTGCTTCCACTGTCTGCTCAGGAAGGCATCGTGGCGAAAGGCTGGGGGCTGCTCCTGCTTCTTCCCTCCCATAGCCCACCCCGATCTCTCGGACACTCCTGTTTGGGGACCACAGATGGACCCCTGTGCCTTCATCCTCTCTCCGCCCCTGCGGCCCTCCTCCAGAAAGATAATGAAGACGTGTTAGGTAGCGTTATTTGAGCCTATATTTGCCGGACGGATAATTCAGTGTTTCAGCAGGACGAAGCTGCCTTCGGTTCAGCCTCAGGAGCCGGGAAATCTCATCCTGGAGAGCTCTCTGCAGTGGGTGATGCCACCCCAGTAGGGAGAGACCCACATATTCTTTCCAGTCCTTTCATATAAACAAAACTCCAAGTCAGCATGTGGGTATCGGGCACCTGCTCCGGCATCTGGCCCCGTAGGCCAGCACTTCTGGGCCGGGAGCAAGTCACTGAATCTGCTGACCTCCCTCCGTCATCCATGGTGGTTGGGTCCCAGCTCTGACACACCCTGCCTTGCGCGAGTCCCTCTGCTTTCCTGAGCCTACATCTCAGCCTTAAAGTGGGCTGCCGATCCTTCCCTCCTTCCCTCCCTCCCTTGATCCCGAGGATCCCGCAAGCGTGAAAGTGAGGTTGTACTAAGACAGCTCTTTGAAAGTCACAGGACAATGGGGTGAAATTGGGGTCTCAGAGAATAAACGCAGACTGGGCCTGCCAGGAAGGAGTAGGTTCGAATCCCTGCTCCTCCCGTGCACGTTGCAGCTGGAGCCGAGGACAGGGCATGCGGCCTACCCAAGCCTCGGGCCTCTCTAAACCAGGGGTAAGAGCGACTGCCCAGCAGGACGTCTGCTCGGTGTCGGTGAGGCAGAAGGCCCGGGCTGAGCAGGTCATGGCCAAGTGGGGGCCTTCGAGATGGTGGGGTCAAGGCAGGCGAAGTCCTCTGTCCTCAGGACTGGTGTCCCTGAGCCTGCAGTTGGGCCTGCAGTCACCTACACCTACACCTACACATTGTCAGGCTCCGGAGCAACGAACCCTGGACAGGAGTCAGGAACCAGCGTCACCCTGAGTCTCCTTCATTTTCTTTCAACACTCATGCATTCCTCCGCCCAACAACACTACCGGAGCAGCCACGATGGGGGCAGCCTCTCCACCAATGCCCGGGAAACAAGCGGACAGACATAGCTTGTTCTTTGCCTTCAGGGAGGCAGGAAGACAAGTATGACACATACTGTTAAGTGATGCTATGAAACAGCCTGTTCCAGGGGCAGTGGGCCCCAGAGGAGGGGGGGTTGGGTGGGAGAAGTAGAGAGAGGACACTGGACTGATGACACTTGAGCTCGGTGGCCTTGGGTATGTCAATCTCCCTCTGCGAGCTCCCACGTGCACCCAAGAAGCCCGATTGCTCATGGCAGCCCCACCTCCTTCCCTAGGAAGTTTTGAGCATCCGCTGAGCCAGAGTGCACGTGAAGTCAACGTGGAGGACTGACGCAAGGGGTAGCGTTCCAGCTGAGACAGTCACTAGGCATGCGACGGGCAGACCTCTGGCATCTGGGCACCCACGGCCCTCCGGCCGGCCTTGACCACTCAACACCCCAAGGCTACCAGGCAGGGCCCAAGCTCTGAACATCTCTTTCTCCCCGCCTTAGAGTGTTCAGATTCCACAAAATGGGGAGCATCAGAATTCCAGTGAGTTCCGGAATTGCATAAAGAATATTTAGGCAGGGCCCAAGCTCTGAACATCTCTTTCTCCCCGCCTTAGAGTGTTCAGATTCCACAAAATGGGGAGCATCAGAATTCCAGTGAGTTCCGGAATTGCATAAAGAATATTTAGGCCCCTTGTCCAAATGTCTGGGGAAAGTGGGGTCCCGGAAGCATGAGGATTTGTCTAAGTGGATTCATCCAGTGAGCGCTGGAGAGGAGATTAGACTCTAGATCTCCTCTCCTCTATCCATGCTGCTCCCAGGGTCCCCTTCTGTCCCAAACCATCGCCTCCTGCCTCCTGCCTGCGATGAATTGAATTGTGTGTAATTGATAAATTATGCAAAAGGGCGCCTGGCAGTTTTCTGAAATGTTGGGTAGCTTCAAGGCAGCCCCTGGGGACACAGCCTAATTTTATGGAAACCTCACACTCTGTCTGGCCTGTTTTGTGTAAGTCAGATTGATATAACAAGACTCTAGGGAGTTGACTTGATTTCTAATTTTATTCTCTAGGTGAGCTGAATGAGATATAACTGTAATGAGTGTGTTGTGTGGGGCGGGCAGCGTAACGGCAGTAGAGAGAAATGTCTTTTCATCTGCCTAGTGGAGCGTTTCTCCAGCTGGACTTCCCCGTTTCAGAATCTACCTTCCCCCCTTTCGGAAGAAGAGCCATGTGTCAAGCGGGGAAGCACGCAACTGAAAAGGAGAATCTCTATTCCTGCGGCCCTAAACCCAGAGCCCCTGTCGGAGGGAGGGATGGCTGAGTCAAGGGACCCTGAGCATCCTCCCCCCCCCCCCAGGTCACCCCAGCCCAGCCCCCTGGGATAAGCTACGGCAACTTTTTTTAAAGGTTTAAATTCAAACGGCATCCACAGCCCCTCCCTCATTTCGCCTTGGCTGAGCTAAGTAGCAAACCAGAACATTCACGGGAACTTGACTGAGCATCGAAGCCCAACCGAACGGTGCACACTTGAAGTTGAGAGCCTGCCTTCCGATGGCACAGCGTTCAAATCCTGCCATCCTGGGCAGCCCCGGTGGCTCAGCGGTTTAGCGCCGCCTGCGGCCCAGGGTGTGATCCTAGAGACCCTGGATCGAGTCCCGCATCGGGCTCTCTGTATGATGCGTGCTTCTCCCTCTGCCTGGGTCTCTGCCTCTCTCTGTCTCTCTGTCTCTATGAATAAATAAATAAAATCTTACAAAAAAAAAAACAAAACAAATCCTGCCATCCTCCCAGAAGCAGCAGGGCCCGTTCCTTCCCACCGGGGGACACACGGGGCAGGGGCAAAGGGAATCTTTTGTCAAGCACCAGGTACTTCAATATTCACAACGACTCTAGGAGGTAGATGTGACTGTGGGTGCTGCACAGGTAAGGAAACAGGCTCAGAGGGATGAAGCCGCTTGCCCAAGTTCACAGAGCTACTCAGAGACAAAGTCTGGGATTCAAACGCAGGTCTCTCTGACACCAAAGCCCATTCTCTGCTCCCTTGGGAAGGAGGCGGAGGGACTACTCGCTGCACCGGTCAGTACACGGCCTCTTGCCCGGGCCCATCCACCTGGTAGGTTAGCCACGCCCCTTAACGTGAAGGTGGGCCTTCATCCTTAGCTCCTTAGAGATAACCATGGATTCCTAGGAAGCCCCCTCCCTCTCCCTCTCCCCCTCCTCTTCTCTCCCTCCTCACTCTCACCTCACACACACACACACACACACACACACACACACACACACCATCCCATGCCTCCCACTCTGACATTCCTCAACCAGTGAGAACCCCAGTCTGCAAGGTGTAGGGGCCTGGGAGTCAGGAGACCCGAGCTGGAGCCTGGGGCCACCACTAATTCTGCACATGCCCTGCAAGCACTCATGGCCTCCTCTGGATCTGCTTCTTCACCCGCCAAATGGGAGCAAAGAAACACCATCCGGCTTACTCCCCGGGGTCGTCTGAGGGCCATGAGATAATAATGCAACGGCTGTGCTTTAAAAGCAGTGTGGTCTAATAACAAAAGCAAGAACAATAATGATGGGGGCACCTGGGTGGCTCAGTGGTTGAGCATCTGGGCGTGATCCCGGGGTCCTGAGATCAAGTGCCGCATCAGGTTCCCTGCATGGAGCCTGCTTCTCCCTCTGCCTGTGTCTCTGCCTCTCTCTGTGTCTCTCATGAATAAATAAATAAAATCTTTAAAAAAATAAAAAAGAAAGAACAATAATGATGATGCACATGTATTAGTCACTTACTGTGTGTCTGGCTGGCCTGCCCCCAGATGCCACCGAAGTGTGTCTATAGCCATGGCACAGGCCCATGTCACTCAACGCCACTTTTCAAGGCCTCGGTGCTGTCCCTACCTACCTTGGAGTGTCTATTTGGAGAGGAAGGTCAAGGAGGCCAATAAATAATACCCCCTCCCCGTTCCAAGTCTGGAACCCAAAAGACAGAGCCCAGGAGACACATGCCGAAGATCAGCGGAGGCCCAAAGCTGGATTGGAGGTTGTAGCGTAAAGGGGTGGCCACTGTGGGCTTCCCAGTACTTCCTCCTAAATGTGCCCTTAAAAACATCAGTCCCTTTGCTCCCTTGCAGAGGCAGCCCTGCCCCAGCTTAGTGGATCAGATCACAGAGCCCCAAATGCCCAGAGCGCTGCTCCCTGCAGGCGGGCTGGGCCAGAGGCCAGGACCAGAGTGGGGAAACTGAGAGTGTACATACCCCCACCCTGAAACCCTCCCCCCCAACTCCCTAGTCCGACAAGTGCTCCCTGTCCAAGGAAACAATGGCTGGGCACCCATGGTCCTAGAGTGACCGACCATCCTGCTATGCCCAGAACTGTCTTGGTCTTAGCATTACACACCCACATCCTAGGCAAACCAGGGCAGGTGGTCACCCTAGGTGGTCCCCTGACCCTCTAAGCCCCACCCTATGAACTGGCTGTCACCGCAGGTCTTCCTGCTCCAGGGGTTCCCAGCCTCCCAAAGGTGGTCTAGGCAAGCTGCTGGAACAGGCCACCCCGGGCTTACACAGCCCAGTTCTCCCAACCCAGCCCATCCTGGCTCCTGACAGATCCCTGGAAACTTGGGTCTGCTCAGGCCTCAGTCCCCACGTCTTCCCAGGGTGGAATCCAGGAACCTGCTGCCTTGCTCATCTCTCCGTGCCCCTCAGACTCACGTTCTTCCCAGGAGGTCTATCCTCCTTCCAACCCCCTGACAATAATTTTAATCCTCTCCGGCCTGGACAGCATCTGTGGGTGACACAGCCCACCACCTGTCAGCCTCCTGACCACCTTGGGCAGGACAAGGTAAAGCAGAGGGCGTCACCAGCTCAGACAAAAAAGCAAAGGAGGCTTCACAGAGGCACCAGTCCAAGCCATCCTCAAGGAGTGAGGGGAGACCTGAAGGGGGGAGAGGGTGCACAAGGATCTGCAACCCCATCTGGAAGGGGAAGGAGAAAGGAGCAAGTGTGGAGCAGACATGGCCAGATGTTGTAGGGCCTGGCTGGGTGTGATGGTCTTAGCAATTAGGATTCTCAGTAGATTTCACAGTTTAAAACAAAGTCTACTTTTGGGGTGCCTGGGTGGCACAGTCAGTTAAGTGTCTGTCTTTGGGCTCGGGCCATGATCCTGGGGTTGTGGGATGGAGCCCCACATCAGCAGGAAGCCTGCTTCTCCCTCTGCCCCTCCCCTCACTCATTTTTCCTCTCTCTCTCCCTCAAATAAATAAATAAAATCTTAAAAAAAAAAGTCTACTTCAACTTCTTCGTGGACAACAGGAAGCTCAGATGGTGGAGGAGGGCTTAGATCACACAGGCCAGCTGGCGCGTAAGCCCTGACCCCTCTGACCCCAAGCCTATCCTCTCACCCCACACCCCTGCCTCTGCTTCTCCGTTCTTACAATAGGGGCCACCAGGCGTCCAGCACATTCCAAGTCTTCCAAGTCATTACACTTGATGGCCAGCATGGCGACGCCGTGCTCGGAGCTGCTGGACAAATGGAGCCAGAGTCACACCTCAGGTGGCTGGGCCATCCCCCAACCCCGCAGTCGACAAGAAGGCTGGCTTGAGCAAACAAAAGGGAGGGACTTCAGGGAGATGGCACCAGCCAAGCAGCAGCTGCCTCGCAGCTGGGAAACACAAGTGCCCCAATGCCTACCGGACGGCCCCGCAGAGAGACCTGCAGAAATCCTTCGTCCTCCACCGTCCCACCTCCTGTTTTATAGTCCCAACCTCACCAGCTTTATGGTCCCAACCTCACCAGCTCCGGGAGGACCCTGGGCCAGGGGCAGCTGATGTGCTAAGCCGCCCCCTCCTGCCGTGAGCTGCTGTCTAGGCTCCCTGGGCCCGCAGGAGTCAAGTTCATCCCGGCTGCCCGGGGAGGCCCGCTGGCTTCGCGGCTGTGCGTGAAGAGTGGAGATGCCTGGCACCGAGGCGGCTCGGAGGGGCCGGCGAAGTGGAAAAGAAACCCACGTGAGCCCAGGGAAAGTCCACAGGCCCTTCGGGGAGGAAGGGCGTCCTAAGTGAGCGTCAAGTAGGGGAGTGTGTCCTCTGAACATCCGGCCAGCAGAGCGTGGGCGGGCTCCCGGCTGGGCTGGAAGGGGAGCACTTGCCAGGCTGCGGAAAGATCGGGAAAGCAGCGCTGCTGGTGCTTTTCCCAGGATCGTGGAGTGTCTGGCTTGGGCAGGGCCCAGGAAGATGTCAGGAACCACCCAGCGCGTGTGCTTTCTGCGGGGACTGGTCCCAGCGCTTCGTTAATGATGTGATAATCCGAGAGAGACACAAAGAAGGTCTTCCCTTAAACCGGACTCTGAGCGCTCAGCGAGCTCCAAAGGTCATTGCACACGTGGCCGGGGAGTCCCGTAGGCTTCAGCGCGGACAGTGAGTCACCAGCCTGCAGCAGCGAGGGCCACTGCCGAAAGGACGCTGGGCCAGACGTCCATCAGTCCCGCTCCCAGGCCCCCAGCCATCTCACCGAGCCGTCTCAGGCAGCCCCATCCCCCTCTGAGCCTCAGTCTCTCCAGCAATACAACACGCAACTGTACCGGAGACTCCTCCAGCTGGGCGAGCGCAGCCTCCACCCCTGAACTTGCACAACCCTAAAAAATGATGCCCGCCTGACCCTAATCCCAGCCTTCGGAGCTGCTTTTTATTTGAACTTTGATATGCTGTTCATCATGAGTTTTTGCTTTGCTTTTGCTTTTGCTTTTTTTTTTAATTAACAGACTTCAATTTTTAGAGCAGGTTACAATCTACATAAAAATTGAGCGGAAAATTTTAATTAATTAATTAATTAATTAATTAATTAAAAATTGAGCTGAAGGTATAGAGTTCCCATAGATCCCTTCTCCTTCAACACAGTTTCTCCTGTTGTTAACATCACACTCACGCTAATGTGGTACGTATGTTACAGCGGATGAACCGGTGTGAATACGTGAGTACGAACTAAAGCCCACCAGGCTTCACTCTGGGTGTTGCACGTACAAATGGCCTGGACAAATGGATGATGATGCAGGTTCACCACTGCCGTGTGCACCTTACAGGGGCGTTTCGCTGCCTGGGAGCTCTGTGCTCCGCTTCCTCGTCCCTCCGTCTCCCTTGACCTCCAGTGCCCGCCGATTCTTTTTTATTGTCTTCACGGTTTTGCTTTTTCCAGAACGCCTTATAGTCTGAATCATGCAGAAGGTAGCCTTTTCAGATTGGCTTCTTTCACTTAGCCGTCTGCATTTAAGTTTCCTCCGCGTCTTTTTCGGGCTTGATGGCTCATTTCTTTTTATGTCTGAATATTCTATTGTCTGGGTGTACCGCATTTTATTTATCCATTCACCTACTGAAGGACATCTGAGTTGCTTCCAATTCCTGTCTTAGTTGAAACTTTGATATTCGATTCACGGTGAGGTTTTTTTGCATCTGTTTTTATTAAAAAAAAAAAAACAACTTCATTAATGTTTGATTTATTGTGATTACCGAGTTCTTTGGCACCCTTTAAACGTCGTGTCCACCCCTGTCGCCCAAGTCCCAGCCTGTTCTTACTTCTGTTTGGCTCTAGAATCAGAAGCTGGACAAGCTAGGTGAGCATCAAGGATGGAGCAGAGTCCAGGACGCGGTTCCCGCTCAACCTGGCACCACAGGCTCACAGTCCATGCAGGGGAGTCCTGGGAAATGTTGGTCAGAGGCCTTTCTTCCCCATCACCTCGGCCACCTCCATACCCCCTCCCTCATTGCCTCCTCTCCCTACCCTGCCTGCTCCAGTCCTGCTGGGTAGCCTGGCCAAGAGGTCCCCCCTCCATCTCTCTTTTTACTCCAGAGTCCATGTGACTCCTCAGCACCCTCTACCTCTGGACCAAACTCCTCTGCAGGTGGACACCCTCTTCATCCTTGAGGTTCTACCCCAGAAACACGAGGGAGTCTGGAAAACATGGGTGTGATGGAAAGATCTGGGCTTTGGTGTTGAAATGCCTGAGCTCAACCCTGACTTGCCACCTGCATGCCTTCCTGGCACTCTCTGGCATGCCACATCCCCTCCTGCGATTCTACTTCTGTACATCTGTCTTCCCCATCAGACTCTGAACTTGCTTTAATGGCCCTTCCTTCGTCCGTCCACCTATTCAACTAACATGTATTGAGCACCTACCAATTCCATTGCTATTTACTGAGCACCTGCTATGTGGCCCGTACCCTCCCAGGTATTGCGAATGAAGCAGTGAAAGAAAAGGACAAATCTTGGCCCTTGCATGAGGGAAGAGAGATAAGAAATCAAACATGAACTACATGGGGCGCCTGGGTGGCTCAGTCAGTCACGCGTCCAACTCTTGATTGCCCCTCAGGTCATGATCTCAGGGTGGTGGGATCAAGCTTTGCATCAGGCTCCACACTCAGCGGGGAGTCTGCTTGAGATTGTCCCTCACCTTGTCCCTCTGCCCCTCCCTTGCTCGCATATGTGCATGTGCTCTCTCCTCTCTCTCTCTCTCTCAAATAAATAAATCTTTAGAAATCAAACATGAACTACATAGAATAATAAAATAATGAGGGCTTTGGAGAAAAATAAAGCAGGGACGGGGCATCACAACTGACATATGGAGGCCAGGGAAGTCCTCCCTGGGAGGATGACCTTGGAAACAAGAGGTAAAGGAGCCCATGAACCCAGCTGCGGAAGGGAGTTCCAGGCTAAGGAGAGAGCAAGGGCCCAGGAGCCTGTCTGGGTGGTCCAGGGAACAACGAGGAGGCAGGTATGCAAGGGGGCAGCAGGAGAAAACAGGCCTGGGAGTAACGGGGCCACACAGTGTAGGGCCTGGCAGGCTTTGTAAGGTCCTTGGCCTTTTCTGAGTAATAATTAGAATGATTTTCTGAGTAACAATTAGAAGGTTTTAAGCAGAGTAGTAACAAGTGGTGACTCCATATTTTAAAAGAATTTCTATATTAGAAATTCTCCATGGGGCACCTGGGTGGCTCAGTCAGTTAAGCGTCCAACTCTTGGTTTCTGCTCAGGTCATGATCTAAGGGTTGTGGGATCCAGCCTCGCGTTGAGCTCCATGCTCAGTGAGGAGTCTGCTTGAGATTCTCTCTCTCCCTCTGCCCCCACTACTTGCACTCACTCTCTCCCTCTCTCTCTAAAAAAAAAAAGAAAAAAGGAAGGAAGGAAGGAAGGAAGGAAGGAAGGAAGGAAGGAAGGAAGGAAGGAAGAAACAATTCTCCGTTGGAGGCTCAGATCCCCTCTACCTGGCCCTGAGTCCCAGGAAGCTATGTGTTATGGGAGAACTGCACGGGGCAGATCCCCATTCTGTAGGACCCTAAAGCTGAACCAGCTGGGGAGGTCTTGCTATCTAGAAGAGCACATGGTGACAAACACAAGATGTGGGGAGGGGCCCGGAGGAGTAAGAAGACCCAGTGCAGCACACACTCGGGCTGCTCTGTGGGGAGTGGGAAACTGGGCAGAGCCAGGAGGTTCTGCAAGATGCCATGCTGGAAACATGCCAGTGGCGTGCCAAAGGTGGTGGCGGTAGAGGAAAGGAAGATTCGAGGGTGGCTGCAAGACATTTGACCTGGGAGCCCTCCATTGTGTCCCCACTTGTACCCCCACTTCACACACACACACACACACACACACACACACGGCCTGGTGTGCCATGGAAGCCCAATCAGCTGGCTGGCCAGCCCCTTACTATTTCCTAACTATCTGCTTTGACGTTTCTAAGTCTCAGATCCCACGTGGGTAAAATGGAGACAAAAAAAAACAAAAAAACAAAAAACACCTCCCTTGGAGATGTCCCGGAAGCCGCCAACCTGTAGCAGGCACTTAGAGGAGGCTTCCCTCCCAGGTCCACAGGTCGGCCTCCACTCTCTCTGGAAGCTGCCCCCACCAATCCAGCCAGGCAGAACGAGCCAAAGCTTTCAAACCTTATGTTGCGACCACGATCAGAATCAAGCTACTTCTAACCCGAAGCTTTCGACCATTTTCTGTGATCCTGGTGTTTGGTCTCTTCAGCTCCCTTTTAGACATCTGCAGGTCAGGAAACTGTCTTCTCCTGGGCTCCCCGTGGAGCCTAGATGCAATGGCATCCACCACAGCAGCAGCATTTCCTGAGCTCGCATCACGCTCTGGGAACCGTCGGAGGCATGTCCAACGTGTTAGCTTGTGTGATCCTGACAGCTGGCCGCAGAGCGGACACCAACACCGTCCTTACATGACACGCAAGGAAACCGAGGGGCCTGGTGGTTAAGGAACCTGCCCAAGGTCACAGATCGCCAGCAGCGCATCAAAGATTCAAACCCAGACCCATCGGACTCCATCACTGGCCCTCCTAATCGCTGCACTCTGCTGCCTTTTATCCATATAAGCACTCAAGAAATATTTACTTATCGATTAATCAGTAGCCTCTGCACATTAATGCTTCCAAGACTGTCTCCTTGTATGTCAGTCTGTTTTTCCCAAATGGCAACTCTCCTGAAAAATATATTGATCATTCTCTGTAATAATTTGTCATCTGGTGATGGTGATTTACAAACTGCCAATTGCCTAGAAGGAGGATGAGGATCGGGCGTTCAGATACCTTTTTGCAAGGAGTGGGAGTTCTTAAATGCCCCATTATAACACATTTGAGTTCGCTTGCTGCTGGGCGTGTGGGGGAAGGGCCACTCCGCTGGATTATGAGGGGATGATCTGGGCCCCTGGGATGCTGAGTTTGGCTGCTAGGCTCTTTCTCTCCCCTCCCCCAGCCCCAGAGCCAGCTGGCTGACGGGCCTTGACAGTATCTCAGGATAGACGCCTGTCAAGTGGTTCTCATGTTGTGACAGTAGGCAATTATGATTTATTTCACAAGGAATCAACAATAAACTTAGGCAAAGGGAGAAAAAAAATCAGAAGATTTAGGATAACAAAAGCACTTACAGGAATTTGGTGGATGGGTTTGGAACTAGGGAATATCTCGAAGGATGAATACACACATGCATATCCACAGAATCCCTAGATCTAAACTAGCTACCTCCTCTTAATCTCTGACAGACAAGGAATTCCTGATCTTCTAAGGCTTTGCTGAAACCCCACCTCGTCCAGGAAGCTCTCCAGACTGCCCAGCAGGACAGGATGACTCGGTCCTCTGAGCTGTCTCTCTTTCTCTACCCCTCTGTAAAGTCACATACTGTTCCTATCCTACCTTGGATTTCCTGGTGAGCTCACCTCCTCTAACATCTTTTAGAGATGAGGCAATGGAATCACCCATGTGCAATAGGCATACACCCATGTGGTATTTTGCACTTGGTATTTACTGTTCAATTTACTGTTCAATTAATAAAATATTTGTGTGTGTATGCACAGGTGCACAGGAGCGGGTGAATGTTGGTGTCTGGTGTTCTCAGGGTAAAGCAGCAGTCAATAGCCCCACCTCAGAGAAGGAATATATTTGTCAGCGTGATTTTAGTGGGAAAAGAAGAAACAAATAACCCCCAGAGGCCTCCCTGTGCTCTGCTCTACATTGTTGGTTAAGAAACTTTACCCACCAGGTGAGGCTTGCATCACATCTACACCTCAGCCTCCCCCTTCTTTCCTCTCTGACATCCGTTGTAACAACATCAAATTTTGTAGGAAAAATGCCTCTCTTGTCCCTAGATGTTTGATCCAACTACAATTAGAACATAGTTCTGTTTTAGAAGCCAAAATTATAGAACCAAAAGCTTCTCTTGTATTAGGATCTATAAGTATAAAAGCGTGGGACACAGATTTTTACAGGAAGAAGTCTCAGACAGCCTGGCCAAGGAGCAGGTGGTCCTTCTGGACATCCAGTTGATCACAGACTAGCAGAAGTGGAGGGCTTGTGAATTGGATAGATGGATGGATGGATGGATGGATGGATGGATGGATGATGGATAGATGGATGATGGGTGGATAGATGATGGATGATGGATGGATGGATGGATGGATGGATGATGGATAGATGGATGATGGGTGGATAGATGATGGATGATGGATGGATGGATGGATGGATGGATGGATGGATGGATGGATGGGCACATGTATCAATGGTTGGATGGACAAGCAGATGGCTATATATATACACACACAGTTGAACGAATGTATGGAAGCATGGGCAAACATGTATAGGGAGATGAACAACAAAGGGAAGGACACACAAACAGAAAATATATAAGACGTATATATGACAGATTGACACCTTTAGGGCTGCCCTCCAATTCTGAGAACGTACAATTAGTTATTGGCCATGGAATTCCAAGTCTTTGGGAGTTCAGAGTGGTAAAACAAGGCAAGGACATCAAGTTCCCAGCTTTCAATTTTGTCACGTGACGAACAGCAGCATAACGACCACCGTCTATTAAAACAGCCCAGAATGGAATAAAGGACAGTCCATCCCAAAGAAGGATCACTCATAACCTCTCCCTGCCATCTGTGTGTATGTGCGTGTGTGTGCATGTGAGCACGTGTGTAAGGCACTCATTTTACACGAATACGTTTATATATTATATTGTCCTCATTTTTCTTATTGAACAGACACGGGTTTGAGAATTAGTGACTTATTCACACATAGCCCATGTTATTCACAACTACATTTCCTGAGCCACAGACTCTCATGACCCTAAAAAGGGATGAATTTACACAGGGGTCAAAAATTTTGAGAGCAGACAGGTAACATGAATGCAGGGGATGGAGTGCGGAGAAGCCTGGAGAAGCCACAGTCACCTAGAGACAGCGGCACATCTTTAGCCCCAGGAAGGATGTGTCACTGTCACCACGCAGGAAGGCAGACCCAATGTTGCGAGCTAGATTTTCTGATCTACCGAAAGAAGCTGGATGTATGAATGTTATGATTAATATCTTGACTTAAAAATATTTGCAAAAGGGACGCCTGGGTGGCTCAGCGGTTGAGCTCCTGCCTTCAGCCCATGGTGTGATCCTGGGGTCCTGGGATCGAGTTCCGCGTCGGGCTCCCTGCATGGAGCCTGCTTCTCCCTCTGCCTGTGTCTCTGCCTCTCTTTCTGTGTGTCTCTCATGAATAAATAAATAAAATCTTAAAAAAAATATTTGCAAAGATTTCTTAAAACCTGACCTGAGTTGGGGCCAACATCCTTACACCAGTCAACACACACACGTGCACGCAGGTGCATGCACACCTGTGGATCAGATTTGGCCCACGGGCCACCGGCTTGCAACCTCTGGCTTAGATCTTGGCGTTGGGGTGGGAGGTGATTAATAAAGGCACCAAAAGGAACCACCAGAGAGCTCCTCTGATTAGTACTGGGGCTCGGGCACCAAAAAAAAAAAAAAAAAAAAAAGCCTCCAGATTCCTCCTCCTGGCGGATAGTTTCTCCGCAGTCTATTTCCGGAAGAGCAATAATTCGGCCTGAACAACCTATGATTTACATCCTGGCCGGTGTAAAAGATATTGTGCTGAGCCTTCCGAGTGTGCTCTGTGTATTTGTATAAATCTCCCTACTCAAAATATCTCCCACAGTTGACTGACAGCCCGTGTAATTTAGCAGAAGGCTAAAAATTAAAATCTTCGAGCCTGCTGAGGGAGCGAAAGAATACAGTAACACTACGGCTCCACCCCCTCGCCCAGGCCTGGGCTCGGCAGATGCCAGGGCTGTTCATTTTGGAGACGGAACAAAATATTTGTATTTAGATTTATTAAGTCATTATTCCACCATTTGTTCCAATGCGCTTTATTAAAACCAGATCTCATCTCTGTTTTGAAAGTATTACCTGATTTACATAAGCTGGTCCCAGCCCTAATTACGGTTTCCTTTGGTGTCTTTTCATTCCGAGGGAGGCTTTCTCTCCCCCTCCTGTTTTTGTCGCCTGCCTTTATGGCCCATATGTCTGCCTTGAGATAGCAGGAATCTTCAACCTATAAATAGACGGTTCAGAACAGCCCCGCTGCCAGTTATCTGTCCACACATCAACATTACCATAATTGCAACAGTGAATGTGTAATCTCTAATCACACGTTCCAGTCGGAAAACTGGATTGGGTTTCATAAATTGTATAATTTGAGGCTTTCCTGAGCTCACCACTGGGCGGGGAGGCTGCTGTGGGTCGGGCAGGGCTGGGCCAGGCCCCTCCCGCTGGCCCAGCCTGCCCAGGGCGGCGCAGAGACCCACACCTGAGGCAGGTGCTCGGCTGCAAGGTGGCAGTGGTGCCACCCTCGTTCTGAGGCCAGGACGCCTGGGGACTGTGAGAAGCGCAACTTACTGAGGCCTCGTAGGAGCCCGGCCCTGTGCGCACGCTCCCTTCTTTTAATTTTTATGACCAGGGGGAAAAAATATCATCGATGCTCCCATTATACAGGTGGTGCCCTCAAGGCTCAGCTGGCTTAGGTGAGTCTCCCAGGGTCACCCAGCAAGGAGCCGAGGCTCAGATGTGGGTCTGATTTTCCAGAAGCTGCTCCCGGCTGGGCAGCTTTCATCTACAATAAGGCCGTTGAAGGTTTGGGTGGACTCAGTTCTTCTTCTTCCAAGATGCTTTCATTTCTGTCGTTTTAGCTAATCCCCAGGCCCAACCAGGGAGGCCTGGGTAGATGACCACACTGACACCCCCGGAGGTCGCATACACTGTGCAGGGTCCCACAGCCTCCCGTAGGGAGAACTGGGATTCCAGTCCAGGCTGACCCCCAAACAAACCTGTGTGTGCTCTTCTGGGAGCCTTCACAGCCTGGCTGCTGCCTGGGATCCCCCACCTTTCTCAGAGCCTTTGTTTGCTTTGCCAGCCTCCCAGCAGGACGCTGTCATGGAGCTGGTGTCAAGGGGCAGGGCTCTGGGGAAAGGTGGGGAGCAAAGAGGACCAGCCTTCTGCGGGCTCCCCCGGGAACCCTGGGATCAAGTCTCTTCCAGGCCTGGTGGGGGCTCAAGGAAATTGCCTGGGAAGCCCCCCAGGGAGCTGCTGGGGAAAGGGCTTCTTTTGTTTGGCCTCTGCGGCTTCCTCTGGGCCACATTATCCATGCTCAAGGTCTCGCCAGGCGCAAGGCGGGGAGGCTGCTGATGCCCTGATGGATGGTCTGGTCCCTGCAGACCCTGCGCCAGCTCCAGCCCTGCCGGGAATGCGCAGCCTTGCTAAGTGTCAGACCGCTATTAGCTGCTTTAAATCCAACGCTAATCAGATGATGGCCTTGTTACCAGGATGCTCCCTCAGTTCTCCTCCCTCCCCGAGCCCCCGCCCCTCGCTCTCCCCGCCCCCCCATCACCACCCCCACTCCCTCCCTCTCTTCCTCTCAGAAGGAACCTCTGATCCAACTCCTTTAGTTTTGCCAGACGAGGAAACGGACACTCAGCAAGGGGAAGAGGCTTGCCCAAGGTCTTAAGTACATCCTGAGTGCTTTCTTTTTAATGGTTTTTGAGCTGAGTGTATGCACACACACGCATGCACGTGCACACACACACACACACACACGCACCCACCTGTGCACACGCATGCACACATCTCCCCCACTTCTGTCTCTACATTTATGAACTGGGTCTTCAAGCTCCTTGACCCCATTCGAAGGGGTAAAGAAAACCAACGTGCCTCTCGCCATCCCTGTGTGTATAATGTCCTCATGTTCTAAGGAGTCCAAAAAGTTAGTTCTCACGTGGCGGTGTCGCAGCCCCTGACCCGTGGGCCAACCTACCCCCCACCACACACAAGGACTGTAGGCTCCAAAGACAGTCCCAGAAACGACAGGGCTGACCGGGATGACTTCTGGGGAGCTTACTGCCCAGAGCATGGATGAGCACGATTATTAACCGTATTAATGCTCCACACAGCGTGGGCCGCAGACCAACAGCCACGCCAGCGTCACCCAGGAGCTAGTTTGACCCGCGGAGCCACAGGCCCCACCCGGCCCCCAGACGAGGGGCACACTGTGTTTCAACAGGCCTTCGGGTACTCGGCACATGCCTACCTTTGAGAACAAGGGGTCCAGATCCAGCCATCCCTGCAGATCCCTCCTGGATGCAGAGGCCTTGAGATGCACCCCAACCCCGATGGTTCATCCCCGATTCAAACACTTACACCTAACCATCTCTTTCCCTTGCCTTCCTCAAGCAGGAAGACCCTCCCACCTCAGGTCTTCTGCTGCACTTTAAAAGTAATGCTCTTGGGGCAGCCCGGGTGGCTCAGCGGTTTAGTGCCGCCTTCAGCCCAGGGCCTGATCCTGGGGTCCTGGGATCGAGTCCCACATCGGGCTCCCTGCATGGAGCCTGCTTCTCCCTCTGCCTGTGTCTCTGCCTCTCTCTCTCTCTCTCTCTCTCTCTCTCTGTGTCTCTCATGAATAAATAAATAAATAAATAAATAAATAAATAAATAAATAAATAAATAAAAGTAATGCTCTTAGGGGCACCAGGGTGGCTCAGTCAGTTGAGCACCTGCCTGAAGCTCAGGTCACAATCCTGGGGTCCTGGGATCAAGCCCCATAACAGGCTCCCTACTCCTCAGGGAGTCTGCTTCTCCCTCTGCCTCTCCCTCTCTTCCTGTCCCGTGAATAATAAATAAAACCTTTTTTTAAAAAAAATAATGCTCTTAGAGACACAGCCTCTGGCCTTGCATTCTATTGGCAGGGTCTCCCTGCTGGACTCTGAGCTCCCGACTCATCCCTGCAGGCTGCACGGTTCCCCCAGTACCTGGCACACAGCAGGCATGCCATCCACGTGGGTGTGCCGAGCTCCAATCACCCTGACCTCAAGGCCCAGGCTCTGTGGCAAACCGTATGAATATTCTAGACCCACGAGGAGACTTCATCACTTTACGACTAGCAAGCTCTCTTCCACTTTTTTTGAGGTCATCTCAAGTCACGTGAGGGAGGCCTGGCCCTCTCACCTCTCTTGCCCTGCCCGCCCCCCCGCCCCGGGGACCATGGCTACCCTGTGAAGAGACGCAGCAGGCTTGGCCTAACCCACGCGTCATGCCTGGTGGCAGCGCAGCTCAGCCCAGGCAGGTGCCTGCATGTGACCTCCTACACCGCCTCTGACCCGGAGTGGGAGCACTGGGTCAGGGCTCACAAACCGGCTCTCTGGGGGAGCGGAAGGGCTCCTCCCCTCTGAGAAATGGCCAGGCAGTGTGGGAATATTGGGCCTGTGGTCCCCTGGGAAGCCAGCCCACTGCAGAACCCTCTCCTCCAGGCCCCATGCTGGCCCACTTCTCTTGAAGGCTTCCCGGGTGCCCTGACTTATGAGGCAGGAGGCCTCAGGTCTCTCACGTGCCCCCTTCCTACACCCAGCAAGCTCAGGACTCCAGGGTCTTCCTCTGTCACATGGGGATTGGGACTCACCTACTGGGGTCCAGCCAGTTGCCCCGCACGGCCTGGGCAGTTCTACATCCCAGAATAAACATCACGAAACTGGAATCCTGTACCAACTCCCGCTCCGCCCCACCGTCCCCCACCTTGCCTGTGGAATCGCTTCCCTCTCTGAACGCTGTTCACCCGGGGGATGCTCACCCTCCTGCCCCTGGGCCTTGGCACAGGCCCCAACCCCTGCCAGAGAGTCTCTTCCCCTCCGAAGCGTTCCAAACACAGCCCCGGGAAACAGAGGCCCGTGCAGCAGAGGCGACGACCTGGTGAAATGGCCCAGGGAAAATAAAAGTGAATAAAACCCCTGGTCCTGTCATCCACCTGCTGTGTGACTTTAGGGAGTTCCTTTCCCAGCCTGGAGTGTCAAATAAAAGTCGTGGGCTCTCTATTGCCCCGGCACCCTCCCCCGATCATGGGAAATAACTGGGTGACCCGGGGGTACATGTGTGTGCCCGTGTGCACTTGCGTGGGTTCCTCCAAGCCCAGATTGGGCGCATTTAACCAGATTCTCCATGTTCTCTCCTTTAATCCCCAGATGTGACCAGCTCAGCAAACCGCCTCGCATCTTCCCTGAGTGCCCAACGGGCGTTGGGTCCTCGGCTGCACCCTGATTGCCCACAGATAGGCTCCCCCCCACCCACTAGCCCATGGCTACCACGCTCAGGGTCCCGTGTCGTTGCGCATAAAGTGTCTCTCTCGCTCCCTGTGTGTCGAGGGCTCCGGAGGACGGAGGAGTCCTCCCCAGAAGGCTTGGAGAGCACTGGCAGGAGAAGGTGCGTCACTGGGGCACAGATCCAGAGGCTCCGATGGCAGATAAGAGATCTTTTAGTGGCTTTTAGTGTCTCCGCGTGGCCCTGGGCGCCCCTGGAATGTGACCCAGACTGGCCGGGAGGTTTCCTGTTGACACTTGTCCTGGAGAGAGGGTCCTGGCTTACATTCTCAGGTTGCACCGCACCTGGGGGGAGGGAGGCTCAGCAAGGGTGTCTGGTCGAGGCCTGCCGGGCCAGGCCTTCCCCTGTCCCCCGCCCACGGCCCAGGAGAGAGGGCAGGGGTCCGGCAGGGCCCTCCGACGGCTGCGGGCCGGTGCTGCTGCCGGGGCCCAGGTGCCCCCCGGGGCTAGGGGGAAGGCCTACAGCGGGGCGGCTTGGCAGGAGCTTCTGGATACCCCCGGCCCCAACCGACAGGAAGGTGAGATGAAGTGGTTTGCCTGGCTTCTCCTTTCCCAAAGCCCAGGGTTCTGGCCTCTGGCCCTGTACCCTGGGGATACCTGGACTGAGACCCCCCCAGGGCAGGCGTGCAGCTCGCAGGTGCCAGGGGCGGCCCAGCCCAGCGGGGGTTCGAAGAGTCCAGGGAACCCCGGGCTGCCCACGGCCCTGGGGCTGGCGGGGCGCTCCCCTGCCTCCCCGCCCTCGGTGGCAGCCGAAGCCACCTCCCCTCGCAGAGGCCAGCCGGCCACAGCTGCGTCACGGGGTCTGCTCGCCGCCCCCCGGGGACCCCAGGGCCACGTCTACACGCTCTGGCCTCTTCAGCGGGGGCTCCCGGGCCGAAGGGCAGGCGCTGGGCCCGGCGAGCGGGGAAGCCAGGGACGGAAGCCACGAGAAGGTGGGCCAGGCGGGTGCGAGGCCGTCCGCCCCAGCCCCAGATGCAGCGCGGGGCGGGGGGGGGCCCTGGCTGCAGGGGAGGGGCACCCAGCCAGAGCGGGGCCCCCCGGCTCACAGGGCTGCTCCCCACCTGTGAAACGGGCCCGGCGGCCAGCTCCATCGCCCTCCCTCCTCCTCCAGGAAGGCACCTGCTGACACGGGTGGGCTCCCCGCTGCCCCGGATGCCAGACTTCCTTCCACGGGTGAGTCCGGATTGTGTTGTGCAGTCTTCTCTGGTTGTCCCCTCGTGCTCCTCATGCTGGGGCCCCTGGGGCTGAGCAGCACCCTCCCACCCATGCCCCACACACACACCCGCCCCAGGGAGGAGCCAGGGTAGGGGTCCGAGGACAGGGAAATGCCTCCTGCCTTTGGTGAGCACTAAGTACGCACCAGACACCGGGGGCAGCGCTGGGGGACACCGAGGCATGCAGGACACGGGGCTGGCTCCAAGTGGTTCGGGACAGAGGTGGGGAGAGGAGGCAGGAGGAGTGCACATGCCCTGCGCCCCAAAGGGAGAAGAGAGGCTGCCCCTGGGGTGTGGTCACCTCACTCGGGAGGCCCCACGTCCCTGTGAGGCCCCGTGTTGGTGTCACTCGGAGGGGGGAAGAGCGGATGCTTCCTGGAGGATGGACCTTGGGGTTTGAAGGATGGACAAGAGGCTGCAGGGTAGAGAAAGGAGAGAAAGGACAGGGGCGAGGCGCCAGGCCTGGGCGGACTCGGGGCCAGCAGGCCCTTGCAGAGCAGCGAGCCGGGTGCAAGGAAGAAGCTGTGTGCTGTGCACGTGTGACTCGCAGGGGCCAGGGTCCCCATAGCCCATCAACACACACGCGCTGAGGAACACGTGTGCAACCTGTGACCCAGGCCTCTGCCTTCCAGGAACTGGGCAAGAGGGCAAGACAAGACTCACCCCTGGCACACAGAGAGGAGTCCTTGCCATCAGGGCTCGGAGTGAGGGTGTGGCCGTGAGGCCTGAGGTCACTTCGCCGCTCAGGTGGTTCCGCTGAGGGCTCAGGAGCAGCCTCGGGCAGGTCTGCAGACCGTCTCCACGGGCCCACAGGTATCCCCCTGCCAGCCCATCTCCCAAAGGAACCCTGATGACGGTCCAGCTCCTGCATTTTGCAGATAAGGAAACAGAAGCAAAGAAAAAATGACACTTGCCCGAGATCCACACGAGACGGGGACGAGCTGGGCCTGGACAGGCACCTTGCTGCTGCCACCTCCTACCTATGTGTCCCCGCCCAGCTGTGGTTCTCAGGGCCCTGCCTCATGATGCAGGGGACCGGCCTGCATTTTCTGTTCCTCCCAGAGATCCCCTGCTCCCAGCTGGTGACTCTTCTCTTAGGAAAATGTCACATTCTCGCTCTGGGCACCCACACACAGTCCAGGTGAGTCTCTGCACCCCAGCACCCCATCCCTGGGGCAGGCCCCGCCACCCCCTCTCTCACTCGGGCCATACCAGGGGTGACCTCCCCAGCCCCCCCTCCTCTCTCAACTCTCCCCGCGGCCACCCACTCAAATCCAGTCCTTTTCCTTACAGGCAAGCATCCAGCCTTTCCCTCACCTCCTCTTGCCGGGCTATTACCCCAACCAGGAAAATACATCTAAAGCCCAAGAACATGTCACTTTCTGCTTAAAATTTTGCAGAGGTATCCTGTGGCCTTCAGAATGAAATTCAAGTTCTCTGTGTGGCCTACAAAGCCCCCCACGGCCACAGCGTCTGCCCAGCAGGGTCCCCTCCTGCCTCACCCCCACTCCCACCTTTGCACCAGCCAGGCAAATGCTCTCCCTCCCAACCGCCTCTGGACAATTTCTTCCTACTGGTCTTTCTAGCTAGTGGAGTCAGAGGTTTTGGGCCAACTGGATACACCTTGACCACAAGCAAGATTTGCTTGCATGTTTTTTTTTTAATTCAGTTCCCTCATTTTTTTTTTTTTAAGATTGTATTTATTTATTCATGAGACACTCAGAGAGAGAGAGAGAGAGAGAGAGGCAGAGACACAGACAGAGGGAGAAGCAGGCCTCATGCAGGGAGCCCGATGTGGGACTTGATCCCGGGACCCTGGGATCACGCACTGAGCCAAAGGCAGATACTTAACCAGAGAGCCACCCAGGCGTCCCAAATTCAGTTCCCTCTTGGGGGAAATTGTCTCAAAGGGCCTAATCCAGGGGTGCCCGGGTGGCTCGATCAGTTCAGCCTCTGACTCTTGATTTCAGCTCAGGTCATGATCTCAGAGTTGTGTGATTGAGCCCCGAGCTGGGCTCTGAGCTCAGTGGGGAGTCCACTTGAGATTCTCTCTCCCTCCCCCTCTGCCCCTCCCCCTGCTTGCTTGCACTCTCTCTCTCCCTCTCTCTTAAATAAATAAAGAAACAAACGAACGAACAAATAAAATATTTTTAAAAAGAGGGAGGATGCCCAATCCACTTTCCACTCCTGGACTTTTGAAAATCTTCACACCCCAGGGAATCATTGGTCAAACCTCCGCCCACGACGGTTTCTTCACCTAGGCTAACACAACTTTTTACGCGCGGGTAGTTCTAGGGTCCTCAGCTACCGTCAGGAGGAAGGCTCAGTGTGAGCACCGGTGTCTAGCAGTGTGCATGGGCCCACTTGCTGATGCAGAAGGAATGAAATCAGGAGGTTCCACCCATAAATTCAGCAGGAACAAGGACCGGCTGTTCAAAGTCGCAGGCAGCCCAGAATTGAAAGCACAGGGGAGCAGAGCCGAGAGGGGCTGTCAAATGGGCAGGTGGGAGCCTGGGATCCTGCCCCCCTCACCCCACATCCCCACCCCCTGCCTGGGCTGCACTTGGTGGCTTGGTGGCACATCTCACAAATATGCCACCCAGAGGAGCTGCATTCCCCACTCTCATAACTGGATTTTCAGCTTTCTAGAACAGCGCTTCCTGCGTTATGTCTGCAATTTGTAAGATCTGATAAAAGACACACTTCGAGGCTCAAAAGGGACTGCCCTTTGTAAATAGGTTAAAACTACAGATCGGGAAGGGTGGACTCAACAGAGCTAAGGCCTAAGGGGGCAGGGGCGGGGGGCAAATGGCAGGTGCATGGGAGCAACCCAATAATGGCCCCACAAAGACAGCAGGTTCTAATCCCGGGGTCTGCACGTGTGACCCTATTTGGAAAAAAGGGGCTTTGCAGTGTGACTACGTTAAAGACTTTGAAAAGGATGATCAGGGTAACCGCAGGGCCCTTCCAGGAGACAGGCGGAGGGAGAGTTGATGCACAGACACAGAGGAAGAGGTGATGGGAAGACAAAACAGAGTCGAAGATGCTGCCGTGAGGACGAGGGCTGCTGTCACAACCCGAGGAATGCCGGCAGCCACCAGCAGCCACCAGCAGCCACCAGCAGCCACCAGCAGCTGGAAGCAACAGGGAACAGGAGCTCGCCAGGGCGTGCAGAGGCAGTATGGCCTTGGTGACACCTCAGTTTTGCCCCAGTGACACTGGCTTTGAACCCCTGGCCTCCAGAATGGCGAGAGAATAGATTTCTGTTATTTCGAGCCGCCAAGGTGGTGGTAATTTGTCATGGCAGCCCTGGGGAACTGATACACCCAGGATCATAAATTCTGGCTCATTTTATCCTGAAGAAACAGAGAGCAGCAGGGACCTCCCCAAAGCCATTAGCCCCTAGGCCAGGCCAGAGCCGGGGCTCCAGGTCCCTGTGCCACTGTGCCCCCTCCTCCGTCTGCCCTGCTTCCTTCTAGCCATGCCCAGACCCTGGGACGCCTTTCACTCCTGTCCCGGGAGACCCTGTGTTTGCAGAGTGACTTTATTTTTACCAACAGCGGCCCCCAGGTGTGTACAAATTGCTGTCCCTGCCCCCAGCCTGGATGTCCACCTACCACCTGCATCACAGGCTGGGTGCTTGTGGAGCAGGCTCTGAGAGGGAGTGTGGGGTGCCAGGTGCTTATTAAGGACCCACAGCAGTGAAAGGGGCAGGAGGAGCCTGGATTGGACAGAGGGAGATGGGAGTTGGATTTTGATGCAGGCCTGACAAAGCCTTGGCCAACCGGCAGGGAGCTGTCCCGTATCCAGCTGGGGGGGCCAGGACCTAACACCCTGTATCACTGGGTCACCAAGCGTGGCCTGCCCCAGGGGGCCATGATCTCAGGGGAGGCAGGTCTGTGCACTGAGGCAGCTGGAGCACTGGAGGCCACCTGCTGACCACACTCCTGGGAGAAGGCTGAAAAAAGGTGGGATCCTTGAAAAAAGGGGGGTGGCCCGCAGCCCAGCGATACTCAGGGCTCTACAAACAAGGGCTGCCTCTCAGCCGTCCCTGAAGGGCTTGCCCGACGGCCACCCGCCCTGCAGAACGGCCAAGACCCTCCATTATCCAAGTGGTATCTGTGGACGACAGCCTGGACCCTGCTCGGGAACTTGGTAGAAATGCAGACTCTGTGGGCACCTGGGTGGCTCAGTGGGTTAAGTGTCTGCCTTCGGCTCAGGTCATGAGCTCCGGGTCCTGCGATCAAGCCCCACATCGGGCTCCCTGCTCAGTGGGGGGTCTGCTTCTCTCACCCCCTCTGCCTGCTGCTCCCCCTCCTTAGGCTCTCTCTCTTATAAATAGATAAATAAATAAATAAATAAATAAATAAATAAATAAATAAATAAAATCTTAAAAAAAAAACAAGCCAGAAATGCAGACTGTTTGCCACCACCTCCTCCCCTACCCCGCTCCATTTGAAGCGCCTCATCCGGGTGGGAGCACTTCAGGGGCCAGATCCCAGAAGGGGTCTGTTTTTGTGCTGTCTCTGAGCTTAGGATGCTTTTTACAAAGAAGATTAGGTGACGGGAACTGTATGGCCCGGAAAGCCTACAGTATTTACCATAAGGCCGGCCTTTTGCAGAAAGTTCTCCATCCTCTGCTCTAGGAGGGCCACAGGGCAGGGGAGCCATGGGCATAGGGTCTCCCCTGGGAGCCCTCCTAGGTCTGCGGCCCTTCACCCCTTTGGCCACACCTGACTTGCCTCCTTCTTGACCCCCCTTCCCGTCTCTTCCCTGCTCCCCTCCTTCGATTTTCCTCCTCTCCCCCTGCCTTCTCCCTTCTGTGTCTCTCTGTCTCTGTCTCTCACGTCTCTCTGTCTCTGTGAGTGCGTAAGAGAGGGAGAGGCAGAGACAGAGAGCCTCTCAAGCTCCCCCTTGCCCCCATCCCTGAGACCTCTGTGTGTGTATCTCTGTCTGTGTCGCCCTGTCCCCCACACCCCGAAGACCTGAAGCCTTGCGGGGGGGCGCGGGCAGGGTGGGGAGGGGGTGGTCAGCTGGGGCTGCTGTTAGGAGCGGTGGTGGGCACCCCAGGCAGCACCCAGACCTTTCTGTCCTCCGCCCTGCCGTGCCCACACCGATTCCACCAATGCCCCCAGCGCCTGGTGCTCTCTTCTCAGGTCCCTCTGCTCTGCCTGCCTCCTGGTCCCCAGCTTTCTCTTCTCTAGGAGTCCTTTAATCTTTGCAGCTTTTTTTTCCCCAAGATCCCTGACTCTCCTGTGAAATGCAAATTAATTAGCATCCAATTACTCCCTGGCTGCTGCATCCAGAGCCTTCTCTCTAGGTTCCTGTCCAACACCCCCCTCATCAGCTGGGAACTCAGCCCATCAGGAAGAGGTCCCCCGCCCCTCCCTCCAGGCACTGTCAGCATCCACCGCATCCGTGGATTCCAGAAACGCAGCCCGGGGGGGGGGGGGGGGGGGGGGGGGGGGGGGAGGGATGCAATCCGCTCACCCCTCGAGCCGCCAGCAGCATCATGGGAAGGCCAGGAGTGAGACCCGGCCTCTGCCCTCAAGGAGGTGGAGAGGGGATGAGGAGCTCAGCCCGGCGAGTGCATGTAACAGGTGCAACCACGCATGACCCACTAGGCGTAGGGTCGGAATGAGAAACATGCCCAAGGATGGGGTCTTGTCTTTAAACTTTGATGAGCTGAGCGCAAATGGATGTGGCATGGAGCCCGGGCCTGTCCTAGGCCTCAACGTACGATCTGCAGTCCGGGAGAGCCGGCATGGTACAGGAGGAAGGGAAGGGGGCGAGTCCCCTAGCCTCCCCATCAGGGAAATGAGCCTCTCGGGGCCGCGGGCCAGGCACGGGCTGGGCACGATGCGGGAGTTCCGGTGACTGTGAGCCTTGTCTCTCCTTGCCTTCCTGACCCCAAGGGGTGCACCTAGGATGGACGCAGGTGGAGTTGGATTTCTGCGGGGTGCTGCCCGCCCCATGGGCCCTGTCCCCCTTACAAGCCCCCTCGGCTCCCAGCCGCCTACAGCCGCTCCAGCCGCACCCTGTGATCCCAGCCAGTCCTCAGAGGAGTGGAAAGTTCTGTCTTCTGCCCACTAGTTGGAAGGAGATCCCCTTCGACCTGCCTGACCTTGGGATGCCCAGCTGTGAGACCCAGCCTCCCACAGTTCCTCGGACCAGGGCGCCTCCCACAGAGCACGCCCTGCCGCCCCAGCAGCCCACCTCACCGTGCCCTGGGATCCTCAGGCTCAGCAGTCTGTCTCCCCCATCCCAGTCCCTTCCAGCCCTGCCACCTCCACTCCAGCTGGCTGTGGGCTGCTGTGCTTCTTCCCAGCTCTGGTCGCTTCCATCCACACTGAGCTCCATTCCCAGCCTCCCATGTCTGTAATGTGTATGGTTCTGTGAGACCAGCAGGCTCCAAATTATCCATTGGGTATTCACTGATATTTCTTAGTGGTTCAAGTGGGTGTGAGCACGGTCTTCTTTCTCCAGGGGGACTGTAAGCATCCCAGAAGGAGAGGACCACTCCAGGCCAAGACCAAGGGGACCAGATACAGTGCAGGGGCCCTGACACCCCCAGCAGATGCCTTGGCAGATCAGCTGGTAACCTGGCTGGCCCCAGATGGGCAGATGTGTTGGGTGGAAACCGGGGCAGGTAGGGGCAAGAAGCAGGGCTCACGGAGCAGCCCCTTGTGCTAGGCGCAGATGCTAGGGAGCCAGTCCAAGTGGAGCGGTCTCTTCCTGCTCCGGCGGCCGTGTAGGGTGCATACTATTCTCTCCGGAGGTCTGATCCTGGCTGAGCTTAAACAACCAACCTGGGGTTGTATAGCTACAGAGGGGTGGGGCCCAGCCTGCCCCAGACTTGCCTCTGGAGTTCGCAGTCCCCCGCCTCCGGCTGGCCAGGTTGCTCAGAACTCTCTGCCCTCTCCCTCCTGCTTGGATTGGCACATGCAGGCCAGTTGGCTCAACCCATTGCTCTGCTGTTGGCCTCAGGAGCTCTAATGGCCTTTGTTCCGCCTTTCTCGGCCAGCTGCTAGGGGCTGGAACTGGAAATCCACACTTTAGGGGAGGCCCAGGCGGTCCTGTATCGGGGACATCGGTCGGGCACACAGGCAATGGGCGTCCCATGGGCCGTGATCCACCAGGCACAAGTGCCTGCTGCAAAGGTGGGCTCTTCTGTGACGTCGGAGCTGGAAGGCCCTTTGAGACCACTTGGCCCAACCCTGTCGTTCTACTGATGGGGAAACAGAGCCCGAGGGGGGAAGGTGGTTTGCCCAGGACTTCAACAAAGCCAGGTCGGAGATCCAGGTGTCTTGACTCAAGGTCAGGGCTGGTCCTGCCACTCCCAGCTCAGTTTCCCAAATGTGCAGAGAGGACAGCAGGACAGACAGGTCATCTGGGGTCACCCAGAGAAGCCAGGCTCTCTGCTTCCTTCAGGAAACTACGCCCCACTCGTCTCTCTGGAAGAGCCATGCCAGACAGAGCAGGTCAGCCTCCAAGCGCTGAGACGGTGGGCTTCACTGACAGGTTGGTGGAAGAGAGTTTTTCTGGAAGAGAGACAGGAAGTGAGTAAGCTCTGGCTCAGCGCGTGGGCCTCCAGATACGTTGGCTGAATCTGTGGAGGAAAGGGCTTTCTAGGCCGAGGTCAGAGACAGGCTGAGGAGCTGGAGGCCAAGGCCTCGGAGGACAGAGAGGACCTGGACAACCTGTCACGGTGCAAGGACTATGCATGTGTGGCTGCCCCTTGCCCCGGAGCCCCGGGGAATGCCCCTGGTGCTCTCAGGGCAACCGAGCCTGTGTTTCCCAAGATGGGTGTTGAGACATCACCCTGCGCTGCCAGGACAGCCTTGGAAACAACGCCTTTCCCACACCCAGCTGGGCCCCTGCACACTGCTGTCCTCCATCCTCCCAGTGGGATCCTGCCAGGAGGCGTGGCTCCGTCCACCTGCTGTCACCTGTCTCCCCTCTCGGAGTGGGCCTTCTCTGTCCTCTGGTGGAAAGATCGTGTCCAGCAGAGCGCCTGGTGCCCTGGAAGTGCTCAGCAAGTGTCTGCTGGGGGGCCCAGGCTCTGCCCTCTGGCTCCCCCCGCCCCAGCAGCCTCTGAAAGCCCCGCCTGGCCCGGCCATACTCTGTCCCTCCTTCCCTAAGCCCTCTCTGTGTGTGGCTGTGGAGTCTAGGCGGGGACGCTGGCCAGGAATGGGGCAAGTCCTACTGGAGGGGCTCACAGTTGATAGAGCAGGGAAAGCATGGGTGCAACGCACTGCAACACAAGCTAGAAAGTAGTTGCTTTCTAGTGCTGAGGGATGGGCGGTGAGAGCCAGGCGGGCTTCCTGAGAGAGGAGGCATCCACGCTCGCCCTTGAGGAGCAGCTAAGGTAGAGAGACCTGAGGCTCAGGGCTACGCAAGAGCCAGACATATTCAAAAGGTCTTGGGGATGCATGGACTTTGGCGGAGGGGGCTGTCAGAGAAGCAGGAAGCTGAGGATGAAGACCTCAGGTGGCATGAGGAGGAGCCAGGGAAGGGTAAGAGGTTAGGAAGTCATGTGACCAGATTTTGGAAAATAAACTACTCTGGTACAGGGTCAAGAATTGGCAGGGGAGGGGCGCCTGGGTGGCTCAGTCAGTTAAGCGTCAGCCTTCTGCTCAGGTCATGATCCTGGGTTCGAGCCCCACAGCAGGCTCCCTGCTCAGCGAGGAGCCTGCTTCTCCCTCTCCTCTGCTGCTCCCCCTGCTTGGGCTCTCGTATCTATCAAATAAATAAATAAAATATTAAAAAAAAAAAAAAGAATTGGCAGGAGGGCAAAAGCAGCTGCCAGGAGGCCAATGAGGAGGAGACCCCCACGGCCCAGGGGAGCAGAGGACCCACAACGATGGTCTGAAGGGTGCAGCTGAGTGACAGGACTCCAGGGACATTTGGAAGATGGAATTAATAGAATTAGTCTGGAGGGCAGACGGGGGCCATGTGGGAGGGGACAGCGCTGAGAAGGAAGGGCTGGCAGGGGGCCTGCACTGCTGGCTTAGGTGCCCAGATGTCTGGCAGCGCCGTGACCCTGGAGGGGTGACTGGGTGAGGGGTGGCTTGGGGGACTCAAGGGACAGGATAGCCCTGGAGATGGGGACTGGGGGTCTTTAAGTAGAAGGGGACAGCCAGGAGGTGCCGGGGGGTGACAGCAGAGGGGAAGGGCCCTGGTACAAGGAGCCCACCCTCCCCATCCCCAGCCCACTCTTCACACCCCTGCCGCGCAGGCCGCTGCCTCTCAGAAACTTCAAGCTCCTCCCATGTGTTTCCACCCCCCACCCTGGTTCCTATGGCAACCCCCCCTCCCCAGCCTCGTAGGAGATGGTGTCCCTGCACCCAGGGAGCTCACAGCCTGGTCACATCCCTGCTGCCTTGGCAGGCTGAGGCCAGGTGATGCACCACCCACCCCACCGCCCCCCTGCTGGCCTCCCCGGCCAGCACACCCTCCCCGGGCATCACACAGATGCTCCCCAACCTGTGCCTTCTCCACAACCATCCTCGGCCATCCCTCTGCAGCCAGCTCACACGGACTCTCCAGGAACAAGAAATCCGGCTTTATGGTGCTAAGGCACTGAGACAGTGGGGCTTGTCACTGCACCCAGCCCTGAGCATCCTGACCGACCCAGTCCCCGCGCAGAGGCCGGGCTGCGCCCCCACCGGTCCTCCTTTCCAGCCAACAGTCCATGTGGCCACCACCCTCCCCACCCAGCCCCACCTGCTCCCTCTCCTCTATTGCCTCAAACCCCAGAAGCCCTACCTACACTCGCTCACATCATCACTTCACCCAGCCCTCCTATTGCCCCACACAACCCCTGACACCTAGGATGGGGGCCGGGTCCCTGGTGTGACTCTCAGGGGACCGAACGCCGGGCAGGACACATGGGAACCCAACTAAGAGGGACTTGAAATGGTACAAAATCTCCAATCGCCCTGGAGGGGGGGCCCTTCCCTACTCTCCCCTTCCCTTGTCCTGCCAACCCCATCCCCAACCCCTGGGGATCCACTGTGGGGGAACAGCAGAAAGCCATGACAGACAGACGGAAAATATTCCTGGTATTGTTCTAAGGCCGCAGCCTGTGGTTGTGGAAGGAAGCAAAGGGGGGTTTGGGAGACGGGGAGGAGAGGTTAACAAGATTAAAAAAGCCATAATGAGACCACAGCACAAACCCTACAATTATGTTCCCAAATTTAATCAAAACAGCTTCCCGCACTGGGCAGTGTGCATCGACCAGGCCCCGCTGTCAGGTTCTGCTTCCCAGGACCTTCCCTTGAGATGCCACAGAACCTGGGCGTTCCTGCCCGCACAGAGCGGGGCGGGTCTGACCTCCAGCACCACCCACCCACCACCCCCGCCCCAGTCCCTGCTTCTTTTCTGAGCCAGGCTTCAGTGGGGCTTGACTTGGTTCTTCTAGGCCAGGTCTCCAGGGGAGCACCCCCTTCTCCTTCTTCTCCTCCTCCCTTCCCTATTCCTTGGGTCACCTGCCCTCTGCTGCTCCTCCTTGCAAGCCACGCCCCTTCCTACAAGCCATGTCCCCTCCCTCCCCCCCACCCCCCCAACCCCCCCAACCCCCCCCATCCCCCCACCCCCGGCCAAAGGTTGACTTTCTCCCTGGCAGGGGCACCAGCTGTGGCCCTGAGCTCCCTTGAGCAGGCCCCTCAGGCTCCCCCCGCCCCCATGAGATCTGGCCCAGCCCACATGTTTGGCCTTCTCCAGAGCAGAGGTTGTTTTCCTCCAAGTGGTTCTGGTCTTCCCTGGCCCCACGTTGGTCAATACCTGTGGCAGGGGCAGTTGATGCTCCCTGAGGACCCCAATGCTCCACTGGTTCCCAGCCTCTGTGGTGAAGGAAGAGGCCATGTGACTAGTTCTGGCCAAAGGCCTGTGGCTTCCAGGTCCAAGTGGAGAACCAGCCTCCCCTCTGATCCCTTTCTTCCCCTGTCCTGGTAGTTTGGACTATGTGTGTTCTGATCGGTGTACCCACAAGAGGAAGAAAGCCACCCACCCCACATGGGACCTGCCTGGGTGAGAAATCACCCATTATTGTGGTAGGTCACCACGATGCCAGGATCGCTGCGTAAGTTGAGCAAGTCTCTTAACCTCTCTGGGCCTCAGCTTGCTCATCATCTGTCATGTGGCAGGGTTGGATGAAATGATGTCACTCTTTAGGATGAGAAACACAGGAGGAGGATCGAGCTTGTGGGGAAAGACCTGTGTTCCAGCCGGCACCTGTCGAGCGTGACACGTCGCTGGGGCGTTTTGTAGGCAGAAGGTGGGCTCCAGGCCAGAAAGGAGGATGAGGCTGGAGGTGTGGCTCGGCCACGGGTAAGCTGGGAGTTTGAAGTCCAGTTG
Organism: Vulpes vulpes; assembly: GCF_048418805.1. Taxonomy (NCBI): domain Eukaryota; kingdom Metazoa; phylum Chordata; class Mammalia; order Carnivora; family Canidae; genus Vulpes; species Vulpes vulpes. The sequence goes on along the minus strand of NC_132794.1, from coordinate 73,733,059 downwards.
ATGGATGAGGCTGCTGGGGGAAGGAGACATACAGAAAAATAAGAGAAGAATGCTCTTGGTGAAGGCGAGAAGGCATTCTTTTGTAAGGCAAAGGCACTCAGGTCCAGAGAGATGAAGTAATTTGCCCAAGGTTACGTAGCGCGTTATACCAGAGGCTGAGCTAGAACCTGAACCCCTGCCTGTGATTCCAGGGCACATCCCTCCCCAGCACAGAGAAGCTGGGAGCCTGGGGGTGGGGAGGGAGCCCAACCGGTAATGCTGGGATATTAATCATCTGTGTATCTCTGGTCATTCCTCTGGAAGCCAATTTCCCGTCTATACAATAAAAACATGGTGCCAGCGATTGTTGTATGGAGCCTTCCAGCTTACAAACCACCTTCCCAGCAGTCACCTCATCTGGCTTTTAAGATGTCCCTTTAAGGAAGGCAGGGTACACAGGTAGAGTAAGGCTCAGACAGTAACTTATAAGAGGCAAAGCTGAGCCCGATCCCATGACTCAAGCTCCCCTCTGTTCCTTCCAAAAGTGACATGCTGCCCACTGTCATGGGCTATAGGTGTCCCTTCTTCACCGGAAGTGACCATGTTTCCTGGAATTTGGTTGATGGATCTGGGACAGTGGGAAGATGATGGGAGTCCACCTTGAGGGATAAGGTGACAGGGATAAAGCATTAGTCTCCTTGGAAAGGGAATGGGAAATAGATCAAGGAGGCTGTGATACTATGACTTACAATGAGAAATATGTGGTTGGTCTTCATCTGTTTCTGGCGCAGAGTTTCTAAAGCCATTGTAGGTTCCCAAGCAAGGAGAACCCTAAAGGTGTCTTTTGTTATATTGATGAGGTGACTTGTAAAAAATGGAAAGGACCTAGGGAAGCCAAGGTTGAGAGTTGGTTGCCAAGGGACCCAACCATGCGATGAGAGGGTTGGAATTTTAAGTTCCACCCCTGGGCCTCCATGGAGGGGAGAGGGGCTGGAGGTGAACCAGTTGCCAGTGACCAAGGAGTTAATCAATAATGCTTATGTAAGAAGCTTCCATGAAAACCCAAAAGGAGGGGTTTCCAGGTTGGTGACCATGTGGGGATTCAGAAAAAGGGGTGTGTGCTCGGAGGGCACAGACGCTCTGAGCCCTTCCCTTTACCCTGCCCTGTGCATCTCTTCCATCTGGCTGCTCTATAATCTGGTAGGGTAAATTTTCTCTGAGTTCTGTGAGCCGCTTCTAGAAAATTAATCAAACCCAAGGAGGAGGTCGTGAGAACTTCTGATCTATAGATGGGGTGACAGCCTGGACTTGTAAGTAGCATCTGAAGTGGAGGGTGGGGGAAAGTTTTGTAGGGCAGAGCCCCCTAACCTGTGGTATCTGATACTATCTCCAGGTAGATAGTGTCAGAATCGAGTTGAATTGCAGGATCCTTAACTGGCATTGGGGAATTGCATAGCCTGGGTAAAGGTGGTCGGGACCCAAACACAGAATTTAGATTCTTAGCCATTTCTAGGCTCTCTACAGAGGGGCAGAGGGGTGGATCTTCTCTGAGGTAACACCAAGGACTTAAGACATTTTATTAACAAGCTTTTCCGTGAAAGCCTATTCTAGGAACGACTCAAAGAAAAGGATCCCAATCCAGTCCAACACATCCCATCCACCCATCCAACAGACACTGGTTGAAGGCGCACCCCATCCCCATCCCCACCCCCACCCCCAAGGGCTGACAGTAAGAGGGGGAAGGAGACAATAGGGAAAGCAGAATGCCAAAGCTCTACCTAGAAGACCCAAAGTCAAGGCCTGACCCCGACACTTTCTGGCTGGTGGTCTCAAGCTAGTTACTTGGCGTCTCTGAACCTCGTTTTCGAAACAGCTAATAATACCACTCCACTTCCCTAACTCCCGGGGTCATTCTAAAAATCAAAAGAGACCTTCTTTGACAAAGTGGTTTGTAGATTGTTATTAAGAAGATGAAATAAGCACTTGATTTCTTGAGATACAAGGTAAACAGCCATAAGTGCTATTGAAGAGGCCCAGATAAGAGGCTCTGAGAGAAAGGCGTGAAAGAGAGAGAGAGAGAGAGAGAGAGTGCAAGCGAGCATGCGAGCAGCTGGGACGATGGCAAAGCTAAAGGGAAGAGGTAAGACATTGCAATTAAGGGTTGGGTACAATCCCAAGGGGCAGAAGCGGCAGAGAGAGGATGTTCCAGCAGAGAACAGAGGCTGCAAAGGTTCAGAGGCCAGAAACAATAGAGCAGTTTCCAGAGACAGTACAAGACTCCGTGTGTGTTTGCAGGGGGCCCGTGGGAGATAGCACTGCAGGTGGACCTGGAGAGGTGAGAATGTGCCTAGAACACTAAGCAGGGGTATTTGGACTTTATTTGGGAGAGAAGGGGCGGGGTGGGGGGTGCAGAGGAGGAGGGCACAGTAGTCAGTCCTCAGTGTGGCCTTTGGCCAGCAGCAGCCACCGCACTTGGGAACGCATTAGAAATACAAATGCCAGGGCCCCAGCTCAGATCTACTGAAACAGAGACTCTGGGAGGGGGCCTAGCAATCTGGGTTCTATCCCACCCTCCAGGGGATGCTGATGCCCGCCCAAGTGTGAGGCCACTGGGGCAGCAGGTGCTGTCTGTCTGCGCCTCGTGCTGTCCCCAGCCCTGCCAGCTTCCGTCCACCACCATCCAAATTCCTTTAACTGTGAGCCTTCTGTGGCCACTAGAGCCTGCCCCACCCAGGCACAAAAAGACCAACAGTGCCAGGAATTAGCATCCTGGATAATTCTGGGAGCAGCTGGCAGGCGATGGTTCACGGGAGCAGGGAGCAATAAGGCCCCAGCTCCCTAAGCCCTCCGATGGCCTGGCTCAGAAGGAGTCTTATGCTCTGTCCCCGGCACCCACAGTGGTCACCAGCCCAGTCTATGTTGGGTGCCTCCCCTCCAGGTCTGGCTTCTCTACTCCCACCTGGTGTGTTCGAGATACCACCCCAGCAAAGTACGGCTGCTGGAGTCCTTGGATCTGCTTGTGGAGGAACCTGAACCAACGTCACTGATGTGTGCATGTGTGAATGCGTGTACGTGTGCTCACAGGCCTGGTGTCGGCCCAGGGAGGGGATTGGGGATTGCTGAGTTCTTGGACCAGGGAATGGCTGGTGGGAGAAGAGAGACCCTGGCAGAGGCGGTGGAGTGGCCTGGAGATCATTCCCGGGGGCGGGGAGCCCTGGAAAGATACTGGCAGGAGCAAGGAGGGTGACCGAGGAGAGGGAGGCTGGTGGGAGAGCGGGATCGCCTCCGCCTGAGAACTTGCCACATCTTGGTCATGACTGGCTGGGGGTCCTGAAACACAGGGGAGGCCAACGATAACTCCAGCACCTCATGATCGTCCCCATTTCACTGACAGAGAAACTGAGGCCAGAGAATTCAATGGCTTGCCCCGGGCCAGGCCTCAGCACTGGTCATAACCAGGCCACAAACTGCCACCTGGTGCTGTTTGATTCTTGTACCTCTGAAGAACCCCGTGTTAACTCTGGACAGAGAGGCGGGTGTCAGCAAGGAAGGGTGCCACTCTTTCCCAGAAGTCTAGCCTATCTCTCTCTCTAAAAAAAAAAAAAAAAAAAAAAAAAAAAAAAAAAAAAAAACAGCTTTTGCAGCCAGGCAGCCTGTATTTGCAAACAGCTCCTCCACGCCATGGCTGTAAATCCGGGCGACCTCTCTGTCACTTTTGTGCCTTGGTTTCCTCAAGTATAAAACAGGAATAGAAATGCCTCCCATTACGCTCTTAGACCAGTACTACCCTTGGCATCGGTGGCTGCTCTGGTTCTTGATTACGTTGCTAAGTTTGGAAACCATGAGCCCAACAGAACTCCTGACTCTGTCACTGATTATATTCATCACCAGCTAAGGGGGGTGTCAGAGCCAGAATTTGGTGCCAGGACTGGCTGACACGGAGCCCCGGTGCCGAACCCCCTCCCTGCACATCCCCCTCCGACTACGGAAGGATGACACAGCTGAGCTCCAGAACACACGAAGACTTTTGCTCTACCCCTTGTATCCTAACCTGAGAACCTTCTTTCGGTATCTACCTAGGGATGCAGGTTGAGACATGCTGCTCCAGCACTGTGCCCGCTGGGGGGATCGGAGAACCCATGTCATCGACAGGAAATCACATCAACGGGGACACTTGGGTGGCTCAGTGATTGGGCGTCTGCCTTCGGCTCAGGTCGTGATCTTGGAGACCCAGGATCGAATCCCCATCAGGCTCCCTGCAGGGAGCCTACTTCTCCCTCTGCCTGTGTCTCTGCCTCTCTCTCTCTCTCTCTCTCTCTCTCATCTCTCATGAATAAATAAATAATCTTAAAAGGAAAAGAAAAGAAACCACATCAAAGAATTGGGGTTCTGGGCCTGACTCTTCTGCCGTGCACCTCTGTGATCTCGAGCAGGTCGTTTTCAAGACTTCAGCTCCTGGGTACACAAATCCCTGCCTCTCTCACAAGGTTGCGAGGAGACTCAGGCAAGAAGTATTTCTTGTCTGGCTTGTGTCAGGCTCTGGCGGGGAGAGAGGCATGCATGAGAAACGCCTCCTGCCCTAGAAGCTTGTCGTTCTTCCATGGGAAAGGGGGCGGCAGGAGAGGAAAGGTGGGCGGCAGTGTTTATTGAGCACTTACTGTGTGCTGGGATCTGGGCAGAGGGCTTTACCCTCATGTAAATCTTCACAGCTGTCTTCTGAGGCTGGGGATGTGATTCCTATTGGCAGAGGAGAAAGACGAAAGCTGCTTCCCAGCTGAGGGCCGGCAGCGGATTGGGGTGAACCTTCCTGGGGAGGCAGCGTGTTGGGGGCTTGGAGACCCCAGGGAGGATGAGACCCCTGCAAAACGGGAGTGACAGGTGCAACGCTGTATTAGATGCCGTGGGATTTCAGCACGGAGTACCTGGATCTTTGAGATGAGGAACAAAAGCTTCACAGTGGAGAAGATGTTTGACCCGGGCTTTAAAGAACACGCAGTTCTCCAGATAAAGGAAAGAGGGTCCTTCAGAACAAAGGGAGTCGCAGACAGAAGGCAGGCAGATGTCAAGCTGGCTCCATGAGGAACTGCAAACAGGCCCCGTGACCAAGACGATTTGGACAAGTGGATAAAGCATCTCTCTTCAGCAATTTACCAATTGTGTGAATTTAAACAAGTTACTTACCCTCTCTGAGCCTGAATTTCTTGTTTTGTTAAGGGAAAGCGGTCATGCCTAACTCACAGGAAGAACTCGGCCTTGCGCTGTTCTTGTGTGATCCTTAAGCTCTTGTGAGCCAAGCAGGGTGCAAGGGCTCGCTCATCTCCATCGGGATCAGAGAGAGAGGAACTTGCCCCGGGACACACAGCCCGGCGTGCCAGGGCCAGGATTCAAAGCCAGGCATCCTCATTCCAGATCCCGCCTTCTTACCAACCTCTTCTATTGACACAAAAATCCTCAATAAAATATTAGCAAAGCAAAACCAGCTTTGGATGAGAGCACCAATGGGCCATGATCAGGGGACTTTGATTCTAGAAATGTGGATATGGTTCGATGTTAGAAAATCTGCTGGGCAGCCCTGGTGGCTCAGTGGTTTGGCACCTCCTGCAGCCCAGGGCATGATCCTGGAGGCCCCGGGATCGAGTCCCGCGTCAGGCTCCCTGCATGGAGCCTGCTTCTCCCTCTGCCTGTGTCTCTGTCTCTCTCTCTCTCTCTCTCTGTGTCTCCCATGAATAAATAAATAAAATCTTTAAAAAGAAGAAGAAGAAGTGTTCCATCAAAATCAAGGAAAAGGTCAGGGCGCCTGGGTGACTCAGTCCAGTTGAGTTTCAGACTCTTGATTTCAACTCAAGTTATGATCTCAGGGCCATGGCATCGAGCCCCATGGAACCTGCTTAAGATTCTCCCTTCCTCTCCCTTCCACCCCTTCCCCCTGTAACTGGCACACAGGAGTACACTCTCTCTCTATTAAAAAAGAAAATCAATTTAAAAATATCAAGAAAAAGGCAATGACCCCGAAAACACTGCCATTATGTAACACTGGCTTGTGAGCCCCAGTAAGTACAGAAGGATGCACAAAGGCATAAGAACTCCAGCTGTGGAAAGGGAGGAGATGCAATTCTCCAATGATATAACTGCCTATCCGAAAAACTTCTTGAAAAACAAAACACACCGAAAGCCTATTGGAACTAATGATAGTGGGGATCCCCGGGTGGCCCAGCGGTTTAGCGCCGCCTTCAGCCCAGGGCCTGATCCTGGAGACCCGAGATCGAGTCCCACGTCGGGCTCCCTGCATGGAGCCTGCTTCTCCCTCTGCCTGTGTCTCTGCCTCTTTCTCTCTGTATGTCTCTCATGAATAAATAAATAAATAAATCTTAAAAAAAAAAAAGTTTTTAAAAAAAGGAACTAATGATAGGGAAGTAACTAAAAACAAAAGAAATATATATGTTTTCCAAGCCAACTGTTGTTGAAATGCTGACATCCATCAATTACCTACCAATTAGACGGCAGCAGTGACCTTATGTAATTTTCTATTGAGTATTTTTAATTAAATTAAATTAAATTAAATTAAATTTATTTTAGTATTATTTTTCTCAATGTATTTAAACTAGAAACAAAATACAGTTCACCCATTTCTCCTGCCTCTCACCCCCCCCCCCACCTCTGGCAACCACCAAGCCATCCTCTGGATCTCTGAGCTTGGTGGGGGCTTCTGTTGTTTTGTTTGTTTGTTTGTTTTTTGAGGTTTGTTTCCATTCCACATAAGTGAAGTTATATGGTCTTGGTCTTTCTCCGTCTGGCTTATTTCACTTAGCATAATGCCCTCAAGTTTCATCCGTGTTGTAGACAATGACAAGATTTCCTTCCTTTTAATGGCCAAATAATATTCCATTGTACATATATACGCCACATCTTCCTTATTGATGGATTCTTATGTTGCTTTCAAATCTTACCTATTGTGAATAATGCTCTAATGAACATAGAGGTATATGTATCGGTTAAGTCTGTGTTTTCATTTTCTTCAGATAAATACCCCAAAGTGCAATTGCTAGATCATGGGGTAGCTCTATTTTTAATTTTTCGAGGAATCTCCATACTGTTTTCCATAGTGGCTGCACCACTTTTTATTCCCACCAACAGTACACGAGGGTTCCCCATTGTCCACATCCTCGCCACCGATTGTTATCTCTTGTCTTTTTGATAAGACATGATATATTTTTTAAATATTACTTTTTGTATGTGCCAACAAGAACCAGCAAAAATGTAACACTTGGAAAAGAGGATTCCCCATCACCAAGGACCACAAATTCTGTGCAGGTGAATTACTTTAACAACAAACGTGTAGGGTAACATAAAGAAATGAGAGAACATTTCAGAGCTATAAAGACCAACAAATGAGAAATACGGCATACTCCTGGAGCAGACAACTTCAATATTACAATGACATTCATTTCTTCCTCAAAATGATATACCTGTAATGCAATTAAAAAAAAGAAAGAAAGAAAGAAACTATGGAATCTCAGCTTTGATCAAGTTCTTCTGAATTTCTAAATTATATTAAATTTTATCTGGGAAAATGAAGAAGCAACTGTTGCTGAATGTAAATTGCTGACATCCATAAATTACCTGTCATTAGAAGTCAGTCACCTTATACGTTTTTTTAAAAAATTTTTTTTAATTTTTAAGTTTACTTTTTCTAATTTACTGAAACTAGAAAAAAATAGGTCTCTTTCTGACCAAGAAAATTTGGATAAATAAATATAATGAAGGGAGACTTTCCCTACCAAAAAAGGCAATAGAGGTACATCTGGGTGGCTCAGCAGTTGAGCATCTGCCTTCAGCTCAGGGTGTGATCCAGGGATCCTGGGATCGAGTCCCACGTTGGGCTCCCCGCATGGAGCCTACTTCTCCCTCTACCTGTGTCTCTGCCTCTCTCTGTGTCTCTCGTGAATAAGTAAATAAAATCTTTTTTTTAAAAAAAGGCAATACAATACAAAGCTATAATCATTATAAAACAGTGTGATCATAGCATAAGAATTACTAGATAGATCAATGGAAGAAAAAGAATATCTTGAGAGCAGACGTTAGGATATAAATGTGGTAGGTACATAAGTCAGGGGATGATAAGGTTTAATTCACATCGGCGGGGAAAGAAAAAAACAACTGATTAGGACTGGAGCAATTGTTTAACTATTTCAAAAACTAAAAGAATTAGGGTGCATGGGGGGCTCGGCCAGTTAAGCGTTGACTCTTGATTTCTGCTCAGGTCATGATCTCAGGGTGATGGGAAAGAGCCTGCATCCAGCTCCATGCTGGGCAGGGAGCCTGCTTGAGATTCTCTCTCCCTCTTCTGCCCCTCCCATGCCTTCTTGCCCTTTCTCTCTCTCTCTCTCTCTCTCAAAAAAAAAAAAAAACAAAACAAAACAAAACACTAAGTGAATTTATATCTTCACATCACGTTTGATACTAAAATAAATTACAAAGATTAAAGATATACATGAAAGGCAAAGTCATAAAAATCTAGAAGAAAACAAAGATAAATATTTATCAGCTCTTACAAATGGAGAAGAAAAAGCTCTAGAAGCATAAAAGATATAAAAATTAAAAGATAAAAATGGAACTCAAGAAAAATTGAAAGCTCCCAAACTCTTAAGAACTTTGTAAACAAGGGCGTCTGGGTGGCTCAGCCGGTTAAGTGTCTGCCTTCAGCTTAGGCCATGATCCTGGGGTCCTGGGATCGAGCCCCACATCAGGCTCCCTGCCAGCAGGGAATGCGCTTCTCCCTCTCCTTCTGCCCTGATCCTCTGCTCATGCTCTCTCTCTCTCTCTCTCTCTCTCTCTCAAATAAGTAAATAAAACCTTTTAAATAAGGAGAACATTATAAACAAAACTGAACATGCTCATCACAAACTTGACAGTATTTGCAATCAATAAGACAGGAGGACTGATCTTCCAACGTAAAAACTCAGATTAATAAGGAAACCAGTCAAATATCAGTGGGAAGATTCCTAGGCCAGGTGCCAATTAATGGCCGCAAAAATGCAAATAACTACAAATGCACCCTAAATAATTTCTAGATCAGGCTTAAACTTTGAAATTAGCAAATACTTTACAAAATGATACACCGTATGGGGACACATAGGGAGCAACAGCATCGTGCATGACAAAGCAATTTAGGGCTATATTTTAAGAACTCTAAAAAAAAAAAAATCCCTCTGACACAGCAAATTCCCTTTTAGGAATCTAATTGTCAGACTTTGTTGCAAAGATTTATGTGGGTAAAACAATGCTTGTCACAGAATTTTGAAAACCACATAAATATTAGACAACATAACGTTTCAGGGGGTTGGTTTAATAAATTACAAGTAGTCACAGGATGGAATATTATATAGTCTTTTAAAATAATGCCTTTGAAAGACATTTAAAGGCATAAAGGGGAAATGTGACGATAAAATATGTGGTGAAAAGTACATATTTGTATATAACAGTAAGATTCAAATTTTTTAGTATTTAGTGCAAAACATATACTTTAAGGATTATGGATGGTTTTTGGTTGTCATCATTATTCCTGAATTTTTCAGACTTTTAGCAATAGGCACATTTACGATTTTTTTTTAAAGTATACAAGATTACAACCTGACCTGCAATCATGTGATGGGAGATAAAGAAGGCCCTTTGACAAGTCCAAATTCCTCCACAGTTTGTGCTGTTATTTTTGCTACAAATCTCCTGGTGACATGACAAGTGTCTAGGAGAGATCCTTCTGAGTTGTCACTCACACACGATCAGTTCTGGCTTCAAGAACCTTCTGCAGCACATGGAACGGAAACCACACTCGCTGCTGGGAGGACAGCTGGCTTGACTTGGCTACTCCTTACGGTCTCCTTCTGCCCTGGCTCCGTGCTTGTTTGCTCTTCTCTACAGAAGCAGCATCACTGCTGCAATCACTGGTTTTGCAGGAAGAAATGCATAGCCCTCTCTCCCTCTCTCCCTCTCTCTCACACACATACACACACACAAACACACACACACACACACACACAGCTCTTCCTTGCCTTTAGCAAGCCAGGCAGCACGTGCCAGATTCTCATTTCCTTAATAAGAGACATGAACGTGAATGTTCTATGACCTTCATCTGTCCCCCTTCCTGCCAACCAGCCCTGCCCTGGGAGCTGTGTGCTCCACCCTTGCCTCACTCTCATTTTACAACGGTTGCCACTTCTGCAATTGTCCAAACCGGGAACAGGGGAGCAGATAGGCCAGATTGTAGCTTTGGTTCTGTTACCAATTCAATGGAGGACCAGAGGCCAGTCACTGCCACTCTCAGATCCTGAGAATTCTCATCCGGAAAACGGACCGGTCCGAAGAAACCATCTCTGAGGCCCCCTCCAACCCCAACGTGCTAATGGGCAAATTTCTCAAAGGCAGCCAGAGATTCGGACTCTCCTTGATTGCTGAACCAGGAGTTCATGAACTGCACACCTGGAGATGCTCATGCGGTGACATCTGTGGTGCGGGATGATGTAGTGTTCCTCACCTGGAGAGAGGAGGGGGAGGATGTAGCAGGGGCGTATTTCAGAAGACTCTGCAGCAACTGGAAGCAAATGCTAGATGTCTATAGAAAAAGAAATAGCGTTTTATTTTAAAAAAATCGAGAAATAGAATGAAATGGAGAGCCCCTGAGCAGTGTTGGTGGAGGAAGAGGTGCAGGTGACGTGGAGCCGGGGAGCCTCCTAGGTGGCCCCGCTGCAAAACCCTGCCTCACGAAACGTCTCCTTGGGGCCCTAGAAGCGTGTCTGTTGGCTGGTTTGTAAGACACAAATCTGAGCAGAAGCTGTCCCGGGTTTAACAAGAGAATCTGGGGTGACAATATGATGCCAGGCAAATCTTTTGAGCTATGCTGGGAATCTCACATCGGGTTCCTAGCCGATTGGGCTCCTCTGGTTCACAGCGAACTTAATCCTGGCTCCTTGGAAAATACTTGGAGAAAAATAAGAAAAGAAAAGAAAGAAAAGAAAAGAAAAGAAAAGAGAAAAGAAAAGAAAAGAAAAGAAGAAAAGAAAAGAAAAGAAAAGAAAAGAAGAAAAGAAAGAAAAGAAAAGAAAAGAAAAGAAAAGAAAAGAAAAGAAAAGAAAAGAAAAGAAAAGAAAAGAAAAGAAAAGAAAAGAAAATACTTGGAGATGTACGTCCTGTGCTTCTGGGTACACCTGCCTCCCACAGCCGACCCGGATACTTAGGCAGCACATCCTCCCTTCTTCCCCAGTGGGCCATCCCATGAGACCAGATCCCTAGGAGGAAAACATTGTGGGCCCCTCTCAGCCAAGACCCCTCAAGGCTCTCATTTGCTGGGGGACAGATGAGATTTCAGAAGGGGAGGGGAGAGCCCGATAGAAGGGACAATGACAGCTTCCCCATAAGCACAGGGGCAGCCTCGGGAGCAGAAGGAAGAAGAAGCTCTGCTGGCACATCAGGGCTTCCAGGATCAACCAGGACTGCAGTCTCATGCGTTTCTTACATTAATAGGCTTAAAAGTGCCAGCCTCGCTCTTGACTTCATGCTCCTTTAAAAGCAGCTTGGACAAGCCCAGCAAAAGCACTTCAAGAAGTCTTCCCCTAAGGGGAAGGAGAAAAAAGGGAAAGGTTGTTCAAATCATAGGTGGAGCCCCGGGGAAGAAAGATGGGAACTAAGGAAAACAGGTCATTTGCACATTCCCAGAAGTAGAAGTACAAGGCCAAAAGGCATGAGCGTCTGTAAAGAGTATCTTATCTCTTGTGCAACTGATGTCTCAGATGAAACAAGAATGCCACTAGCAGCGGTTGCACACGCCACTGCCTCACCATCACTTGCTGGCCTTTGGTGGTATTGTTTTCCAGTTGTGTTTGCTAGTTTGGTAGATGGGAAGTCAGCTCTTCGCCCCACGGTCCTGCACCAGCCGGCTCTCAGTGGGCACCCACCAGGTCCCACGGGCACGTCATTTTCCCAGGATGTACCAAGATGATTAAGGCAGGGCCCTCGCAGGGTGTCTGGGTGGCTCAGTCGGTTAAGCATCTGCCTTTGGCTCAGGTCATGATCTCCTGGGATCAAGCCCTGGGATCAAGTCCTGGGATCAAGTCCCGCTGCAGGCTCCCTGCTTAGCAGGGAGTCTGCTCCTCCCTCTTCCTCTGCGCCTCCGCCCACTTGTGTTCTCTCCTCCTCTCACTCTCAAATAAATAAAAAAGTCTTAAAACAAGAGAGAGAGAAAGACAGGGCCCTCGCTCTGAACTAGTGTGCACTCTGGCTGAGGAGGCCGGGGGAATGCATGTCCCTGGGAGGGGGCCCAGTGCAAAGCGCCAGGAGAACAGGCAAGACTAGAACCCCAGGGGCCCGAGATGGCCCAGGCCAGACTCTGCTCCGGGCCCTCCCGCCCAGCTCCGGGGTCCCGAGGCTCAAGAGAGTTTGCAGGAGCATCTACTGAGTCCACAGGCTTGAACTTCCCCAAGGGGGGTTGGCTTCCCAGGCTCCATCTCACCAGGTTGCAGTCGGATAGCACCCTCTCTCTGGGAAGAAACCAGACCCTCGGTGGACCCCCTCCTCAATTCTAGAGAACCCTCCAGAGCTAAGAGAAAAGACAGAGAGCACTGGGCTGAGAGTCGGGGAGCTGTGATTCGGGTCTGAGCTCCACCACTAACACGCGAGGCGGCCTGGTGAGCCCTTCCCTTTCTCCCAGCTTGTGCTTCTTACAGAATGGGGGGCTGGGGCTGAGCTCACATGTACGGTTAATACTCCCCTGGGGGAAGAAGGTTTGTCCGCAAGCACATCTGCCCCGTGAGCTGCGATCTGGTCAGTCCCAGATCCAAAGTAACAGACCGTCCGTGTCTTCATCCTAAACCAAGGGAGATGGTTGCTAAGGAGAAAGATGCCAAAGAGGGCATTTCTGAAAAACACCGCCTGAGAACAAGCCGAAGATGACAGGGCCAGATAACCGTGGCTCACTTACCATGTGCTAGTCACTGGTTCCTGCAGGGCGATTCCGGGAGGCGTAATCTTTAATCCCACCGTAACCCGGTGAGATAGCCCTTCTTACCCTCAGATAAGGAGACAGAGGCTCGGAGATTAAATCACTCGTCCAAGACCCCGCGTCGGAGAGTGGCAGATGAGATGCAAACCCGGTTGGCCCTACCCCAAGGCCCGTGCTCTTTTCTTGAGCAAACAGACCAGGCCAGCCCTTCACCAGGCTGTACGAGGCCCCCAGATGTGTGTCATGTGGCCTTAGTGAGGCTTGAAAATTGGACATTTTCCACAGAAACCTAGCTTCTGGATTGGAAAATTAGGAAACCCGGCAACTCGGAGCTCTTGTTCCACGTGACAGTCACGGGTGGGACCTCCGTGGAGGTCCAGGCCCTCGGACAACACTCTTGTTAGCCACGTTCCTCTCCTCCCCTGTACCTGCTGGGCCCCCCACCAGGTCCTGCTGCACCTGTGACCCCGGGCCAGGGGCAATGCTCCTGACCCTGCATCCATCCGGGGGCAAAAGTCAGAGGATGAACACAGAAGTACTGCTCTGGCTCCAGCTCCCTATGCCTTTCTCCCCAATTCCTCCTCCCCTCCTGTCCCCTCCTTCCGCTCCCTAGTCTCTCCCACCTAGCTCACATAGGTGTTCTTTCTGCATGTGCACACACACGCGCACACACACACACACACACACACGTCCTTCAGCCCCTTCTTCCCATGACAACTGCAAATTCTGTGATGACAGAGGGTGTCTCACCTCTTTGCACACACAAGACCTAGTGCAGCCCAGCAGGACGGGAGCTCACTATCTCCTGGGGATCCACTATAAGCTCTCGTGTCCAGGCAGAGGTCCAGCTGGTGGGCGAGGGGGTGAAGGTGGGGGACACCCAGCATCTAGCTGGCTTCCCTGTTGTCCCCCCTCTCCACACCAGTGCCCCTGGGTTGATGCTCTGCTGTCTGAGGCGTTCAGAGGCCCCAGAAGTGCTGGCAGAAGGCCCGAGCTAGTAATATCTTCCGGTTTACACCAAGAAGGCCAGGGGCTTTCTAACTGGGAAATCTTGGGGGAACCACGAGCTGGGTTCCAAGTCCACGTGTTGGGGCTCCTCGACTATGTCCACGTGAGCCGCAGCAGAGCTCTAGCTGGCCCGGCCAGGACTTTGGACCTTTAGAGGGTGATCATCCGAGACTATCTCCCCCGGTCTAATTTGGGGGAAACCTGGATTACCATCACCACTCTGCTCCTGGGCTCAGGTCAGAGAGCACAGGGCCTGGGATTCAGCCCAGAGAGCTGCCGTGTACTGCCCGAGTGGCTCAAAGTGAGTCTTGGGCTCGGTTTCTCCATCTGTAAAATGGGGCTCAGGAAGCCAAGGCACATGATTGTAAGGTGCCATTTCGGCAGCCCTGAGGGGAAGCAGAGGAGGACTCAGGCTCTCCGTGGTGACAGGGAGGACGAGGCCCCGGGTGGGCACTCTGGGGCCTGGGCGGGCATTAGAAGCACCTGTGCAGCTCCAGTGCGTTAGGAGGGGCAGCCTTAAAAACCATGCACTGGAGTGGAAGGGGTCATCATTTTTCCCATTAAAATTTATGGAATGGATTTTTCACTTAACAGCTTTTTGTTTAGCAGCAGAATCGTCAGGAACAAATCCCAGTCGTTCAGCCAAGGACTGACCTCGGGGCAGAGAAGCAAATGAACTGGCCTAGATAATATTAATCGCCACCCCCGAGTGACTTCCTAAGTGGCAGGAGCCTTACATGTATCTTGTCATCGCAACTTCCCAATAGCCACACACCCCTAACATGGTGATAGGGTAAGCATCAGTATATTCATCCCCTAGCTAAGGAAACTAAGGCACCAAGAAGCTTGAGAACCCCAAGATTCCCTGCTTGGCCAGGGGCAGAGCTAGGATTTGGAACAGGATCCTCTCTCTGGCTCCCAAACCAAGGATCCTCTCCCAGTCCCCTCCAATGCCTTCCCAAGGAGAAACGTTCAGCCCTGATAGCCTGTCCCCCACCCCCATCTCTCCCCGCTAAAATGTGACCATGGACTGTGCTTTCAAGACTCATTCCTTTATATATTTTTTAGATCTATTTATTTTGTTGGAGGGGGTGGCACAGAGGGAGAGAATCTCAAGCAGACTCCCCGCTGAGTGCGGAGCCCAACATGGGGCTCGATCCCACGACCACAAGATCCCAACCTGAACTGAAACCAAGAGCCGGACACCTAACCAACTGCACCACCTGGGCACACCAAGACTCATTCTTTTGGGATCTACTGGGAGGCGCCCTCAGAGTTCATGTGTCAACTGGAGACAAAGGGAGAAGAAACGCAACTGCGGTACTTTCAACTGGAGAGGCGGCGCACGGCCAGAGCACGCTGCGGAGGAGCAGACGAGCTGACTGGAGACGGCCCTGCTGTGCAAAGTCGTCTAGGCTCTGGGCCTCGGCTCCTTCAGCTGCAAAGTGGGGGTGGAAATGTCCACCTCGCTCCCTTGGCATATGCATTATGAGATAACATATGGATAAGTTCCAGGTGGACGGGAGAACAATAGCCGTGCATAAAGCCAGATTTTTCCAGAAGATTCTAGAATGCTCAAAGATTACTGATCAAATTACAAGTCTGATTTTCTTGTTTTTTTTTTAATATTTTATTTATTTATTCATGAGAGACACAGAGAGAGGTAGAGACACAGGCAGAGGAGAAGCAGGCTCCATGCAGGGAGCCCGACGTGGGACTCGATCCCGGGACTCCAGGATCATGCCCGGGGCCAAAGGCAGGCGCTAAACCGCTGAGCCACCCAGGGATCCCCAAGTTTGATTTTCTATGTCAGGTCTCTGACTTCCCCCGTAGTCAGCTTGCTATTTGACACTAATGGAGTCTATCCTCAATGACATGAACCTGTTTGGTTCAGCAGGTAAACCACAGTGAAGGTTCCGGACAGCGGTGCATTTTCCCTGTGGCTGCTGACATTCCGCGGGCAGGCCTTTGGTCATCAGTCAGAAAGAGCAACTTCCTGCAGCACGCAGCTTGGCAGAGTTACATTAGCCACTTTTCGGGGAACTTTCTTTCTTCTAACATGTTTCTGTATCACTCAGAACAAAGGAGCCCCAGCACCCAGGAGGACTAGGAAAATACATGTGCCTAAAGCAGCCCTGCAACCAATAAAGGTGACTTGGAAAAAAAATGGATTCCTGGTAAAATGATTACACGGTATTACATAAAATGTCCACCTTACATAAAATTGTTTAAATCATTAGGTATGTACAAATTTTAAGTGAGTTTGCCCAAGTGGTATTCCTTAAGGGATTATTTCAAGGAATGGATTTTTTTTTTTTTTAAGGAAATAAAATCAATTCATCAATAAGAAACAGCATTCTATAAGGACCTACCCTGATGGTCCATTGTACAAATTCAGGTTTCAGAAGCAGCCGTATCCCATGGGTCCTCCTAGGTCAGTGACATATTGGTCGGGCAATACCACGCCTGGGGGTGGCGGGGGGGGCACTTGGCGAACCCTCCTCTCCTTGGCTGTCACTGCTGCTCTGTGCAAACGACCACGTTCCAAGTGAGCTGAGCACAAACGTACTATCTCATGGTCCCTCTTTAAAGTTTAAAAAAAGAGATTAATGACACACAAGCCCTATACGAGCCGTCTTCTGAGGCCCTAGTCCACTACATTTTAGGAAGGGGAGTGGCTTGGGGAGAAAGTAGCCAATGCAAAGGCCTTAAGATACTCATTTCCTGGCCCCGACTCTGGGCATTGGTTTGTGGTTGGAAACCCCACTGCCTCGGAAGAGTGCTCTTCCTCGTGAAGGGCATCCTGATTCCAGAGTCGTACTCTCTGGGTTCAGTCTCCTGTTAGTTGTGTGACGTGGGGCAAACGGCTTAACCTCTCTGCGACTCACGCCCTCCTTTGTCAAATAAGGGAAATAGGCTGATCGCTTTATCAGGACTCCAGTGTCATGGGCACTGGTGGGTCTAGGGCAGGGGTTGGCAAGCTTTTTCTGTAAAAAAGGTGGGTAGTGGGACACCCAGGTGGCTCAGTGTTTGAGCATCTTTCTTTGGCTTGGGGTGTGAGCCAGGGGTCCCGGGATCGAGTCCCACGTCGGACTCCCTGCATGGAGCCTGCTTCTCCCTCTGCCTGTGTCTCTGCCTCTCTCTCTCTGTATTACTCATGAATAAATGAATAAAGTCTTTTTTAAAAAAAAGAGGTGGGTAGTACATTTTTGGGGGGCCTTAGGCGCCACACATACTGTGTCCGTTGAGACAGCTCAGTCCTGCTATAGCAGCGCAAAAGCAGCCACAGACGGTGTGTACGGAAAGGAGGGTGAGCGCGTTCCAATAAAACTTTACCAAGAAGTCAGCAAGCTGAGCTGGTCTGAGGGCTGTAGATTGCCATCTCCCGGTCTGGAGAATGTCCGGGTCAAACGAAGAGAGGTGGCAGTGAGAACACAGCCCAGCCCCAGAGGAGGCCCCGGCTAAGCCCGCGAAAGGGAGACCGCAGAGGCGTGGAGGCCCACTGGGCTCCCCTGCACCTGCCGGCCGCCTGCGCTCCGGTCATGTGGCCCCAAGCCCCTCACCTGCTCCCGGCCGGTTTCCCCGGTCCCAGCTCCTGAGGGCCTGTCCCGTTCATCCGCACCCTGGACCAGGGCAGAGGCCAGGTCTGCCCCCACCCCTGTGTTCTGCGCCCAGTGAGGACCAGGGTAGGCTGCCTGAATGGGAAGAAGCTGGCACAAATGCCACTTTCCAGAGCCAAGAGGGGGCCAGTTTCGAGTCCCAGCTCTGCCGTGACTCGCCGGGTGACCTCATGTGTCCGGGAAGGGGGGTGGCAATAAGGCAGCGGTAACCCCAGGGCCCCCCCTACAAGCCAGAGCTCGCCTTGAGGGGCACCACCAGGTGAGTCCGGGGACAGGAGGGCTGTGCCCCCAACCGTCCCCGCTGTGGGCCTTCCAGCCTTTCCGCAGAGTAAGGCACACAGCCCAGGCAAGGCACCCCCAGCACCCCTGGCTGAGTCTCACTGCTTTGCCTTCTACGCATCCTCCTCTCCCACAGCCAGAAGCACCTTTGAGATGATCCCATTAACCCTCTCATCTTTCAATTAGGAAACTGGCTGGGGGAGAGGATGGGCCTTCCCCAAAGTCTCCTAGCTGGCTGTCCTGACAGCCTGGGCCCGGCCTGCGGCCCTGCCTCTGACAAAGCCCCACCACAATCTCTGTGGAACGCAAACCACCTGCACGGTGGGGCCCGGGGCAGGGCCACCACCGGCCCAAATGATGCCTTTGTGAGGATTATAAAAATGTCCCCCTTCCTCGAGCCGAACAGCCAAGCTCCGCACCAGCACCCACCCCGGGTGGGCAGGCAGGAATCCAGCCCCCATTCACCCCCACAGCTGGATGCTTTGTGCAGTGTGCAACCAACACAGCTTTACATGGAGGCCCCGGGCCCACCCCTAGTAGCAGGGAGGGGCTAACCTTGGCAAAGTCGAGATCACAGACCCATGTGGGGATGTTGGGGCCTACTGAGGTCCGGGCTGGCATGGCCAGGTAGGAGTACGTGCCCATGTACACTGGAGACCCGCCTTTCCATATGAAATCCACAGTTTGCAGGCAGCCCGGTGGCTCAGCGGTTTGGCACCTGCCTTTGACCCAGGGTGTGATCCTGGAGACCCGGGATCGAGTCCCACATCGGGCTCCCTGCATGGAGCCTGCTTCTCCCTCTGCCTGTGTCTCTGCCTCTCTCTCTCTCTCTCTCTCTCTCTCTCTCTCTCTGGGTCTCTCATGAATAAATTAAGAAAATCTTTAAAAAATAATAATAATAATAAAAAAAGAAATCCACAGTTTGCAAATATCGCCAAAGGATTTCTGTGTTGTTTTTTGGTGGGTTTTTTTTTTTTTTTTTTTTTTGGCATTTTGTTTTGTTTTGTTTTTGTCTTTTAATTCCAAGCAGCCTGCTCCTATGCAGAGTACACGGGAGTTGCCACTCAGCTACTCCCCCCCCTTCACAATACCGATGTGAGCAAACAGGGCAGTGACTCGTCCAAGGTGACACCTCGAGGCAGTGACAGGCTGTCTTCCAGCCCTTGCCGGGGCCTGTGACCCACACTGGGCCTCCATTTCACTAGTCAGCAGCAATTGCACACACACCTCCCGGCTGGCCCTGTCCCCAGCAGATATTTTTACCAAACATCTCAGCAGTTTGCAGGAAGGCCCAGGGTCTTGGCTTGAGCCAGTAAATTATGATCGCTTGCCAGAGAGCTGTAAACAGGATCCTGATTAATGAATTCCTTAATGGTCGGGCCCTGTGTGCAGACGTTGTCTGAGTGTCACCCCTGGCAGATACACGAGCGGGAGTTGGCCGGGCAGCGGGAAGATTTGTGTCATGTCTTTGCCTCAGAAAGAGAACTCCAAACCTGCTGGCCCCGAGCGCTGAAATGACCACTCCTCCCTCGCTCCTAATCTTGCGCCTGCCCCGTCTGAGTTCTTGCCAGCTGACGTGTGCAGAAGACCAGGGAAAGAGATGATTGATCCCCGGGTGGAAATAGAACTGGCTGGCCTCCACCGTGATCTCAAGAAACTTGAAAATGCCCTTATCTGAATCCAAACAAAGAGCGAGAAGTGTTCTCCCCCATGCGGCCTGCGCTGCATCTGGTGGGAACCCCCCCACCCCGAGGCCCGAGTGAGGCGGGGGAGCCCCTGGGTCTCCTCTCCTCTTGGTTGCAGGCTGGAAACTCAGGCAGCGGGGGCCAGACCCAAAGCTGTCCAGATGCCCCCGAGGCGTGAGGAAGAATGGAAACACAGAAAAGTCACTGACAAGGGAATGGTCCAGCCGTGTGACCTTGGGCCAGGGTCCTAACCACTCTGGACCTTGCGTCTCGTCTGTGAAATGGGCCCAGAGCCCATGATTCACTCAATGCTCCATGCCTCGGCAGGCGAGGTCAGAGCTAAGGCCAGAACCACGAGCATGACACAGAAATGGCACACGTGGCCCGCTCTCCCTCTGGCGCCCAGGGCCTGCCATCAACAATCGATCCTGGCTTTCCTTGCCACTGAGCCAGGGCCGGCCCTGCAGCCCTTCCCAGCGGAGGACCTGGGGCAGCCACCACTGATCAATCACGGCCAGCAGGTGTGAGAAAAGCGGTTTGCTGTGCCTGAACTGGAATTTTGGTCTTCTCTGTGTTAGTCTCAGAGCGGTGCAAAGAGCGCCAGACAGAAGTCAGAAGACCCGGGTAACCGTGGCGGCTCTGCTGCCTCCCCTGGGCGGGACGCCAGGCTGCTCAGAACTCCCTCAAAGTCCCTGCTGGCTCCAAGGTCATGGACTGGCCAGAGCAAAGTCTTTTAACCAGAGCCACAGAGGACATTTGTGTGTCAGGCACTGTGCGAAGCGCCGGATGGCGTTCTCTAACTTACTCATCGTGATACCTGACGAGAGGGAACTACTACTGACCCATCCTGCAGATCCTCTGGCTGCCCCTTCAGCAGAGTGCAGCTCAGTGAGCGAGCCCGGGAGAAACCAGCACAGGCATTGCCCAGCCACCTGCAGAAGTGTTGGGAAAAATAAACCCCTTCATTTTTTTAGAGTTGCTTGTTACACGGCAGTAGCTAGCTAACCGATACACGATCTTCCTCCGGAGCCACACCCTGAATGTGGTTGGTGTGTCTCACAAGGGGCAATGCGGAGTCGGGAGTAGGCGTGTGGTCTCTGGAGGCAGACCCAGATCCCCAGCTTCAGATCCCAGATCTACCTTTTTTATTTTTTTCTTTCTTTTTTTTTTTTCCAGATCTACCTTTTACTAGCTGTGTGACCTCGGGCAAGTCATTTGACTTCTTTACACCTCAGTTTCTCCTTCTGTAAAATGAGAATGATGATAATACTACAGCTACTTTACTAGGTTGTTGTGAGGATTAAGTGTAAAGTGTCTAGAAGGGTGCCCAGCACGGAGCATTCACTACCACTGTCCCTAGAGAAAGGCCATTTCTAGGCTCACGAGCAATCAGGGTCACTTACCCAGTGAGGGCTCCTGGGGCCTGTGGCAGGAATCCTGCCCGTCTGCTGCCTCTGACATGCTCAGTCCCTCAGAAGGAGCATCTGTAAGCCCCAGGGGGAGCACCTGGGTGAATGAGCCCCCCAGAGTGGTAAAGCCTGTAGACTTACACAGTGGCCCTGGAGGTAGATGCTGTGTGTCCTATTTTTTCCCAGAGGAGGAAACCGAGACCCAGAGAGAGAACTAGCCCTTGGCCAGCCTCCCAATTCCTGGTTCAGGGCTTATCTCTCCAGCCCACCCAGCCTTTTCATCCTGGTGCCGATGCAGCAATGGGGGTCCCAGGTGGAGCCCATTCCCCAGGCTTGAGAGCAGGGTCACGCAGACCTCCTGGGATTCGGTTATGCAGCCTTCCTCAGAGTGAGATGAGGACAATGAGCCTAGCAGGCACAACCCCCCTCTGAGGTCTCCTGGACCCAGAAACCTACGGGAAGGAGCTCTGCAAGAAGCAGAGCTTCAAGGCTCTTCTGTGAAGTCTTAGGTCCTCCTCCCTCTCCGCCTCTCTCCTTGGTGCTGTGCTCCTGGTCACCCAGCATGCCCTCCCCTTCCACCTCCACGAGGAGAATCCTCTCCCCTTCCTTTTCAGTGGGCCGAGCACCAGGCAAGGGAGAATCAAAACCTAAGATTTGCTAACACCCAACATGTGCCTCGTGCCGTTGTCTCCTTTAATTGACACAACAACCCACCAAGGACACATCGTTACCTGACTGAGGCAAATGAGGAAGCAGGGCCCCAAGAGGCTAGCTGACCTGCCCAAGAAGAATGAAGGTGCCAGAGCTGGGACTTGAATCCAGACCCCTGGACTTCAGAGGCTTGGCCACTTCCACCACAGTACCTGGCACCCCCCGGGGAGGCCGAGGGCCCGCATGGAAACTTCAGTGTGAGAACAGCCGAGTGGAAACCGCATTAATGAAAGGAGAGACTGAACGGGGCCGGGCCCCCAGGGCTGGTTCCTCATCAACCTGAGCCCCAGAAGGAGCCGGGAAGCGATGTTCCCAGCATCCTCAGCAGCTAATTATCAGCTCCACTTTTTCCTTTCCCTCCCTGGGTGTTTCCGATGCCCTCATCAGGTGCTCCGGACTCAGCCTGCAGAGCAGCGCTGCGCCTCCCAGCTGGCAGGGTAGGGGCGTGGGGACTGAGAAGGTACAGTCACTCCCGGCGGGGCGGGGGGTGGTGCAGGCGGCAGGGACCCTCGTCGGCTCCACGTGTGGCTGACCCCTGGGTCCTTGATACGGATCTGTTGAATTAATAAATGGAGCACCAGCAGGTGCTGGTTTCGTGCTCTGGTGTTCATGTCCCTGCCTCGTACAATCCCTGTGAATCATCGCCCCAATCCTCACTGAGTGCCCTCACTGTGCTAGACGGCTGCCGTGTGTCGCCCCACTTCCCGTCCACATGGACCTCCCTAGAGGGGTCTCGGGGTGCCCCCACCCTCACCATGTCACCCAAACCTGATGCCCAAAGGGCTAAGTGTGTTCCCCCCATGAGTAGTAGGTGGCTGGTGGCTGTGCCAGGCCTGCAGGTGCCGCGGACCCCCAAGCCTTTGCTCTTCAGCACTGTGCTCCAGGGGCTGGAGGCCGGGAAGCAGGCCGGGAAGGCGAATGTGCTCTTCAGAGAGAGGGGCTGATGAGCCCCCGGCCCTGGCCTCCTGCCCAACCCCCCTGCTCAGCTCCCTTCCCGACCCCACCCATCCTAGAGGCTCCTTGCTGTCTCCCAGCCCACCCATTGCTCATCTGAGGGCCCGAGTGGTGCTGTGAGAGTCTGGCCACCTCTTGACCACTGAACACCACCAATGGAACCTCTCTGGTCAAGCCTGATCCAGCGTGCAGATGGAGACTTTGCAATCCCCCTTCCTCTCTCACCTCCTGGAGCCCCACGTCCCTGCCACCTCCACTGTACCCCTGTCTCTCCCTCCCTCGACTTCCCATCTCTGCTTTCCTCTTCCTCATCCTGAAACAGAGAAGACCCAGCACTTGGGGACGGGAGGCTCAGGGCCCAGTGTCAGGTCCCCCACTCCACGGCTGGATGACTTTAGACCAGCCACTTGGTACCTGGGGCTCTGGTTCCTTACTCTCGGCTAACAAACCCCCAGCCAGGTTGGGTGTCCGTGTGGGGACGGGGCCTCCAACACGTCAGCGTGCCCACTCTGTGCCTGGGTCTCCCTAGAAGCCACTCTGCCTCCTTCCCATACTTCTCCCCTTGGAGCTTCCGACGTGGGCCTGAGTGGAGGTGGAGGTGGAGAGGAGCTCACCCAGCCATGAGGACCTTTCCCACACAAGAACATGCGGTTCAAAGAGGTGAAGGCGCTTGCCTAAATGCCCCGAGGTCAGTACAAATTCCAGACCTATTGTTTCCCAGCTCTGTCCCAATGTAAAACCTGCCTTCTCCATCATTCATTCAACATATGTATTCCCTGAGCACCTACTGGGCGCCAGGCACCCTGCAGAGGACTAGCGAGACATCTGAAGGCCAAGTCCTCCTCTCCCCAGTGACAGTGACCGGGGAGGTGTCAAGGGCAGAGGAGATGGTAGATGGCAATGCACTTGCAGGTGCCCAAGGGCCGTGCGTGCCCACTTCTCCCCTGCTGACCTGGCTGCTCCACCAGACAGAAGGCCTGGCTGGACAGACGGCCAGAAGTTGCTGGCAGACCTTAGGGGCCCAGCGGACCTCCCAGGGCCTGCCTCAACCTGCACCCTGCAGGCCCAGGGACTCCCGGCTCTGAGAACAGCCCCTGCCTCTCCCCAGATCTCTGGTCCTGCTGGTCTTGGCCTCCAGAAGCCCTGCACAGAGACAGAGCCATAAGCAGAACCCTGCCAGGGCAGGGCCAGCGCCAGGAGGAAGCCCGGAGCGTGTGCCAACGCTGGGAGCAAGATGGGAGGTTATTTTTAGAGGCAGCCTGATGGGGTAGCCGTCTGTCCCCCTGCACGGTGACATGGAGATGCCCTCTGGAGAAGGAGACGAGCTCTGTGATCCAACACTCGGCCTCTCCTGGCCCCAGTGGAGCCTGAGCAGAGCCCACCTCCTCCAGGGAGACTTCTGTGGTTCCTGCAACCTGCCAGTGGCCCCTAATTTTCAATTCGGTAGGCAGGGAAGCAGGGGAGGGCAAGAAAGTTACTGATGGGGATTGACTTACTGCGCCAAGTCCCTTCTGCTCGTCCCCTCAGTGGACGCTCCCAGGACCACTGGGACCCCAAGCGGAGGGCCTTACTCACTCTCGCTGTACCGAGGCAAACCCTGACACTCAGAGAGGCTAAGTTGCTCAGGGGCCCAGAGCTTGCCAGTGGCAAGCTGAAAGGTGAACGCGGGTCGGCCGGATGCCAAACCCTGCCCTCCTTCCACTCCATGCTGGAGCATCCTGTCCTCTTCCTGATTTCTGGAAGTTTCTCTGGTCACCTCCCCTCCATCATTCCTCCCTGTGACCTTCAGGCTCGACCTTGCCCTGACCTTTAGAGACTTCTGGGTGAGTCAGCTCCACTGGGCACTTGGCTCTCACCGTGGGTAATGCACATTCATTAGGCAGCTCCTCTCTAGGACTCCCCCGGGGATTAGTCCCCGGGGGGCGCTCAGCTCTCTGCCCTCTAAAGTGCACCTCTATTCTTCTATTTAATTTTCATGATGACCCTAGGCAAGTAGGTGTTATTATCTCCATT
The DNA here is from genome assembly GCF_048418805.1 of Vulpes vulpes. Taxonomy (NCBI): domain Eukaryota; kingdom Metazoa; phylum Chordata; class Mammalia; order Carnivora; family Canidae; genus Vulpes; species Vulpes vulpes. Next base: position 73,708,410 of record NC_132794.1, on the reverse strand, counting down.
TTACAGATAAGGAAAACAAGGCTGGAGAGATTCAGCTGTCATTTGCCCCAGGGCTTCGAGGTCACCCGGTTGGGGGCTCCTCTTACATTTGCATCAGCTGTGGAAACGTTTCCTTCTTCCCTCCTACCAAGTGCCTCTGGTTGCAAGAACGCCAGGGCCTGCAGGAACCCGAGAGTTTTCCTCTGGCTCAATAGCCTTATCATTCCTTTTGCACAGGCCTGGAGGGCTGCGACAGTTGTTAATTTTGTCCATTTTGCAGATGAGGGTCTAGTTAGCTCTGTGAAGCAGTAAATTAGACCTGCTGTCCTGCTGAAGGAACAAAGGGACACCGGCGACAAGGCTCCCCCATTGGAACGTGCAGGAATGTGGCTGGAGGTCTGGGGCTGCCCGAGGCTGGGGGAGCGGTCCAGGGGCCTCAGGGCTCAGGCGGGAGCAAGGGGTGAGCTGCCTGCAGCAAAAGCACCTCTCTGCCCCCCCAAGGCTGCTCTGACAGATGAGGGGCAGAAGCTGAAGCCCCCCGCAGAGCCCCCACACCCCCAGACAGGGTGGCGCAGGGAGGCAGCCACTGAGCGTCCTGTGGCTGCTTCAACAAGTTACCCCAAAGCTCAGTTCTGGAGTCCCGAAGCCCAAGATCAGGTTGTGAGCAGGGCCATGCTCCCTCTGGAGACTCAGAGAGACATCCTGTGCCTTGCCTCCTCAGCTCCTGGTGGCTCCAGGCGTTTCTTCACTTTGGCTGCCTCCGGGCAACCTCTGCCTCGGTCACATGTCCCCTGCATGTCTCTCCTAAGGACCCTTGTTCCTGGAGTCGTGGCCACTTAGAGAATCCAGGAGGATCTCTTAATCTCAAGACCTTTACCCTAATAGCATCTGCAAGGACCCTTTTCTCCACATAAGGACACCTTCCCGGTTTCTGGGGATTAGGACACGGACATCTCTTTTGGGGGTCACCATTCAACCCCCCAAAGCCTTGGGGGGGGCTCGGGGCCAAGGCTCCATGCTCACTGACGCTCAGGGTCTGAGAGGCATTGGCAGCTCCGCCCAGCTGGCGGGAGAGTCCCAAGCCAGGTGCACCTGCTTCCTGCTGCCTGCTTGGGCCTCCCGGGGGCAGAGGCGGAGGGGAGAGACACTCCCGGGAGGGAGAGAGGCCTTGCTGCAAAGGTGCCTCCAGCTCTGGGGAGGCAGCAGCTGCCTGCACGCCTGTCCTCCCGCTCAGAGACAAATGAGCCAGCTAATTCGGCTCCATCGACTGGAATGACCAAGCCTGAAGGGGACTTCGGGCACTCCTCTTCTGTGCGGGGACTCGGAAGGCACAGCACAGAGCCAGGTGGAAGGGAGCCCGACAGGAGGAGGCGGCTCAGCAGCAGGAAGGATTCGTGCTCAGTGGAATCTCCCGCGGAGGCTCAGACACATTCCAGGGGTGCATCTTTCCTTCCAGGGCAAGCGCAGGCCCCAGAGCCGGGTTGGCAGATCCATGTCAGTCTGGGATGCAGAGCCCACGCCGAGCCTGGGTTCAGATCTGGGATCTTGAAAATACATCACTGAGCACATAAGGCTCTTCTCACTCCAGGCCAGAGAGGAGCTCTTGGCCAGTCGGCCCATTTACTCAGGGCTGTGGCCTGGCTGGGAAGGGGGCAGCGTAGGGTAAAAAAGGCACAGGATTGTCCTGGTGGCCCGGGAGCTGCGGGCTGCGTGGAAACTGTGCCCCCAAAGAGCAATAATAGCACGGCCCGGGGAGTGGGGATCAGGGGACAATGACGTTGGCAAGAAAATATTCTGGGTGCCTGGGGACAACTGGAAGGAGGTGTGCATAGGGGGATTAGCTGTGGGGATGTAAGACTGGGAGCAGGTGCTCTGGGAGCCCAGGAACCACCAGGGCCCGCAGCCTGGGAGGCTGACACACGGGGCTGGGTTTCAGGGAGATGGGGAGGGGCCACGTGTATGGTGGATTGGGGGCGAGAGAGCACAGGGCAAAGAGACCGGTTGGGGGCTGCTGCCCAGACCCCAGAAAGACCATGGGTGCCGGCTCCAGGGCTGGAGGAAAGAGGGCGAGAGAGGGAGGAGGGGAAGACACGTCCTCTCTGCACCCAGGCCTGGCACGCGTTGCATCCCCTCGCTGCCCCCCGCAATGCCACAGCTGCTTCCCAAGAAACATCACGAGCTCCCAGCACCGCCAGAGGAACTTTTGTGATAGGGAAAGGATGTCAGGATGAAAAGACAAAAAAAAAAAAAAAATTGGATTCGCAATGAAGTTATTTGCTCTTTGGTGATTCCAATCATTGCGCCGTCTTCTTGCCAAACCTGCCGTTGGCGACTGCAAGCTAAAAATAAGGGAACAGCGTGCTTCCCACACGCGGGGTGCAGCATCCCGCCGTGCCCACGTCATCACCGACCGCGACAGGGAGCGTGCATCGTGTCCCCCAGTTAACCGACCGTGACGTTTTTATTTCAAGCCAAAGAAATGCATGCCTGGAAGCAGCACCAGAGTTTATTCTTCCCATTTTACAGATGGAGAAATAAAGCTCGAGGATAGAGCTCATAAAGCCCAGGAGGGGCTGAGCAGAGATATGAACCCAGCTCGTCCCTCGGGGCCGCTTTCCACGCCCTCACCTCCCACCCCAAGAGGAGCTCCACCGGGGCACTGAGTGACTGGGCCCCGCCTTCAGGAGGCAGGTGCAGGCGGGCTCCAGCAGGGGTGGGGGCCAGCACCTGGAGGCCCCAGCCCCCCTAGCAGGCAGCCAAGGGAAGGCCATCCCTCTGCGCTTGGCCAGGCTGTCCCTCCTCCCACCCGGAGCCCTGATTGAGTGCGGCACTTTCAGAGCAGTGAAGGATGAAAATGGGAAAGGAGGAGAGGAGCAGATGGGGAAGGAGGGAGCCTCTCGCCCAGAGGGAAGACAGCACCCTATTTAGGCCAGACTGAGGGCGGCTATCACTGCGCTACCTTTTAGCTCTTTAATCAAATGCCTTCCGAATGGGTTCGCCCGGATGTCAAAAATCCAATCGGATATATTTATTGGCCTGACAACCAATTTTCTGCGACGTATCATCAGGGACTGATGGTCCATTGGCAGCAGCAGGGGAGCTGGTGATAATGGAGCTGGGAGAGGCATCCGTGCCCTCGATATTGCCTCGGGCTGTCACGGGGAAGGAGAGGAGCCTGAGCCCCTGGAGGCAGACAGACGGATGGATGGACAGGACATGCCCTGAGCCTTGGATCCCCACACAGTGGGGAAAGTGCTGGCTGGAAGGGAGAGGCCAGAGCACCTCTGGCTGGCCGTCCACAGCTGCCTGACCTGGGCCCCCTCGGGGTCCCCACCAGTGCCTCCAGGAAAATGGGGAAGCAAGACGCTGGGACAGCACCTGCTCAGCATCCCCCTCACACAGGGACGGAGAAAGGGAGCCAATCAGAACGCAGCTCCAGTCTGGGGGCGGGGGAGCTTCCAGGAGGGTGGGGGAGACCCAGCAAAGGGTCCGAGGGGGTCACAGAGGCTCTCGAGCCTTTCCTGTTGGCACAGGGGAGCCTCGGGGTCCCCAGGACACCCTCTGCCTGCCCCCAGGAGTTACAAAAAAGCTAAGAAGCAGGCCCCCCACCCCCAATTCAACCACAGCAGCTCCATTTATATCTCGTATGTGTCTTATTTGTTGGGCTCCTGGGTAAGATTACCTTTGTGCAAAGGGCTGTATTTCTTTAAAAAAGAAGTTTGAAGAGCAATGATTTAGTCCAATCCTCTCACTTTACGAACAGGAAAACTAGAGCCCGGAGTGATGAAGGGACTCCAAGGCAGGCTTGGAGGGCTGCTGGGAGGAGGTGGCAGGCACACTGAGCCTTGAAGGATAAACAGAATTTCCCCTGCTTTGAGAGGCAATGAGAGGAGAGAGAAACCCTACACACTGGCTCCCACTTCTGTGCCTTTGCTCATGGTCCCATCACATGGAGGGCGTCGTCATCCACTAATCCCGCACCTCACTTGCTCCTTTGACAACCAGCTCATGTCACCTGCTCCACGAAGTCTCCACATCTAGAATGAACGGTCCCAACACCCTTGTTCTTACAGCAGAGTATTTGTGGGGCAATTTAGTCCCTCCATAGCTCTGCCCCACCCCGCACCCCGCACCCAAGGTGGGTGGTGCCAAGGCCATCCAACCAAAGACCATGAGGGACACACCCGTATTCGAACAGAGGTGGGTGCATGACCTGTTGCGACAAAGGAGAACACACACCCTGGGGACCAGCGGGGCCCCTCAGGGACAGGGTGGAGGATTGAGTCCAGGATTTGAGCTGCTGATGGGTGATTTGAGGGAGGACTCAAGGGAGCAGAGCTTTGTTCTGGGATCAATGCTGTCAGGAAGTGGAGGTCTGGGGGGGCAGGTGGTGCTGCGACTGAGACTGAGCGTCTTCATGAACCTCCTCTGGGAGAGAAGAATTGAGCAAAGCTAAAGCTGTAACTGGTGGGACGCCTGGGTGGCTGAGCCGCTGAGGTCCTGCCCTTGGCCCCGGGGTGTGATCCCGGGGTCCTGGGATGGAGTCCCACCTCGGGCTCCCTGCGAGGAGCCTGCTTCTCCCTCTAACTGTGTCTCTGCCTCTCTCTCTGTGTCTCTCACGAATAAATAAATAAAATCTTTTTTAAAAAAGCTATTATAAAGCTGGAATTGCTCAAGAAGCAGTAGCCCCTGATACTAGCCAGGATAGGGTAGTGTTTGGATATTTTTGTGGTTCTTATTTTTGTCTGCGTTCAGACACCATCACGGAGGGGGCCTTGTTTTTGTCTTGCGGAGGCCTGTTGTTTATGTTCTGGGAGATTGTTTGCGTTCAAGGGAGACCACTGCAGCCCGGCCTGCTGGGGTGCCAGCCGACTCTGGCTGTCAGGCGCTGTCTGCGGCGTCCTCCGGGAAAGGGGACTGTCTCTCGTGGCTTCCTGCCTCTCTGGGTGCAGAGCCTGGGCCCGGAATGGAGCAGGTGCTCCGCAATCCATCCCGCATGGTAGAGAGCTCGGGTGTGCAGGGTGGGGTGGAGGAAGCAGCAGGGCCGAAGCCAAGCAGCGGGGAGCAGGTGCAGCTGAGGTCAGGAGCGGCCTCTGAGTCAAAGGGGGTAGCAGGGGCGACTGTGCTGGGGAAGGTGTGAAGTACGGGCGGGGGAAGGGTTACTCTTCTCTCCTGCGCCTTCCTCCCTGGACATCGGCCTGGAGGCTCACAGGCCGGTCGCCAATCTCACCAGCCTCCAGAGACAGGAAAGAGAGAAAGCACAGCTCAGCAGAAGCCAGAGAAGCCCATCCTGGTGGGCCGGCCACTGCGAGGAGGGCTATTTATCCCAAAGATGCCCCTGACCTTTCCCCGCACAATAGGGACAGACTTGCAGGGCCTGGCTGCATCCTTCTCCTTTAAAACAAGAAATGGAAGCATTACTCACCACCCCGGCCATTTATCATGGTCTGGGGACATTAATTTGACAGTGTGTCATTTTCCATTTGGTTTGGGCCCGGTGGAGGCTGCCCTCGAAACACCTTCAATTAAATGCAGCTAATAACACAGAGCTATTTTGAGCCAGTAGGGCCCCCCTCCCCCTCCCCCCAGAGCTCTGGTGTGCCTGGGCTGGGGGGGAGGGGGCCGCCACCGGGATGCAGCAGTTCATGGTGATTCCAGGGATGTCACTGTTGCCCACAAATCCGGGCCCTGCCCCGTTGCAGGCTGGTCCAGTGCAGATAGGGCAGGGACAGTAGGGAGAAAGCACCCGGCCCCTGGATGACAAGATTCCAGCAGCCAGCCAGTCGATAGCCCGGATGTTGCAAGCCTGTGGCTCTTGCCCAGCATAAAGAGAGCCTCCTTCGGAGTCCAGCAGACCTGGAGGTGCATCTCAGTTATTCTGTTTCCTGCTGTGTGGCTTTAGGCAAGTCCCCTAACCTCTCTGAGCCTCGGTGTTCTTACCTGTAAAATGCAGACAAGAGTTCCTCTTTCATGGAGCCATAGGATGATTCATACTTTATGAACTCAAACAGAACATCACATGCATGAGGCTTCTTAATTCATTGGAAATAACTCATAAGGACCTTGGTATGTTCCTAATTCAAAATTTGGGGAAAATGTCCTCATTTCAGTCCCCAGCACTCGGGACTTCTCCAGTAAGACGCAGAAAGTGGGAGTGTGCCACAGGGAAAGCACGTGGCCTCCAGAATGGGAAACATCTGGGTTCCAAGCCCAGCTCAGCCACAACTAGCTGTGTGATTGGGGAGGACAGTTACCCTCACTGTGCCTCAGTTTCCTAATCTATAACACGAAGATAATCATACTAATCCTCCCCAGGATTGTTGAGGGGATGAAATGATGTGACATAGAAAGTATCTAGCAGGGCATCTGGGTGGCTCGGGGGTTGAGCATCTGCTTTTGGCTCAGGGCGTGATCCTGGGTCCTGGGATCGAGTCCCACAGGGAGCCCGCTTCTCCCTCTGTCTGTGTCTCTGCCTCTCTCTGTGTCTCTCATGAATAAATGTTTAAAGATCTTTAAAAAAAAGAAAGAAAGAAAGAAAGAAAGAAAGAAAGAAAGAAAGAAAGAAAGAAAGAAAAAAGTATCTAGCAAATGCTAGATGCTCAGTACTTGCTATCCCTTGCCCAGGCCCGAGTCTAGAGACTAAAGCACTCCTGGGGGTGGTCACCGCATGTGAGGCAGGTGCTGAGCGTGGGACATGAGCGATCTCGTTCTAATGCTCAAAAAGCTCCTAAGCAGGGACCGCCGTCAGGTTGGACAATATGAAATGTGTAGTTTCTGCAGGTCAGGAGCGGTTGACTATCAGCGATTTCATCAGCTCACATCTTCCATCCTATTGATGGGGCAGCGGAGGCTCGGAGATGCCCCATGTGCTCAGGCCAGACCCACCTGCCAGCGGTGGAGCTGCGATGGGCCCCGGAAGGTTGACACTGAGACTGTCTGGGCCCCTGAAGGTTGACACTGAGACCGTCTGCTCAGCCAGGCTCCAGGGGGAGACACAGACGGTCCGTGAGAAGTGCACAGGGTCTGGGAATAAAGACAACCACCCCCGTCCTGCTCTCAGGGGACGATCCCCCAGCACACAAGTAGAAGATAGAAAGAGTAAGGGGGCTTTGTGCGGGGGGAAGGCCAGCGTGGGGAGGTCACTTAGGGCTCTCCACGGCAAGTCCAAAGGGTTGCAAGGCTATCTGGGGAGCCCGGGCCCCACGCTTCCCTTCCTGAAGCCTCGCCAGCCTCACAGATGGCTGCCCTCCCCCCTGGAAGGCCCCGGACAGCGACGAGCCAAGAGCCACAGTTCCCAGCCCGTCCAGCCGCCAACGGGCTCCCTGCAAAGTGTGATATTGATTCCACTGCTACTGGCCCGCGTCCCTCCACAGCGCTGGGCTGGGGAAAAGCCCACAGCCCGCCCTGTGCCACCACTGACATCCTATTTGTCACAGACGAGATGTTGACAAACCCTAGCCGTGATTCAGGCTCACCCGACTTGCAGGAAAGCATCCTGGGCTGGGCAGCCCAGGGCTCTCTTCCAGACTTGCTCTGTGGCGGTGGAGCAGCCCCTTTCCCTCTCTGGGCTCTTCTGCTCACCTGCCCGAAAGAAGGACCTCACACTTCCCCGACCCAAGACGATCTGCAGGTCCTTATAAGCAGATTTCAGAAGGCGGCCCTACGAGTGCACAAAAAACACCTTTGTTCGATGCGGAATGAGGCGAAGTAGTAAGATTCCCCTGTTTATAAGTCACTGACCATCCAGGCTGGTTTCAACTCATGCTATGTCTTAAAAATTATTTTTTTAAAAAAATTATTTTTAGAAAATTCTTTTTCCTCTATCTGTACCTCCAGGTTCCCCCCTCCTTCCCCCAACACAGTATAAGGCTAAGGAAGAAGACAAAGCATCTACATTCCTTTCTTCCTTCATCGACATTGTTTTTATTAACTGGTCGAGACAAGTATGGGGACATTTCTTAGCAAGAATGAACGCCTTTGTCAGGCTCCACAGATTCACCGGAACTTGGTGTTGAGGAAGCCTGCGGGAAACCTAATGTTTCGACAAGTTCTGCACAGCCATAGAAGACCAGCCAGGTGGTTATGACAGCCTGCCCTTTCTCTTGCCCACAGGTGAAACTGGTACAAACATTCTGGAAATTTGGCAAAACTGATCAGGGTTTTCAGCAGATTCATATCCTTTGGAATATATCCTAAGAAAACAGTCCAAAGAGCAGAAAAAGCCATATGCATAAAGGTGTTTATTATGTGCAAAATGAAAGCAAATTAAATGTCCGTAATAAGGGATGGTAAGTAAGTCAGTCACCCCACCTCCTCTGGATGGAATATAAAATATTATACAGCAATTACAAAAGATGTCCATAAAAGAGTAATGTGGAAAAATATATATGTTGTAAGCATAGGAAAAAGCCAGATTTAAACAAGATCAAGATGCTAATCCACTTAAGCAGGGTGGATTGAACACACCTGGGCTTTCTCTCACTTCCAGCCTCTCCTGAAAGTGACAGTAAAGGGGAAGATGTATAAAAACCCAAGTTCAGGGCAGCCTGGGTAGTTCAGCGGTTTAAGCATCTGCCTTGGGCCCAGAGCGTGATCCTGGAGTCCTGGGATCCAGTCCCACGTTGGGCTCCCTACACGGGGTTCGCTTCTCCCTCTGCCTGTGTCTCTGCCCCTCCCTGTGTGTGTCTGTCATGAATAAACAAATAAAATATTTCTTAATTTTTATTTATTTATGATAGTCACAGAGAGAGAGGCAGAGACACAGGCAGAGGGAGAAGCAGGCTCCATGCACTGAGAGCCCGACGTGGGATTCGATCCCGGGTCTCCAGGATCGCGCCCTGGGCCAAAGGCAGGCGCCAAACTGCTGCGCCACCCAGGGATCCCAACAAATAAAATATTTAAAAATAAATAAAAATAAAAATAATAAAAATCCAAGTTCAAAGTGCTTTGTGACACCAGGAGACACGGGATTTCAACAAGTATCCAGGCTCTGGGAAGCAGAAGGACAAGTGGCAATGACTCAGCAGAGTGGGAAAAGCTACACACTCAAGCACTTGCAGAAGGGAGACCGAGGAGGCGCAGACTGATGTCTTGAAGAATCATTGAACAAGCGAGCGAGCGGCTCAGTGCTTGAGCACGAGAGTCAGTGAAAGTCCAGGCTCAGGGGCAGGGCAGGGGGCGATGCCGGTGGTGGTTGAGAATCTCCGTCTGGAGCACTCGCACTTGCAGGGCCCCCTCCCCGCCCTGCACAGCATCCAGACCTCAGCCGCAACTTGAGACGGCCGTGGGACCGTGTCCGCAAAAGGCAGACAGGGACATGAGTTCCAACACGGAATTTTATACTCAGCCTGATGATAAATCAATTATGACGACAGAACACATACATTTCAGACATGCAAAAACTTACCCTCTCCTGCACCTTCTCTTAGCAGCTGACGCTAGCACGCGCCTCTGCAGAACGAGAGCATGAACCAAGAACGGGGAACACGGGAGGATATAGGAAGCACGGGATCCCCCTGAAGGAAGTGCCAACTTCAGGTAGCTACCGTGTAGCAGGCACAGAGCCCCCCAGAGAGGCCTAGACGGCAGCCGGTCCAAATCAGAGGTGACAGTAGGAGGGGCACGGAGATGAAATTCGTGCGCTCTTTCGAAGTCTAGAGGCCGTATTGACAGATATGCAATAGCTCCCTGGGAGCACAGACACCGGGCAACTGAGAAAGCAAAGAGATCGATGCCAAGAGAAGCAAGTGGTGTACAACAGAGGGGGTGCAGTCATCCGACTGGACCTGAGTCAGGGGGAAACCGTATTTTCAGAACCCGGTAATGTAAGCACAGACCGAAGGTGTGCGACGCTGCGCCACGGCCGCAGAGTAGTAGAAGGAGAAATGGGGAGGAAAGCCTGCAAAGTAGCTAAACCCTCAATGACCAGGATGAGAAGTCAATAGGTAATGAGAGAGAGAGAGAGAGAGAGAGAGAGAGAGAGAGAGAGAAGGAGCTGCCTGGCAAATTATTTAGAAGTATATGGAGATAAATAATAGAAGCAGGACCTACGGGAGCTGAGATTGCTTCCCCTTGGGAGTGGGGGAGGGATGAGGAGCCAGTGCTTTGCACATGAAGCCTTTTAATATTATTCGATTTTCCAGAGCTGTGTGCAGCGATTACTTGGGGAAAAGAGAAAAAAAAAAATTAGTGTTCAAAACTGTTTGATCATGACTGCCAGCTCCATGCGTGCTCCCCGATCGGGCCCCATGCAGCCCCTAAAAGCAAACAGCAAAGCCCATGGCTAGTGTGGGCCAGTTCCCAAGACTCTGGGAACTGAGGACCCTCCCACCTTCTACCCCAGGCCCCCAGCACCACCCGTCTAGACGGGTCCCTGGCTTGGTGGACTCAGCACCTCTGTTCTCTGTTCTCAGCTCTGGGGCGAGGCCCCCGGAAGCCACGGCCACTGGCCACAGCCCATGAGACCCAGGTGGCCACCTGACCCGGGCGGAGCCAATCCGGTTGTGCCTGGGAAATCCGTAATTGAGGCTGAGAGACAGCCAGACAGCTGGACGGCTTTCTTGAGGAGCGGAAATGTAAATGGAGGAGCTGTGGGCTGGAAGCTTTCCAACTCCACGGGCATGAAGGGCAGACAGTCAGTCTGAAGAAAGAGAGAGAAAGGCAGGAAGGGCCGGACTAGAGGGGAAGCCGACGCACACGAGACCACGGGGTCTCCAGTGGAAAGACGGGCCCAGGGAGAGTCTGGGCCCCCCAATAGCAATCCCTGAGGCCTTGGGTTCTTCACGGTCCTGGGCTGGCTTAGCCGCTTCTAGAAAGCCCCCATTCCGGATGAAAATAGCTGGAGTCAGTTCCCTTCACTTACAGCCCAAAGGGTCACCCATGAGAAAAAGCCAACCCAGCCCATCTCCCTAAGTGCTACATGGGTGGCAGGCGGGGGGAGCTGCGAGGAGAAGACATTTGATTTTTTTTTTTTAATTCTCTAGCATCCATTGCCCTCAGCAGCCCCCAGTTTCCTCTGGGAGGAGTATCTCCCCCCACAAAACACAGTCTCAGTTTATAGTAAACACGGGAGGCTTCTGTTTCCCCGGAAAGGGAGAGGAGGCCCCAGAGACTTCTTGTGCTGGAGCCTTCCTCCCACTGCCCTGGCTTGGCCAGGGCAGGACCCCAGGCCCGGGGACACTCTCTCCTGGGACTCTGAATCCCCAGCAGAGCCAAGGAAGCACACGGGGTTGGAGCTCGTTCAGCCTGTGAGCGGCAGCCAGTCTGGAGGACCAGCAAGTCTCTGCCCCTGAGGTGTGCTGGGGACACCCTGCTTCCTGTTACTGAGCTCCTGGCTCAGTATCCCCGCCTTGTCCATCTCACGGTCTCCCCCACCAAGCTCCCTCTTTTGCTGAAGTCAGGAAAATCCATCTTCTGTTGCGTGCACCCTGAGAACCCTGACAACCCTGGGAAGAGGTGTGAGTGGAGGCCAGATGACTGTGCGTGGCCTCCGGGAGCTCCTGCGACCCCTCCCCCCCCCATCTGCAGGCACAGTTGCAGGCAGCCCCTCATGCTGAGCAATGGCCAACCAGGCAGCCTTGTTCAGTTGGGCCAGCAGGGGAGGCTGGAAGCAGACGCATGACATGACCGGCGGCCCCAGCCGGCAGACGGGTGGACTCCCAGACTGGAGCTCTGGAAACTTTGCCAGCGGGGCCTGGGGTTACAGGGTTACTGTGGACCATGTGATCATGCCCCCATTTTTGTACCAGGCTGGTGTGGCCTTGATGCGAAGCAACAAGGGAGTTGGCTGGAAGAAGATTATATAGTGGGAAAAAGACAGGTGGGAAACGAGCGGTGTTTGTCTTTCTCCTTTTTGTTCTAAGAATCCTGTGTCCCCTTTCCTATCCTGTAGTGCCATCTCAGTGACCACGCCCCGTAGCCCCCACTCTGTCTCGGGTGACCCATGCTAACGCCTGAGCGTGGGTCCTTCTGTGTTCACATGCACGCTTGCATGATCTGATATACGCGCACCTGTACGTACAGACACAAGGGCAGGTGATTTTTGTGACTGTTTTACAAAAGGTGGATCGTGTTATACACACTTTTCTGCATCTCACTTTTCCCTCTTAACAGCACCCCCCACCCCAAGTCTGATGGGTACAGTGCTGACTCATTCTTTTTATCAGCCGTATAATTGTCCATGGTGTATGTACCACTATTTAGCTCCCCGCCCCTGGTTAATGGGCGCTCACTGCGTTCTGCGTGTATGCACACACTCAGGGCACCATTGGAATAAAGCTGCAGCAGGGCGCCTGGGTGGCTCAGTCAGTTAAGCATCCGACTCCTGATTTTGGCTCAGGTCATGATCTCAGGGTCATGAGATCGAGCTCCAGATGGAGGCTCAGCAGGGAGTGTGCTTGAGATTCCCTCTCTCCCTCTGCCCCTCCCCTCTCTCATGTTCACACCCTCTCTCAAATAAATAAATCTTAAAAAAAATAATGAAAAAAAATAAAAAATAAAAAATAAATAAAAGAATAATGATGCTCCAACAGACATCTGTGTACTTACATTTTTACCTAATGGAACTTTTATGTTCGTGGGCTTTTACTCTCCTAGGAGTGTGATGGCTGAGTTGAAGGGCATATGCATTTTTTTTTCATTTTAATAGATGTCACCAGATTGCTTTCCACAAAGGTTACACCCCCTTCACCTTTCCCCCAAAACATAAGAGACTATGCTTTTCTCACATTCCTCCAAGACTGGCAGGGAGTATTTTAAAATACTAGCTGGCTCTCATAATGTAAACAAGTGCCCTTTATGCAATATATTCAATGCCATGTTATTCACCTTTTTGTGCTTATTGATGGTTTTGTATAAAATGGCCCCCAAGTTTAGCACTGACGTGTTAACTAACATTCCTCAGTTCAAAAAAACCATGATGTGTCTAATGAAGAAAATAAATGTGTTAGATAAGGTTTGTTCTAGAATAAGTTATATAGTGTTGTTGGCTATGAATTCAATGTTAATGCATCAGCAATATAAATAAATAAGTTCTCTTCTGGAAAAGAAAAAAGAAAAAAAATAAAATATTAGCTGGCACGGTATTTCGATATTGAGACGATGGCTGCTTTTCCCTTCTCTACTTTCTTCTAATTTTATTTTCCAAGGTCCTTCTCCTGTAAGATGGGGGAAGTTGTAAAACTTCTATTTTAACCAGCTTCAGCCCCCGTCCCTCCCATGCTGATCTCCAGGCCAGGATTCTCAGCAGCCTGCAGGCCCTGGGGTTCCCTGTTCAGCCTCTCCCCAATAGCAGGCTCCCGAGCACCATCCACCCCTGGCCCCTCATGGACCTGTCATCCCATTCCAGCAAGCCTGGGACCCCCGAGGCCTAGGCACGCGTCCACACATCCACACATCACTGAGATTCTCCACAGGGATGGTGTGAGGTGTTCTAGGGGGAAACTTCTGATTCAGAAGCAGACCAATTGGGGTGGAATCGTTATTCACTAGCTGGGCTGTCCGTTCGCTGAACACCTGTGAACCTCAGCTTCCTTGTCTATACAATGGGGAGGACAGAGCAACCGCATCAGTAGGTTAAGAGCAAAGTGGGTCACCTTCATAAATGCTTAGGAAGACATCTGGCACATAGTACACACTATGATGGTTTGTTACATAAATAACGTCTGCCTCATAATGTCGCTAAGAGGGAAGGTGCACCAAGATGCTCTTCTTAGCACACACTTGTTGAAAGTCTACGATGTCAAGTATAGGCCCCGAGCCAAGTGCCCATTGAGCTCAGTGCCCTCCCTGCCCTCTCTGGGCCCCGGGCCTGTAGCTGGTCCCGTCCTCTGAGGGCACCTCAGGGACATCTAATCTTGCTGTCTTCCTCTCCTCTCTTCCAGCCCCTGGACCAGCTTCATGAGTTGCCTCCCAAGGCCCTGCACCTGGTTCAACGCACTACTGTCACCGTCTTGAAATTCTTGAGCATCGCCCACTGTACGACGGACCAGATCCTGCCTAGCCCAGCGCCTACGTGAAGCGAGCCCTCAATAAATACATCAGAATGAATCACGCCAAATAATAAATATGATCTTGCTTCTGCCTTCTAAGTGCTCACAGCCTAATCGGGAAGGCAGCCCGAAGTATGCAAGAGCCTCTGTATAGCCGTTACAACCTCGGCTTGGAGTTGGACGAGCCTAGGCCCAGCGTCCAGAGTGTGATGCTGGACAAATTACCTCACCTCTGGGCACCTCAGTCTCCTCAGCTGTAGACTAGAGCTGAGACGAGCAGCTGGGCTAGCCCTGGAAAGCCGGTGGTGAGATGCGGGAGAGGAGACGAGGAGACGGGGAGGCATCGTCCTGGTGAGTTGTGGTTTGATCGTGGGCTTGGCCAATGGGAGTCGCTGCCTCTGGGATTCATGAAAGGCCCCGTTTGCCAGCTCTTGGATCTCCCAACTAGTCCTTGAGTTCCCCCATCATTTTGGGGGTGCATGCCTGGGGACTCTGATGTGGGTCCCTCATACACTGAAATAGGGGGTTTCTTTGGCTGCAGAGGAACCGCCTTCCTACACAAAACAGCCTGACTAACAGAATGAGGTCACATGATATCCTCGGCATGTCCTTAGAGGGACCACAGGGCAGCGTTAGCACATCCATAGTTGCAGCAAGTTCCCTGATGTGACACCTGGTCCATTCTTCTCATCCTTCTCTCCTGGGACCATACCCCTCCCCATCCTCTGAGGCACCACTACCTTTCCCCGTCTATTCAGCTGTCCTTCCTTTATGCTGGAGCCAGCCTCCCCAGCGTGGCTCCCGGGGTAGGTGGTGTTGCACCGTAGGAGCACTGGGGGTGGCACAGAATCTAGAGTTGCCAGCTTGAGTTGAGCCTTGCACAAAGCAATGGGGTCCTCAAGTGGTTTCCCACACTTCAAAGCCCCACTGCGAGTCCCCCATTGCCCTAAACTTGACCTCACAGCAAGGCCCACTGAACTCCAAGGCTGAAGCCATCCCATTCCACAGGTGACCAAGGGCTCTGGGACCTGGCCAGGTTCTCTGAGCAGGAACTTAGAGAGATTTCTGATTCAGTAAATCAATCAATCAATCAATCAATAAGATAGGGAAAGGAGTTCATTTGGCAGATGCCATCTTTCGTGTCAGGGGCTTCATGGTGGTTAAAAGCAATAAAAGCCCCTCCTGGCACCGAATGCCTTGAAGAACGTTATAGCCTGGGCAGCCTCGCTAAGGAGTCAGGCTCTGATCGTGCCTCCTGTTGGGTCTCCCTCCTCCTCCCTTTTCACTCTGCCATCATCCCTCCTGGTGTCGCCCTGCCTTGGCCTCTTCCCCGCTGAATCCTGTGCTAGGCAGGTCCCCAACGTCCCTGGGGGCTGAGCGTCAGAGCTGGATCTCTCCTGTGGGACAGGTGGGACTTGGGCAAACTCTTCCTGAAAGCCACACAGGCCTCCCAGCACCTGCCTCCCACCTCCTCCGGATACCCCCACCACCACCACCACCACCACCCTCCACACCCATGAATCTTCTGGAAGGGTCACCCTGAGGACAAGCCATTTACTAACTCCAGGGAGAGCCGGGAACTCGCATGCCAGGTATCAATGAGATTTATGAGTCACGGATATCACAGGACCCTGCTTTCATTTGACTTCATTCACCACTTCCTTCCCTCATATTAATTTCTCCCAGCAGCCCACTCATCTTCCCTCTTGGAGGCCTGCCCGCCACCACTCTCCCTGATACGGCGCTATCTCCAACAGGCCACGGCACTCAGCGCCGTGATGGCTTCGGAGCCGGCTCGCTCAAGCACTCCGAGCTACCCTCCGCGGCTAATCAAATATCAAAACAACCTCCCACAGCGATTTGGAGGAGCTTGGTGACAGCAAGACATCGGCCACAGAGCCATCAGAACAGGCCACGTTTGTTTGGTGGCAGGCAGCGAGGCCAGTTTCTGTTGTGTCACATTCCTGGGGGCAGCAGGCAGTGGCTTTTCCTGAGAAGCAACTGCTCAGTGGTGGTTGGGGTTTGGAATTTTTTTTTTCTTCTTTTCTTTTGAAGGCAGAGAGAGGTTCCACGCCAAGGGTCAGCTGGGTGGTGGTTAAAATTTTTTTTCTACGACAAAATGAATCAGCAGCAAGGGCAGTGGTTGAAGGGAAGAGACTGTCTCTAGAAACCGGTGTCGGCTCTGTCAGAGAACAGCGGACAAGTCCCAGCCACTCTGAACTTCTGTTTCATCTTCGGGAATACGAGATAATTGGGTTAAATGCTCCCTAAGGTCCTGGAACCAGAAGGTGATTCAACTTTAAACCATACCTGACAGTTTAAGCAACACTTCACACTTATTATGTCATTTGATGTTCACAATAACCGCGTGAGTGAGCCAGGAGAGGGATCAGGATCTCCACTGACAGCAGGGAAACGATTTGCCTGTGGTCACACATCCTCCGTGTGACATTGCAGAGCCTCGTCCCCAGCCCATCTCCCGGTCTGGGCTTGTCCCTGCTCCACGCCACCCCCCTTCCCTCCCCGATGGGAGCTTCTGTTCAAGCCAGAATTCAGGGCTCATCCCATCCACCCCACTCTCTGCTGAAAACCCTGAAAACCCTGAGATCCACCGAGGGAAGCGGAAGGACCTCCCCAAAATCACACCAACGAAGTGCTCTAACCTCCTGAAACGTAACCCAGTGCTTCCCAACACCCGTTCCTCTGTCGGCACCACAGGGGCTGAGGATGGGTCTGTCATAAAGGTGACACCGGCCAGCTCTCGGCACACTTGGGACACCTCCACTGTGTCATCACCCCCCACACTGCCTGGATAGGGTCTTGAGACATTGTCACCGGGGTCCTCTGGGGAGCAGACGTGCCGAGAGAGCTCCTGACGGGACCCCCAGGGCCCTGTCGCCCCTCTGTGTCTCCCCTGGCCCCCTTGGGACCGCAGATGTGCCGCTCACCCCCCGGGCTCCTCCGATCCTCCGATTTCTGCCCAGGCCCGGCCCCATCCCACGTGCCTCCCCCAGACTTCAGCGGCAGAGGTCAGCTCCGGCTCTGCCCGGGGGTCCACCTGCTGTCCCATGAACAGAGCGTGTGTATTTGGGGGCCCGGCCAGCCACCGGCCTGCAGCGCCCTCTCCATCCCATCCCCCTAGCAAATGAGACTCCTTTCCCAGGACTCAGCTCATGCCCCCTTCCAGGCATGGCCCTCAGAGGCCCTCACTCCCTTTCCCCACTCCCATGACATATGGATGGAGCACAGTGTCCCCTCACACGGCCACCAGGCCATCCCCGATGGCAGGGCTGGCCTGCCTTTGACTGGCAGCTCCATGAGGCTGTGTCTTCCCTTCTCAGGCCCTCAGTGCCTGGCAGGCCATGGTGGGGCCCTGCAGCCTTGGAGAAAGGGGGGACAAAGGGACAAAGGAAGAGCAAACGGTCACCTGCTGCTCCTGTCCAGGTGGAAGCCGGCTCTGCGGGTTGGCGGCCACCACGTGGGCCCACCTCTTCCAGGCCTGCTTCCTCGTCTCCAGTGTGGGGACCGTGCACCCCACAGACGTCAGCAGGCTGGGGAGGCATCGAGCAGGACACATGCCCGCACCAGGTCAGCAGGAAGTGGGAGCACCTAGGGAACTCCCTGGGAGGTCCTTCCCTGACCTGCAAGAAGGCCCCAGGCATCCAGGCCGGGTGCAGGAAGTGCCTTCCCCACCTCCCTCTCCTCCAGCCACACGGAAAACCCCTCGGTCAGCTCTCCCCAGAGCCCCAGACCCGGCCAACTTCCTTTCCCTTGTTGACACAGGGAAGACCTGGCCGCTGAGCCTGGGGCCGGGCTCCCACCCTTCGAAGTGCAAACACTTGGCTGTGTATCTTGGGCCTGTCTGAAGGGCCATTTCTGGTGAAATACCAAGTTTTGAAATACTTCCCTGCTTGTCTGCGTGCAGAAGCCTGTACAGGCTCAGGTCTCTCGAGGCCTGTATTGGAGAGGCTGCAGGCTCTGCGTGGTTCCAGGAATGCACAGTGGGCCCCTGCTCTGCGCTGGGCCCAGGAGCCGCCTGGGGTGGAAGAGGGTCCCTGCCTTACACTGGGATAGCTGACAAACGCACGGAGAGAAGCTCCCAGACTGCACAGGACGGGATGCACAGGGTCTGACCTGGAGTGGGAATGAAAACAATCCTCCTGTGGTGGTGTCTGCAGAGACCCTGGGCCCAGCACCCTGCAGTCCCTCCCCCCTCTTCCATCCCCCTGCACCCACCTCTCCACCCACGGGAACATGCAGACTTCTCCTCCTGCCAGGAGCCAGTTCTAGAGGAACGGAGGTTTATTTGAGCTGCATGGCTCCAAGAAGGGGCCAACTAGCTCAACACCTGGGGCCGATCTACTGGGGAGAAGAAGGCAGTGTTGGCTGGACGGAAATCCTGTGGGTTCAATCTGGTCCTTTAGGAGAATGAGCCCCTGTGTCTCGGGTGGTCATTTGGGTCAGGCGTTTCCCATGCCTTGCTGTGTCACTTGGTGAGATACGTGATACCATTCCCATTTCACAGATGAAGAAACTGATGCTCCTTGGACCGGTCCCAGGACCTACCTGCCTTACAGGAAGAGGCTCTGGGGAGCGTTTGCTGCAAGGAAGTGGGGGCAGGACTCACAGAGAAGAGAAGCTGGAGCATCAGGGTGAGATGTTGGGACAAGTTCAGAGGTTGGTGAGAAGCCCAGTGTGGCCGAAGGGGAAGGAGACCGCAGCTGGGGACAGAGATAGGATCACACTGAAGAGTCTCCATCCAACCTCCCACATGGTGGGGCGCAGAACAGACAGCAGCAGATATCCCCTGAGCACCTTCGCTGTGCCCACTGTCTGGGGACCACCCCCACCCACCCACCAGGAGCCGACAAAAGGCAGAGAAGTGAGTTGATTTACTTATATAGCTATCTCCTGGGTCCCCCACAAGGAAAGCAGATTTCCAAAGCTTCTGGCTTAGAGCTCACACGTGCTTTCCCCCCAAAGCTCCTTCTCTTCAGGCCTCCACTCAGAGTCCAGTGTTTCCATTTGCATATGGTCCCAACCAGCTGAGCGAACCGGATTCCCTGCCCTGGGCAGATTGGAAGCTCTGGGTCAGGGTGGTGGGGCATGGTTAGAGACAGACAGGCCCCCAAGCGACGATGGTGTTGCTGGAAACTACCTGTGAAGAAGGGAAGGCACAACCAAAGCAATGGATGAAAGCGCCCCCAGTGCAGAGCTGGCCAGGGCCGGCTCACAAAGGAGGGGTTTGGGACCCCATAGGGCTGGACGGCTCAGCTACCACCATTTAGCTAAGCAATGGTGGAAAGTTCCTGCCATTCCCCGTCTGAAAGGCAAGCCTGCCACCTCGGAGCAGCAATGAAAGGTCCTGAGGGTCACGTGGGTCACCAGCTGAGTGTCAGACTCGGGAGCAGTGGCTTGTGTCATGACTGCTGCGCTTGGGGACACGGTAGGAAATGCAGCCCACGCTAGAAGAGCCGTTCTCAAGCTTGTCTACACATCGGAATCATCTGGGAGCTTTAATAAACACCCGTGTTTGGCTCCACCTCCCAGAGATGCTGAGTAAAATGGTCTGGAGTGGGGCCCAGGCATCAGGATCTTTTAAGCCATCCAGCTGATCTGGACATTCGGCCGGGCTGAACCCCTCCCTGCAGGCAACCGTAACCCAACCCAACCCAACCCAGAAGCACACAGAGTCCTGACCATCAGGGCTGCAGAGGAAGGGCTAAACCTCCGTCTGGGTACCCAGCGTCTGACAGCAGAGGAACGTATTTTAGAAAGCTTTCTGTCAAAGTGGCTAATTTCTTTTAAGCTTCGGCTCTTCAGGGAATAAAGTTCAATTATCTGGAAAACTCACTTATGTGGAACTCCTCACTCCCGAATGGCACCGGCTAAATGAGGTGTTACGATTCTATAGATTGTCAAATTAGAGTCTTTGTGATTCTTCACCCAGAAAAAAAAAATTATCCAGAGGCTTGGCTTGGAAGCTTGCCCTCGCTGCCCCGGCCCCCTAGGCAGCCGGGCTCTGCAGAAGGGCTCCTGGGCCTGATGGGAAGGGTCCTGCTGCAGCTCCAGCCAGCCCGAGTCACATGCCTGGGCTCCTGTTGTCTCGGCTCCTCGGGGCCAGTTAGCCTATTTCTGCTTGAAACAGCAAGCGCCCTCGCCCCCCCATCCAATAACCACATCCTGACACGCCGGGGGAATCACTCTCACCATGCATCCTGCAGGGCACATGGCTCCACAGGAGGATTTCCAGTGGTTTCTTTTATGAAGAATACAAATAAAGGATTTGTTCCATTTGTTTTATGAACTCATTTTTAAGCAGAGGGGCAAGGAGAAGAAGACACAAAAGGTGCTTTGATTATCAAAATCTCATTTTGTTCTTTAAGGGCCCCACGCAAGCCAAACCCAGAGATGGAACATCCACCAGTGAGTTGCCATGACCCGAATAAGGAAAAAAGCCTGGAAAGAAGGGTCCATGTCCCAGGATCCCTTGCAGCTGTTGTCATTAGATATTAACTTCTTTGTTTACTTCATGCCTGGTCCACGCCGGAGACGGAACTCCAGGAGAGAAGAGACTTGGTCTGTCTGGATTATTGCTGTGTCCCCAGGTCCTACAACAGTGCCCTGTCGGTGGAAAGCCACAACAAACCCTTGTGGAACAGTTGATCTTTGAACTTGGGGCTCTTGGAAGGTTTTTTTTGTTTTTGTTTTTGGGTTTTTTTTGTGTTTTGGGGTTTTTTTTGGCTCTTGGAAGTTTTGAAATGAAGGTCTAAGGCACACTACTCACAGCTGTATCAGCTTGCTCTCGCTGCTGTAATGAAGCGTCACATGTGACTGGCTCTGGACAACAGAAATGCACTGTCTCACAGCCTTGGGGCCTACAAGTCTGAGATCGAGGTGTTGGCAGCTTTGCACCCCTCTGAAGGCTGAGAGGGACAGCCTGCTCCGTGCCTCTTCCCGCTTCTGGTGGTTTGCTGGCAATCTTTGGGGTCCCTTGGCTGGTAGAAGCACCACTCAACCTTTGGTTTCATCTTTTTTTTTTTTTACTTACAAATTTATTATTTTTATTGGAGTTCAATTTGCCAACATATAGAATAACACCCAGTGCTCATCCCATCAAGTGCCCCCCTCAGTGCCCGCCACCCAGTCACCCCCACCCCCCACCCACCTCCCCTTCCACCACCCCTAGTTCGTTTCCTTTGGTTTCATCTTTTTTTAAAAAATTTTTTTAAATTTATTTATGATAGTCACAGAGAGAGAGAGAGAGAGAGAGGCAGAGACACAGGCTGAGGGAGAAGCAGGCTCCATGCTGGGAGCCCGACGTGGGACTCGATCCCTGGTCTCCAGGATCGCGCCCTGGGCCAAAGGCAGGCACTAAACCGCTGCACCACCCAGGGATCCCCCTTTGGTTTCATCTTAACGTGACCTTCCCCGCTTCCCCCCCACCTCCGGTCTACATCTGTATCCAGATCTCCCCTTTTAATAAAGACACCACGAACCATACAGGGTTAGAATGCATCCTAATAACGTCATTTTAATTTAATTATCACCACCAAGACCCCACCTCCAAATAAGGTCATGCTCTGAGGTACTGAGGACTCCAATATAAGAATTTGGGGGGACTCCACTCAACCCAGAGCACCCGTTAGTTGACTAATGATTAAATAAACCATTCATAATAGACCATTAATTAAATAATTTGATATCACAATATGTAGTAGGTACTTCCTTCCTGTTAGCTGCTTTGTTGAATACTGGCAGTGGGGAAAGATGAGCCAGAGAAAGTTACAGAAAAAAAAATCTAAATTAACCAAGGGGGGGTGGCGGGAGAACCAGAAGAGCACTGCTCACAACGTGGCACAAGTCTCCACCAGAGAGAGTAATTCATCAACTAATGAATGAATCGCTGTGATTGGAGACCAAGAAGTTTCCACGGAAGAGGTGACGTGTGAGCGGGGTCTCCGCTGGATAAAGGGTGTTCCAGGATGGAGAAGAGAGGAAGGCCGATGGCCAGTGGGGACTGAGGCAGGAGGGTGCCCAGCATTCGAAGGGAGCATCCAGGGGTTTATCGAGGCTGGGATGTGGCCCTCACGAAGACGTGCAGTGGGAGTGATACCTATAATGAGGATGGGGGGGCTGGGGGGGGCCTTACCTGTGTACTGCTGTAGGCCAAGGGGAGCCGAGGCATGTGGCTGAGAGCACACACGCCCAGCAATGTGGAAGTAGGAGGGCAGGAAGCAACCTCCAGAAGGCCTAGGCTGGAGCAGTTGGGCTGCTGAGAGTGAACGGAAGAGCCCTGGCCTCCACACCGCCCCAGATCTGAGCCAGGACAGGGGGTGACAAGGGACAGGCAGGTGCTGG
Organism: Vulpes vulpes; assembly: GCF_048418805.1. Lineage (NCBI taxonomy): Eukaryota > Metazoa > Chordata > Mammalia > Carnivora > Canidae > Vulpes > Vulpes vulpes. The sequence goes on along the minus strand of NC_132794.1, from coordinate 73,686,082 downwards.
GCACAGTGGGAGTGCCATGTGCCATGTGTGGAAATGGGGGGTGGCGGGGAGGGGGAGACACGGGGACAGAGAAGACAGGGAATGAATGGAGCCTGAGCTGGGACACCCCAGGTAGGGACGGCAGCACAAGAAGCCAGAAACAGAGAAGGGAAAGGGGGATGTTACGGGAGATGAGGTCCCCTGGGTGAGAACGGGGAGTTTGAAGGGGCGAGGGGAGCCAGGGCCAGGGGGCCTCTGTGAAGGGGGGTCTCACTGGTGGCTACACTGGGATTTCATCTGGAAAGCGTGGTAATCACACACACGGGCCAGGGGAGTGTGTTTCGACTGTGCTGGAGCGGCAGCCAGCATCAGAATTTTCTTTATTTCTCTCTCTCTCTCTCTTTTTTTTTTTTTTTTAATTTTATTGTAGAGTGGTGAGGCCACTGGGGATGGGCAGAGGGAGAGAGAGGATTCGAGCAGCCTCCACACCCAGCACCGAGCCCAGGGCCGGGCCCCTTTCCACCACCGCAAGATCATGAGCTGAGCCCAAATCAAGAGTCAGACGTGCAATCACCTGAGCCACCCAGGCGCCCCTAGAAGTTTTTAAAACAGCGGTTCTCAAACTTGGCTGCACTTTGGAGTCACCCGAAGAGCTTCCAAAACTACCGATGCCCGGGGTCACGTATCCAGAGATCTTAATTTAACCGGTCTGGGGACAGGCCTGGGCGTCGTCTGCAGGCTCACCCTCCCTAAGGGAGTCTAATGCACAGGTGGTGCTGACCCACGGCTGAGAGAAGGGCAGCCCGTGAGAAGGAGCACTAGGAGAATCTTCCTGGAGGCCCAGAAAGGGGTCAAGTGCTGCAAGAGATGAGAAGGGGGCAGCGCTAAGACGTCATTAACGGAGGGGGGCAGCCTCCCACCGACTCCTGAGCGAAGCTTGCAGGTACTTCTGGCTGACTCTGTGTTCTGTGGCTTCATGTGGGTGCCCCGAAACCGGCCATGGTGAGAAGATGCACACCCTGGAAATGAGCACCTGCTGCCAGCCAGGATAGCAATGGGTCCCTTCCCGCACTGCCACCCCCCAGAGCGCCAGCTGTTAAACATTGGCTGGCACACCACTGTGTTTAGGTTCGGCTGCCATCTGAGGGCAGTTTTAATCCACACATCTTCCATTCTGGGGCAGGCTCCATCCTGAAGGCTGCTAACTTCCAAGCTAGAAACATGTCTCGTGCATCTCAGCCCCAGGCCTTGGCCTTCCCTCCACCTGGATGATGTTGCTGCCTCCATCACCTGCTGCCCACTGCAGCCCAGAGCAAAACCCACTGGTTGGCCCCTGCTCTGTGCCGGCCCTGGAGGGACCACACAGAGATAATAAAAGCAGGCCTTGGCTCTCAAGGACCCCACCTCCCTGGAGAGAGGCCAAGAGCAAAGGGCTAAATGGCCATGGAAGACATGGGTGACGGATTAAGTCAGAAATGAGACAGTCTCACAGCCCAGATTGTCCAACGGCTGTGCCAACAACACGCACTGCAAATGCCGGGAGTCCTGAAGAAGGCTCAGCTGAGAGGGGGTTCAGCTTCAGCAGGTGGTAGGAAGGTGTGAGCTGCTGGGTTGTCCATGGTCAGCTCACAAGGGGTCGACAAGGCTGCACGTTGTTTTATTGCCCTGAAGGCATATCCATGTGGATCTATACTTATTCTCTGGGCCTTTTTGGCATTTCCCCCAAGTCCCTGCTAGAAGCTCCTGCGGGACACTGTATGGCATGATCATAACAGAGAGCTAAGTTCCTTAAAGAACCTGTGATGAACCCCCGCCCAGACCTACCCAAACCTCCCCTCTCCATCTGCCATCCACATTCATGACCCATCAGCAAACCCCAAGCTGAGCAATGGCAGCTGAGCTCACCCCATCAGCTCCGGCTGGCTCCCACCAGGTCCTTCAGAAGCTCTTGCACAGGAGAAATGAAGAGTAGCCCAGTTTGGGGAGGAGGTGGCATTAATAAACTAGAACGGGTTCAGGAGCAGGTGATCAAGCTATATATACCCCAAAAGCCAAATCACTGGAGGGAGGGTGGAGGTCTGGAGATGGACATCACTGGGGTGGGATTAGATTCTTTTTTTGTTGTTGTAAGATTTTATTTCAGAGAGAGAGAGGTCTGAGAGTGCATGAGTGGGGAGGGGAGGGGTAGAGGGAGAGGGAGAAGCAGACTCCCTGCTGGGCAGAGACACGCACCCCCCCCCCGCCCCGCCCAATGTAGAGCTCAATTCCAGGACCCAGAGATCATGACCTGAGCCGAAGGCAGACGCTGAGCTGACTGAGCCACCCAGGCACCCCTGGGTGTGATGGGATTCCGACCCCAAGAGCCGGCCTTGGAAGCTGGCAGAGGCACTGTGTGGACATGGAGCTGGTCTCCTGGGTGGCAACAGAGGACAGAACGTGGCCAAAGAGGGAGTATTCATGAGGCAGACACAGCTCAGTGCCGGAGGGGACTTGGCCGTTACAGCTTCCCAGCCTGTATGTTTACCTGCTCTGATGTTAGGCCCTGGCCTCATAGGGACACAGACATCTATGAAGCTCAGCTCAAAAAATGCCTGTCGTGATGGAGGTGCCCACGGGCAGTGAGCCCCCATCAGGGCCGGGGAGGGGTGTCAATCTGGACCACATCCTTAGGCTAAAGAGAAAGACTAACCAGGTGAATAAGAGGGGGTACCTGCCATGGGAACTGGCCTCTGGGAACCAGACCTACAGCCCTGAGCATCGAGCCTATGGCTGGGGGCCTTTGCTCGTTCGTCCCATAGTCCTTCTCAGAAGGTCACTAAATATTCCAGCTCCTGCGGCCGAGTCGGTCCGGGGGTGGAGAGGGGGAGACAAAGCTTTCGAAATACCCATTTCTGTGCTCTCCCCTCCACGGAATAGCATTTTGCATTATTAAACAGAACGCCACACCTGAGCAGATCGTGCGCGCAGGTGAAGCGGCGGGTACACTGGGCCCCGCCACGCCAGGAGCCCTCGGGTTACAGAAATATCAAGGGCCTCCGTAGGTAGCATCTTCTCCAGTGTTTGTTTTCAGATCATTAAATACTTAACAGAGGGAGAGACGGAAAGCCAAGAGTTCCCAGCCACTGCTGATTAAGTATCAATCAGAAATGAAGACAGAACAAGTCTGAAATTGTAATGATCGTTTTTTGTCGTTGTTGTTGTTTTTTGAAGAACAAGTCTGTGTCCACTTGATTTTTTTTTTCTTTTTTAATTTGCCTGGAAGGAAGCTGGATGACTGCAGTGTGTGGTTACACACAGGACACCTGCACCCTTGCCTCTTCCCACTGGGTATTGCTGTCCTCGGTTTACAGGCGAGGAGCCCAGGGCTCTCGGAGAGGGCGCGGGTACCCCAAAGTCACACAGCTCCGGAGTGTGCACACGTGGGGGGCCAGGATTCCACCCCGGGAAACTGACCCCGTGTGGTAAGCACCACCCTCACCCTCTGCAGGTGCACCTCTTGGGCAGGCAAAGGAATCTGGGGAGACCTGACCTGCAACCACTGGACCTCAGGTTCAACTCCCGTTCCCCTATGAAGCCGGCAAAGACCTATGCCCGGGGGCAAAACCAATGCCCACTCCGACTTGCCGAGCTTCTACTGGGTTCTGAGTCTATGCTGTCCCGGTCGTCACATACCACCATGAACCCCTTTACTGATGAGAAAAAACTGAGGCCTAGAGGGTGAGTAACCTGTCCAAGACACGTGGATGGTAAGGGCTGGGCCCAATTCACAAACCTAGGAAGTGTGATTCTGGAATCCTCACACTTAGCCTCTGCCCCAGTGACCCCAGCTGCTGGGAGGACAGCCAGCTCCTCCTGGCTGCAGACGGAGGGGCCAGCCTTCCCTTTGGGTGCCCAGATAGCGCTCTGAAGAGGAGCCCATGACCCTGGGCACCAGCCCTCTCTAACTGGCTTCTCGAGGAATCAGTGCTCCCTGTGGTTCAGGAATCAAAGGGTTAACTTGAACTCCATTCCCTGTCAAAGGATGCCTAGCAGAGACCCTATTTGGGGGTAGGTCCTATGCCCCAGTCACTTTGGCACTTAATTGCTTATTATTTAATTGCTTATTGGGGAGCACAAAGTGATCTACTGCAAAGTTATTAGCAAATTCCAGTTTTAAGGAAATAATTACTGAATTCTCCCTCCCTGGGTTGAGTAATTCCTTCCAAGATGCTCAACGACATTAAGCATTTTCACCAGGGCCGCTAGCAGCTCTGTAATATGCAAATAAAGTAACTCTGTAATTACCAATAAAATGCTTACTGAAGTGACAAATTTTTACTCAGCAGTGAGTTGGGGGAAAAATGGCATCGTTTGTTTTTTAAGGATCCTTTAACCTTGTTAGTTGGCATTCATTTCCGTGCTGTTTTATGGTCATTTAAAAAGACAATGGAGCCAACAGGCCTCCCCGGGGTAGGGAGAAGGCCCTCCCGGGAGTCCCCTCTTCCTCCTAGCCTCTCTCATTCTGTGGATGCGTGCATGGTCCACTCCGGGTGCTGGGGGATCGCAGGCGCTCTGCAGACTTGCCCTGGGCCTCCCTCTACGTACGCTGGGAGTCTGGCTTTCCGCGGGGCTCCTCACTGATCATTCCACGCGGGCGGATGGAGAGTGACCTCTCAGCCAAGAGCAGCTGCTGCCAGGATGATCCTCCCGAAGCCCAAATGTGACTGTGCTGCTCCTCTGTTCTCAAGCCCTTTCTTGTACTCTAGCGATAACCGCGTACAATCCAGCAGCTTGCCTGGTCCTCAAGGCCTTACCTCACCGGCCAGGCAGGCAAGGCTCTGGGCACCATGAGAGCTCCAGCTACCTCTCCCCAGGCCCATCCACGTCTCCCCCACGCAACCGTGACTTCTTCATCTGTCAAATGGAGGTCATGGTCAGCGTAGGCTAGGTCATGCGGCAGTAACAAGCAAGTCGAGGATCTCAGTGGCTCAAAACCATCCGAATTGATTTATGCTCCATGTGCATCATGGGTCAGCCTGAGCACCCGCTCGTGGTACTCTCTCAACAACGCGCAGGCTGGTGGAGCTGTCACCTTCTCCATCACTGTTGGTCTGTCACCGTAGTGGAGGGAAAATGAAATAGTCTCCAATCTGGAATGACGTGCTGCTTACTTCCTCTCCCAAGTGACTGGCCAGACCTGCTCATGTGGCCCCACACAGCCACAAAAGGCTCAGGAAGTAAAATTCTACTCTGCACTCAGCCACAGACGTACATGACAATGATTCCCATGACTACCGCCAAGGCACTTTTTAAAAACCTGGAGGGCTGTTGGGAGTGCTGGGTGTGATCATGCCGGTGGAGAGCTTTAGCACAGCACCTGGCACGTGCTGAGCACGACAGGAAATACTAGTGGGTGCTCAATGCGTGCTTACTGGAGGAATATTCCAGCATAACTCCTCCCCCACCCCCAGTCACTTAGGACTGGTTCCCTCCATCCCCCCACCCCAGAGATCCTTACAAATTGTGGTGATCAGAGAAATCCCTCAGTGAAAAAGAAACAATGGAACCCAATTTGGGGGAGGCTGCGACGTCAGGGGCTGACACTACGAGGAGGAGAGGCCTGAGCAAAGGCAGTGAGTCCCGAAAGGAAGCTTGGGACTTCCTTTTGTACATGGAGAACACGGAGGTGAACCCCACTGGAGTAGGTTTTTTTCAGGGAGGGTCCTACACTCAGCAGAGGTGTCGCCTTGAAGAAGAAGCAAAGGGACTTCATTCTGAAGCCTCAGTGAACCGAAGCAATTCACAAATCAGAAAAAGTCCTCTGGCCTGCCCTGCATCTATTTGTTGGCTTGGAATAAATTGTCACTGGCAAAATGAGGTTGGGGTTAGAGGACCAGAAAGTTCGATCTCAAACCCAGGGCTTAAGGTCCCAGGGCCCCAAGTCCAGTCTTCTTTGTCATCGTCGTCGTCTTCTTCCTCTTCCTCCTCCTCCTCCTTTTTTTTTTTTTTTAAGATTTTATTTCTTTATTTGAGAGAGTGAAAGAGGGCAGGAGAGAAAGAGTAAGGAGCAGAGGGAGAAGCAGGCTCCCTGACAAGTGGGGAGCCCAATGCGGGACTTGATCCCAGGACTCCAGGATCCTGACCTGAGCTGAAGGTAGACGCTTCACCGACTGAGCCCCCCCAGGCGCCCCTCTTCTCCTTCTTCTTGTCGCCAAAAGCTCCATTTCTGGGTGACCACATTTGCCCCCTGGGAGAAGCCTTTCTCTTAGATTTGCATTGGTTACTGCTCAAAGTCCCACTGAAGCCTTGGAACTGTGCCACCCACATCCCTGCACACTGGCCCGATTGTGTGCGGCAAATGCCTCCCTTTTGAACTCTGGACCTGCTGGAGGAAACAGTTTCAATAGGAATAACTCGGAACTCTCCCAGGCCTTGCCATCTGGGCGTCTGGAATGAAGCTTCCAGGATATATGGCCCTTTGAAGGAAACACATTCAATTGGCGATTGTGCTCCCATTTTAATATGCCTGAGGAACGGTCTCGTACTCTCGCCAGGGCTTTTGGGTTTTCATTCAACAAGCACTTACTGATATTTTACTGTGTCTCTGGCACTGGGCTGGGTGCAGGGGCAGGAAGGTGGGGAGAGTGGACACACACAAAATAACTTTGGCCAAATATAATGAGGACCCTTAGGGAGACAGGCACAAGGGATGATAGGTGCAGCAAAGGGATGGGCGATGGCTCCTGGGCAAGCCAAGAAGACTTGGAAGGGGGAAACCCAGAGCCTCTAGCCACTGAGGGAAATGGGCCTGGAGAAACCCAGGGGGAGCCCCACACTCACTGCCCAATATCTCCAGACAAGTCTAGGATGCATGCAGCAAAACATGATGCCACGGAACAGACACTTGAATGTGGACCTGCTGCTTGCCGGCCACACAGCTAGGTGACCCAAGAGGGACGAGGCCTAGTCCCTTCCCTCACATTGCTTGTCGTCTAGTGGCAGAGACTCACGCTTGGCGTAGATGGCTCTACCATGAGGCCCAACAGGAGGATTCATACTGCCTCAGAAAGCCCTACGACAGTCCTCCAACTGGAAAGATCAAAATAGTCCCTAGAAGTGACAGATGCTCGGGGCAGGCTTCCTACAGGAAGTGGCAGGACTGGGGCCTGAGAGAGATGGAGTGCTGCGGGGCAGGGAGGTGGGGCCAGCGGCACATGCGGGCAGAGGGACCACAGAGCCAAGTCAAAAGCACAACCAGACACACGTGTCCAACTTGAGCAAGGGTCTGTCTGAAGCAGTGAGGGCAAAGTCGGGGAGGTGGAGTGAGGTGAGACTTGACTCTGCAGTCCTGACGTCACCAAAGCTGTCCTCACCCAAGGCCTTGGGTCCAGTTGTCTCTCAGCAGGCTTTCTCTACTGAATACACCCCATCTACTAAACCATAATCCATGTGTCTTCCCACAGTATAACCAGTGTTGGCTCATCCGAGGTTATCCTAACCTAATGGAAAAAGACTGGCTCTGGTGCTCCAGAAGGCAATGGCTCCCCACTGTCCTCAGGACAAAGTCCAGCATCCGAGGCCATTGGCCTCCGGGCCCCTCCCCACTCTACTGGGTCTTGCCAAATTACTCATGATTATTTAGACCGGCATATTTCCTTCTCTGGACTTCTGAGCACATTGCTCCCCTGCATAGGAAGCCTCTCACTCTTCCCCACTTGCTTATCACCAGGCTTTTGGGGCTGAGAGCTTCATTGTCTGACCCCAGATCTGGGCTGGGTGCTGAGCTCTGTTCACACTGTGTGGCCATGCTCCGTCTGCTTGTCTGCATCCCTTATGAGGCTGTGAACACCTGGGGAAGGGACTCCATACTCAACCCCCAGCAGCCTGCACTGCAGAGTCTGGCAGTGCTCAACAGAGGCTGAGGCATGAGCAAGGCATGAGTGCATGACTGTGATGTGTAATCTCAGGTTGACCCCACCCCTGGAGCCGCATCAGGACAAAAGGAATCATTCATATCCACTCTTCGAAAGAATGGAAAGAACCTACAGATTGCCAAGCAATCATCGTCACAGGTCCCAGACCAGGGACTCCTGACATAGACACTGAGAGCCAGTAGGGATTTCAACCCAAGGCAGGGCGTGCTTTTCCCAGTCATCATCCCATCTGTTGGGCAGCCCTTCTGCACCCTCTCCCCTCTGGCAAGAGCACTGAGCAAACGTTGGAAGCCTCAGGAAGTACCAACTTCTCCTCTGAATGTCCTTCCTGGTCCTTTCTCTGTCAGCATTTCTTGACCTTTTGATCCCAGAGAGGAAGCAAGACCAGTGCTCGTGATTCCTCCTGAGATGATGTCCTTCTGATCCCCCCACATTTCAAACCCCATACCTTACACCGTCAACAACAGGTCCCTGCTTCTGACAGGCTTGAAGAAAGGGCTCGAAGAATAACACTGTCATTAAGTAGCTTCCATAGGAGCCCTAAGGAGGCTGAACAGGGGTTTTGAAGGGGTCCCAGGGCTGAAATGTTAAAGAATGGTCTTTAAAGATGGTATACAGGAGTTCCTGGGGGGTGCAGCCGGTTAAATGGCCAACTCTTGGTTTTGGCTCAGGTCTGATCTCAGGGGCATGAGGTGGAGCTCCATGTGGGGCTCCATGCTCAGCCCTGAGTCTGCTTCAGATCCTCTCTCCCTCTGCCCCTTGTGCTCACTCTTTAGCTCACTCCCTCTGTCTCTCAAATAAATAAATAAACCTTTAAGAAAAAATATATAGGGGCACCTGGGTGGCTCAGTGGGTTAAGCATCTGCCTTTGGCTCAGCTCATGATCCCGGGGTCCTGGGATCGAGCCCTGTGTAGGTTCCCTGTTCAGCGGGGTGTCTGCTTCTCCCTCTCCCTTGCCCCTTCCCCTTGTGCTCTCTCTCTCTTGCTCTCTTCTCTCTCAAATAAATAAATAAATAATCTTTAAAAAAAAAAAAGAAAGATTGCATGCATTTCCCAGCCCACCCCTCTAACCAGTCCACGGAGAGGATGGAGCAGGTGCCCAGTTGGCTGGAGGCAGCCCTGCTCCCTATCCCATGTGGCCAGCACCCATGGGTTTACCTCATGCTTCACACCCCGGGTTCCCCCACCATCACCCGTGACTTTGGCTATCACTTATCCCAACACCAAGCTGCTCACATACAGCCCATGGAACGTCACTAAATCAATCCTAAGAGAGGAGGGCGATTTCCCTGCTTTAGCTCGAGTGCTTGTCCAGCTGAGCAGAGCAGCCCTTTGAGCCCAGGGTGGGAGCCCCTGAAGCTGCGGCTGGGGCCCTGATATCTGGTTTGGCCCTCACAGTGGCACAGAGGCCAAGCAGATGGGGGTATCCTCACCCAGGAACTCCAAGACGGTGCTCTCCATTGGTGAAAATTAGATTTGCCCATGAATGTCAAGGGCTCCCAGAGGTGAACAAAGTCAACTCCCTCTACAGCCAGCCACACAGGGCCATGGAGAGTAGTTGGCCTCTGGGCAGAGCCCCCAGCCATGGGGGAAAGGATTAGCAAGGCTAAAGAAATAAAAGGAGCCCCTCCCCCCTCCCTCTCTCCCACTGGGGCCCCAACTTGCCTCTCTGAACCTCAAATCTCACCCTTCCCAAACCCACCAGTATCCACATTCACTCCTAGTGAGCACCCCTCGGTGCCAGATACCTAAGTCTGACAACTTGAGGAGGCTTTCCTCTTATTCCCATTTCACAGAGAGGAAAACAGAGGCTTAGCAGCAGGAATAATCCAAGGTTGTGCTATTGCTGGGGGCTGGGTTCTGACTTCTAGCTGTCTGCCTCTGAGGCCTCTTGGAGCCACACTCCTGCAGGGGGGCTTGCCTCAGTTATGCTGCTGCCCTCACAGGGGAGGATGAGCTCAAAAGCTCGGAGTCCATTAGGAGATTCCAGAATTCCAGGCTCCCTTGTTTTCCCTTAGACTTTCACTCAGCCCCACACCCTCAGAGGTGTCCCTCAGCCTCCGTGGGGTTCCCCTCCCAGGCCCAAGAACACCTACCTCCCTCTCAGGGTGGGGCAAGGGCAGGCGAGAAGACTAATTAACAGTCTGCCCAGGGCTTTGGAGATGGAAAGCAGCCCTTCAAGTGCAGCCTATTATCCGCAAGCTTCACACACACGGTATAATGAAATTCCAGGTTCCAAATGGAGAGTAAAAATCCTTTAACGAAGTGATAAAGGGAGGCAGGCAGGCAGGGGTGGGGGCAGGAGGGAGAGGGAGGGCAGCCCCTCTCACATCCAAGTGCACAGACCTCAGCGGAGCCCTGCAGTTTGAGGCTAAAAGTGCGTGGCTGGGGTCAGCCTCAGCCCAGGAGGCCTCCTCCACTGCCAGCTGCTGTCCCTGCCAGCTGCCTGACTCTGGAAGAAAAGAGAACCAGGCCTGCCTCGAGGGGCCCGGGGCATAGGGGAGCCAGGATCCCCAGACCCCGAGACCCACGGCAGCACCAAGTTGGGAACGAGGAGCCCTGGTTTCTGGTCCTGGCTTTACAGTCGGACCTGGCTCCTGACCATGGGTGGGTCCTGTCTTCCCTGGGCTGTTTGCCTTAGGAGTTGAGCTGCAGGGTCCCCACCCTGCCCCGCGCGTGGACGCCCCTTGAGCGGGGCCTGTGTGCCCTCCATCGTGGTGCCCCAAGCCAACAATCAACAACTATCATGTAACTGAACAATGGGTTCTAGGGGCCCTTCTAGCACTGATTTTTGGGGTTCTCAGACTTCAGGTGCTCAGTCAGTCCAGGTTCAGAACTGGGAAAGAACAGCCCCCCTGCCATGTCCTCCAGGAGTTCCCTGGCGGGCAATGCCCTGGGTACCGCTGCAGACATGAAGGAAGCCCCCCAACCCCATCCCCAACCTCAGAAGTACATGTGCAGCCACCTCCCTCATAGACAGCAGGTTCCCTGAAGGCCGGGGTCAGTCCCTCAGCCCTGGACCCCCAGAGTCTGCCACAGGGGCAAAGTCACACACGCATCCCCTCTTGCTATTAGCAATCCAGCCGACAGTCATGCAACTGAACTAGCAAAGTTATTAGATGGAAGGGATTTGGCGAAAAGTCTCATCACAAATTGCAACCTGATTCCAAGTGTGCATTGTTTGGGGGTGTTATTAACCTCTCTGAGCCTCGGTTTTCCTTACCTGTAAAATAGGGATGGTAATAGGACCTGCCTCTTGAGGTTGTTCTGAGGTTATAGGAGTTAATTCCTGAGAAGAGCATCTGATGTGGAGTGTTTCGTTATTATTACTCTTAATAATACTCCTTGGGTATCGTTAGTTAGGTAGTTATTACTCTTTTGTTTCTTTGCTGCAACCTGGAATTCCTTTAACCCCTTCACTACACAAGGGAGGGGACCCGGGGAGGGTAGGTGCCATCTGGACAGCTACTGTAACTTAAGCCCTAGCACCCCAACCAACTTGAAATCCAGAGAGATAGATGCTGTCCTCCTTGTCTACAGATGAGAACACTGAGGCCCAAAATGCAGGGGGGTTGTCTATGGCTGACACGGTTGGGCAGGGCAGATCCCAGATCCAAGCTTGCGTTAGAAGAAATCATTTGTGCGGGTGAGAACTGTGCATTGAGCATCAATGGGCCAGGCCCCAGGAATGGCAAAGTGAAGAAGACAGACACGTCCCTTGTCCTCCTAGAACTAATATTCCGGTAGACAGATGATGAGCCAGAGAAAGGTGAGGAAATGAATACATGTCCCAGCTTGTGAGCAGGGCTCTGAAGAAAATAAAATCCTATCATCAAAACTAAAGAAGACGTTTTCAGAGAAGACTTCTCTGAGGAGGTCTGGGCTGAGCCCCAGGAGACGAAAGGGGAAAGGAAGCCAGCGCCTTCCCATTGTTCCTGACTGCCTCACTGCCAGTTCTCGCTAAGGTGTGAATGATTAACTGCGGTCCCAGTCTGGAAGCAAGATTTGTATGCAAAAGGGCAGAGGGAACCTGAGGGCAGTGTGGAGGCCTCAAGGGAGGACAGGGAGGACGAAACTAGCAGAGAGGGCTTGGACAGGCAGTGGAGGCTTGCAGAGGTAAGGGCAGGGGATGTAGCTTTCGAGGGCTTTGCTAAAAACAGAAAGCTGGGCTCGGAGGTTCGGGGAGAAACTCCCATCGGTAAGAAGAAATGAGGCAGGCCTGAGTCCTCTCTGTCCCAGCGACAGGTGGCAATTTGAGGCTATCAAGGCAGAAAAATGAAAATCATCTGTTCCTGTGAGGAGCGATGCAAGAAGACATCATTCCTAACCAGAGCAGATGGAGGGAGCGCTACACAGAAGTCCCCCAAGAAGGACGACACTGCGCCTTCATTTCTCACAGCTACCACGATGTATTGGGTCCCAGACACCTTCCCACATCCTTAAAGAGACCCTACTAGGTGCCCCACACTCTTCTCAGCTCTGAGGAGAGGCGAGAATTATTTCTGTAACACCAGGTGCGGCCAGGCCCGGGGAAGAAGAGAGGGCCTCGCCGAGGAAGCCCCCCATTTGCACTGAGATCTGGGGTCTCAAGGAGAGGAAAGCGCGTTCCTGGCTAAGGAAACAGTACCTGTGCTGACGCGCTGCTAAATATCCCATAAGGGGCTGCTGGGAAGAGGGGCAGCCGATTGGCAGCATTTGCTCATTTCCGTGGTGTAAATACTCTTGCCGTGGCGTGATGTCGCTGAACGTGGGCTATCTGGACAGTGGGAGCTGGCTCTGGCCCATCACCAGTGCGTGCCTCAGTACCTGAGGCAGGTGGGCAGCCACTTAGCAGGCCCAAGCAACGGGAGCCAACCTGGGGCACTCAGGGAGGTTGCTGGCCTTGGAGAGGGTGTGGGCTTTAGCTAGCAAGTGCCATATGCAGACTGTGACTACGGATCTCGGTTTCATCTCCTTGCCCTCACTCAGAGCTCTGCCAAGGCCTAGAGTTCCTGGTGTTAAGTAATGAGGAAAGAATTACTTAATCAGATCCTCAAATAAGTAGTTTTTGAGCTTTTTATCTGGCCAAAGGGGAGCAGGTACAGGGCACCTGGGTGGATCAATCAGTAAAGCATCTGACTCTTGATTTCAGCTCAGCTACCGATCTCAGGGATGTGGGATGGGGCCCCGTGTCAGGCTCCATGCTCGGTGTGGAGTGTACTTGGGATTCTCTCTCTCTCTCTCTTCCCTCTACCCCTCCTCCCACTCGCACTCTCTTTCTCAAAATAAAGTCTTTTAAAAAGACCAGAAGAGGAAAAAAAAAAAAAAGACAAGAAAAAGGGGACCAGGTGCTCTGCAACCATGGATGGGATGCCCGTGGAAGTACCTGTCTCCCTTTTAATGGCAAGCCCCAAATCACGTACAATCTGTTGGTTCACCAGCCCTTCTGCCTGAGGAGGATCAGCTGGGGAGCCAAGCTAAGGGTGTGAGTGTGTGTGTGTGTGTGTGTGTGTGTGTGTGTGTGTGTGTGTGTAAGCAGAGGTAGTTGAAAGGTTAGGTACAGAAGTCACCTGTGCCCTTTCAAAGTCTTGGTCCCAAGAGCTCTTGAACTATGGGGCAGCTCTCTATCCCATTTAAGAGCAAGCTAGAGCGGGAAGGAGGAGGGGGAAGCTTGGAAAGAGCAGAACAGAGCAGAGGGGCCTGGAGCAGGGGACAGGATGGGGGGGGGGGTCTCGCTTCCCACCCCACCCCTCATTCTGGACCTGGCACCCTGCGTCTAGGCCACCCTACTCTTCTCAGTCTGAGCCTAGCCTAAAATTCCTCCATGCTCGGTCTATTCATCCCTTCCTCCCCCTGGCAAGCACGGATCTTGTTACTGTCTCCATAGTTCTGCCTTTTCCAGAATGTCTTATAGTTGGAATCATACAGTATGTAGCCTTTTCAGATTGGCTCCTTCACTCAGTAATATGCATTTAAGGTTTTTCCATGTCTTTTCCTGTCTTGATCGCTCATTTCTTTTTAGCACTGAAAAGTATTCCATTGTCTGGATGTACCACAGCTTCCTTATCCATTTACCTACTACAGGACATCTTGCCAAGTTTTGACAATTATGAATAAAGCTGCTATAAACATCTGTGGGCAGGTTTTGTGCGGACATAAGTTTCCAGCTACTCTGGGTAAATAGCAAGGAGCGCAATTGCTAAATTATATGGTAAGAGTGTGTTTCGTTTTCCAAGCTAAACTGTTTTCCAAAGTGACTGTATCATTTTGCATCCCCGTCGGCAATGAACGAAAGTTCCTCTTGCTCCACATCCGCGCCAGCATCTGGTATTGTCCGTGTTCTGGATTTTGGCCGTTCTAGGTATGTGGCGGTAACTCGTCTTAATTTGCACTCCCCCGACGACCTACGATGTGGAACAACTTTGTATATGCTTACTTGCCATCTGTGTATCTTCTTTGGTGAGATGTCTGTTCAGAGCTTTTGCCCATTTTTTAATTGGGTTGTTCGTTTTCTCATTGTCGGTTTTCTTCGTATATTCCGGGTAGCAATCCTTTATCATCAGACACGTCTTTTGCAAATATCTTCTTCCAGTCTGTGGCTTTCTCTTCTCATCCCTTGAAGAGTTCGTTTTTGTAATTATTAAAGCAATTACATACTGGATATACAGCATATTGATAATGAAGATCAAAAGAGATGACAAATAGGGGCACCTGGGTGGCTCAGTGGTGAAGTATCTGCCTTCGGCTCAGGTTGTGATCCCGGAGTCCCAGGATCGAGTCCCACGTCGGGCTCCCTGCAAGGATCCTGCTTCTCCTTCTGCCTGTGTCTCTGCCTCTCTCTCTGTGTCTCTCATGAAAAAATAAAATCTTAAAAAAAAAAAAGCCAAGAGACAAATATTCTTAATTCCATTTCTTTAAGGATAATACTAATGATGATAGTGACAGTCATTCCCATCTTTGGAACACCTGCTGTGTCCTCAGTGCTTGGCAATGGTCTCAGGTCATCTGACCACAGAACCAGGAGAGGGAGATACCATGATCTCCAGTTTATAGAGGCTAAAGAGGAGGCTCAGAGAAGCCAAGTGGCTGGACATAAATGACACACTCTTACATTGTAGGGCCAGTACTCAAATGGAGTACTGTCCGTCCCAGAGTTCTTGTTCCAAAGCAAGCACTTCTAGACTATGCTGTTTTTGTCGTTAGCCTCCCCATGCCAGAGGTTTGAGTATGGTCCACGGCTCTCCTGCCCCAGACCTCTTAATTTTTAGCACCTTTTTTCAACATCAGGATCTCTCTGGGAATGAGGCATCCTTACAGAAGGACAAACTGACATTCACTCTGAGAGGTTAAGCGACTCGACCAAAGTCACACAACTAGTATGTCTACAGCCACTTTCCAAGGATCCACCTTCTCTGCTCCCAGACCTCACAGTCTGTTTCTGCTACCTCGACCGGCCCCAGAAAAATCATCCCACCTGGGTTGTTTTCTCTCAAGGCCTCTCTTGCTCCCTCCTTGCTTCTGCCACCCATCCTTCTGTAGCTTCCAGAAGGATCATCCTAAACTGCCAACCTAATCACGGCCCTTCCCAATGACAGTCACCCTGTAGCTTCCATCTGTCTTTGGGAGGACTCCCAAACTCCCTGGCATGGCCCCCCAGGCCACCAGCATCCTATCTCTTCTGCTTCTGTGGCATCATTGCGCCTCTCCCCCACTCTCCACACACAGTACCTTTCAGCTGAGTCAAACCACCTGCACCTGCTTCTTCTTGAGCCTCCGGGACTCTACCCACAGTGCTCCTCTGCCCGGCAAGTCTTTCTCCTCCTCCTCTACCCATAACCAGGCCTGAGACGGGAAGAGGTAGAGATGGTTCCTCTCCTCCAGCAGCATGAAGAAGAGCTGCCTTTTATGGAACATTGACTTTCAGCAGGAGCAGCGCCAAGTGCTTTGTCCAACTTTTACTTAAATCTCATAACAAGGCTATGGTAGGCATCACTAGTCCCGTTTTAGGGAACCCCACCTTATGGAGGAGTAAGCAGAGGCTTAAGAGACCTAAAATACAGGGCCAAGGCCACGTGATGGATAAATGGCAGAGGGGGGACCTGAAACACTAACTTCACATGCAAGGTCATGACCCCATCTCTGACTCCCACTCTCCCCAACTCTCCCCACCCCTGCCCAAAATTGCTCCCATGCATAGCACCCATGCATTTATCCATGATCATACCTCATGGTGCTCTTTTCTTTATAGACTTCTTTTTTTTTTTTTTTTTTTAGCACTTTTAGGTTGGCAGAAAAAGTGAGAAGGTACATAGAATTCCTGTATACCCCTCCCCCCGCCCCACCCACTTTCTCCTATTGTTAATATCTTGCATTAGTGTGATACATTTGTTACAACTGATGAGCCAATACTGATATTTATTAGCTATATCTGTAATTTACATAAGGACGCTCAGGCGATGCGCAATCGGTGGGTTTGGACAAATGTATAATGACATCTATCCACCATTATAAATCATTCAGAAGAGTGTCATCGCCCTAAAAATCCCCCGCGCTTCAGCGATTCATCCTTCCCTCCCCCCTAACTTCTGGCAAGCACAGATCTTGTTACGTCTCCATAGTTTCGCCTTTTCCAGAATGTCATATAGTTGGAATCATACAGTGTGTGGCCTTTTCAGATTGGCTTCTTTCACTTAGTAATATGCATTTAAGTTTCCTCCGTGTCTTTTCATGGCTTCACAGCTCACGTCTTTTTATCCTTGAATGCTATTTCCATTGCACGGATGCCTCATAGCTTGTTTTTCCACTCACCTACTGAAGGACATCTCAGTTCCGAGTTTTGGCAATTATGAATAACGCTGCGATAAACATCCGGGTGCAGGTTTTTGTGCGGATGTAGAGTCTCAACTCCTTTGGATCCTTGCCAAGGAGAATGATTTCTAGATCATCATGGTGCTCTTTCACACGAGGTCCCTGACCCTCCTGCAACCCCGGCTGAAGAACTTTCAGAAACCAAAGAACATACCTGGTGCGGCTCCGTCTCCAAGACTTATGCGTAATAGGTCCCCAATAAATATCTGTTGACATGAAAAACGCCAAGTAGACAATCGTATATCTCAGATTTTCCAGGACACTTGAAGTCCCAGATCATTTTATTCTTTGCAACAAAGGTAATTTATTATAAACACAACCAAATGGAGATTGAAAATGCCTGTTTAAGGCTTTCGGTGCTAAAATATTTCACAAGTCAGTCTTTTTAGAGGTCCTTTGCCAGATGCTGACTCCACAGCTGCTGGAGGTGTGGTGAGGAGGACCTCCACTGGGCATCCGTGGGGCAGGTCCTCTCTGACCTCTTTCCCACACGGGACTTGGTGTTCCCTTCTGAAACAAGCCCAGGGCAGGAACTACCTGATCTCTGGTCTGCCCTGAGCTGGGCTGTTCTAGGATAGCCCATCACATGAGCCACCCGCCCCCACCTTCTGGGCAGGACTGGAGCTGAGAAGGCAGCAGTTGGGGGGTTGAAAGCCAGGTCCCCGTCACCCACTCACAGAAACGGTCCTCGGGCCCCAGCAACAGATAGGAGGAGTGTAGGAGCACCCTTCTCTCTTTCACTGGTGATGCCCCTTTATACCTTTTATCATTCTAAACCATTTTTAACAAACTGATCAAGAAGCATTTACTGAACACTTCCCACCTGCCAGGCAGTGGGCTAGTGTTCTTAATAGCTTGATTTAAATCTGACCTAGCCCAAGGATATAAGGATTGTCATCCACCTTTCTAGACTGTGGCCAATCCACAAATATACACAGGATGCATACCACAGGCACACACCTGCCAGGCGCTGCTTTAGGGTACAGTGCTAAGCAAGGGAGGCAGAGTCCCTGGCCTCGGGGAGCTGACATTCCAGAACAGGAGACAGACAGTGAGCAACCAACACAAGTGAGCTTTAGGATTTGTTGCAAGGTGAACATGCTACATAGAAAGAAGACGTAGAGTAGGGAAGGGGGTGAGGGGTGGAAGTGCACAGAGTGGGGCTGACTCTGGTATTACATGGAGTAGCCTAGCCTGGTGGGCCCTGTTGAGAAGGGGATTTCTTAGCAACAACTTGAAGGAGGAGAGAGAGGTAGCCAAGTGGATTTCCGGGAACAGCAAGTGGGAGTGTGTCTGGCAGAGGAGTGGGTGAACAGAGTGCACCTGGACAGAAAGGCAATAAAGACTGGTCGTGGAGGATTGGGGGGGCAGGTCACGGTAAGGATTGGGCCTTCCACAGGGAGAAAAGGGGAGCTGGGCAGGGTTTTGAGCAGCACAGTGACATGATCATCCTGACTTCTCTGTGAAGAGTGGACCACAAAAAGAGGAAGGAAAAGTAGAAACACGGCTGCCACAGTCGTCTAGCAGAGACAGGATGGTTGCTGGGATCTCCTGGCGACAGCGGAGGAGGTGCCAGAGCAAGAGGTGGGATTTGCGCAGTCTTTGCAAGCAGGATCCATCACGAGTCCCTGAGCCATCCGAGTGGAAGCTCTTACCCCACCCTTGCTCAGGAACAGCCCTGTGGGGGTCCCAGGGGGTGGCGGGAGATTCCAGGTCCGCTTCTCTCCCAGGTAGAATGGTAATACTGGGGCCACACCAGAAATGGAAAGTACCCCCCACACCTCCCCTTCCCCAGACCCCTTGGGCCCTGATCCGAGTTCTGCTCAATTATTACCATGGATGACACGATGATGGGGTTTCCTCTTGTACTCCCCAGAAGCTGACCTCCCAGTCACCTGGCCCAGCATTCCAGTTAAAGAGGAAGTGGGCAGAACTGGAAGTGGAACTTCTTACCCTGTCACCCCCACACTCAACCAGGAGCTGAGGCCCGCATGGGGGTGGGGGCAGAGAGCAGGGGAAGGGGTTCCTCTCAACATTGCTGAAAGCCACTGGACATCTCCAGATGTTCACAAAGTCTCTGCTTCTCTGCAATCAATCCAGCACTTAATGAGCTCCTACTGGGTGTCTATCATTCGCATATATGAGTGTAAGGCCAGCCCCTGGGGGGAACAGCACTGGCCTTTGACTAGGGTCCTTGAGTCCTGTTCTGCTTATCAACTACCTGACCATGGGTGCCCCAGGAAACATTCCAGGCCTCCACGCATTGCATCGACTTGAAAACGGGGGCCAGTGGAATGTATCCAAGAGAGCATGAATGTGAAAATGACTTGATAAACACTGCACAAAGGTCAGGGCCTAGAGGGACAGTCACACACATGCCAGCTAACCACAGGGCAGGACGTTCTGGGGGCAGGGCATCAGACATAATAAGGATGTCACGGGAGCCCATGAGTCATTGTGACCTCGCTGGGAGACAGTGAGGGCTTCCTAGAAGAAAGGGCCTTGGAGAATGGGTGGCATTCCATTAGCCCAAATAGGGAAGAAAGTGCATTCCAGGTAATAGGACGGCGTGGGCAAAGGCCAGAGGTGCGAAAGTACACGGGTGAGGGCTGCGGGGAGTTACGGACGGTGTGGAGCAGGGCAGTGGCAGGACCTGACTTGTTCTAGAAGGCACCCTGGCTCCCAGGGAGGACTGGAGTGGAACTGCTGCGGCCCAGCTGAGCAACACGGAGGCCTGAGCCAGCTGCACCCTCCAGAGGAGAGGGGAAGATGCTGGTCCCCCGCAGTCCAGGCCGGACCTGGCGGGAAAGGCAGATGGAGTGGGAAGTAGTGGGGGTGGGGGGTGGAGAGCCGGGCCAGGCTGAGCCAGCTGGCTGCCTGCACCCCTCCCCCAAGCCCCCTTCCTTCCCAGCCCAGCCCAGCCCACCCCCACCCCCTGGGAGCCCAGAGACCTGTTTGTTTTCCTTGTAAAGAGGGGAGCCCTGCCCTTTGTGAGATTTCTGCTGGGGAAGGAGCGAACTGTCTGCTTGTGCTTCTGCCTGGATTTCCAGCTATTGACACAGACTCTGACAATGAAAGCAAAGGCCGAGAGGCCGCGACAAGGTGGCTGATGAAAATGTTCTTCCCGGGGTGGCTCAGCCCTGCCCTGCCCTGGGTAGGCTGCCTGGAAAACCCGGGAAGGAGCCTCCTGGGCCAGAGCAGCAGGCCCCGTTAGAGGTCGTGCTTTGAAAAGGGTTAGGGAGGTTGTGCATGCCTCCCGGGGCCAGCTGATCCCCTAAACCCAGCGCCACCTTCAATCTTCCCTTAACAGCCAGGGCCACTTAGGTGATGGTGACTTCTTGGAGGCTCAGTTTTCTTTCTAAAAAGAACAATGATAGTACTCACTTCATGGGGTTTGTTATAGGTCAGATTCCCCCCCAAAAAAGAGACTCTGAGATGGAGCGGGGCTACCAGATAGGATATTGGACACCCAGTTAAATTTGGATTTTGGTTAAACAATGACGATTTTTTTTCTTTTTTAGGATAAGTATGTCCCATGTAATATTTGGGACATACTTATACTAAAAAAAAAGGTATTTGTTGTTTAGCCCCAATGCAAACTTAAATGTGTATTCCACATGTTTACTTGTGAAATCTGACAACTGTAAAAGGGAGAATGTTCCAGTGCAGGAAGGGTGGGTGTTGAGGAGTTCTCTCAGTGTTGGGGGATCCGGATGGGGCAGAGGGCGATGTCGGGGGTGTAATGCTGTCACACAAAGGTATCAGATGATCTGGGGAGTGGGGAGGGCACTCTGGAGCTGGCCTGGCCTTTCAGAGCTGCCCCACACTGAGCTAGGTAGGGCTCTGAGCCTTTACAGTCCCACTTCCCACCTGTCACTGGATCCCGGCTTTCTTGGAAGGCCTGTGACTCTGTGGACAAGGTGGCTCTGCGCTGCTGAGGGCAGTTCCAGGAGGAGGACTCAGCTCCCCATGCTCCTTGCAGTGGGGGCACCGGAGCTGTAGTCCTGAGGGGTGTCAGGGCAGCAGCCCATCACAGCAACCATGACCTGGCTGTTACCCAGTTTGATGAGACAATTGTGTAAACAGCTTAGCCTGAGCCTGACACCTTGGGCGTCCTCTGAATACAGGCCAGGTCACTTAGCCCGGTCTGCAGGCCCATTAACCAACCAGCCATTCCTGTCCAAATTTCCTGCTCTGTCCATCTCCCTCCGCTCCTTTCAGGGATTGCCTTTCCAAATCCAGTCTGTTGATTTAGCATCTGGGCAGGGGTGGGGGGCATGTTCACAGCCCCTCTGCTGTGTTTGAGGACCAAATCCACTCCTACCCTCAATCCTGTAGATTCCAACCCACAGCATTGGCCTGCAATCTCCCTTTCCAAGGATTCCGAGGGGTGTCTGATTAACACTGACCTCTGGCATTCGGGTCCCTGGGGCTCCAGCCGCCCTTCTCTCCCTGCCTCCCATGAGCATGAGACATGTTTCAGTTGTGGAAGCAGAGAATCTGGCTCTCCTAAGAAAAGCGTCTAAGCTTGGATGTAGATAAAGAGGCCGTGAGGTCGGGGGGCTGAACACATGGAGACAAAGTGGTGCGTGGACCCTCATTCACTGAGAATCACTCACCGTCTGGGAAAGCTTGCTGGCCAAGCTGCCTTATCCTGCTTAATTTCCACAACCACCATGCAAGGAGGCACTGCTCATAGCCCCATTATACAGATGAGGAAAAGGAAGCTTAGCAAAAACAGGTGTCTAGGGACACTTGGGTGGCTCAGCAGTTGAGCGTCTGCCTTCGGCACAGGTCATCATCCCGGGATCCTGGGGTCAAGTCCAGTATTGGACTCCCCGCAGGGAGCCTGCTTCTCCCTCGGCCTATGTCCCTGCCTCTCTCTGTGTCTCTCATGAATAAATAAATAAAATCTTAAATTAAAAAAAGTGGGGATGCCTGGGTAGCTCAGCAGTTGAGCATCTGCCTTCGGCTCAGGGCATGATCCTGGGGTCCTGAGATCGAGTCCCACATCAGGCTCCCGGAGGGAGCCTGCTTCTCCTGCTACTTATGTCTCTGCTTCTCTCTCTATCTCTCATGAATAAATAAAATCTTAAAAAAAAAAAAAAAAACACCCTGAAACTCTATATCCATCAAACAGTTCCTCATTCCTTCCTCCCCACTCCCAGCCTTTGGCAGTCCCCATTCTACTTTCTATTTCTATAATTCTGACTATTTCACATACCTCATGTAAGTGTAATCATACAGTATTTGACTTTTCGTGACTGACTTATTTCACTTAGCATAATGTCCTCTGGTTTCATCCACATTGTAGCGTGTCGCAGGATTTCCTTCTTTCTTAAACCCGAGTAATATTCCATTGTATGTATAATCCCTATTTTCCTTTTTATAAAAATGGATTTTTAAATTTATTTTAGAAAGAAGGTGCATGTGAGGGAGGTGCAGAGGAAGAAGGAGAGAAACTCAAGCCGACTCTATGCCCAACATGAAGCACGACCCAGGGCTCCATCACATAACCCTGAGATCGTATCCTGAGCCGAAACCAAAAGTTGAACGCTTAATGGACTGAACCACCCAGATACTTCAAGACCACTTTTTTTTTTTTTTAATTCATCCACAATTAGATATTTGAGTTGCTTCTACCTCTTGGCTATTGTGAATAATGCTGCAGTGAACATGGGTGTGCAAATAACTCTTTGAGATCCTGCCTTTAATGTTTTCAGGTATTTACCCAGAAATGGAATTGCTGGATCTTATGGTAATTCTATTTTTAATTTTTTTAGCCACCTCCATACTGTTTTCCAGGGTGGTTTCACCATTTTGCACTCTCACCAACAGTGCACAAGGCTGAACCCTTAAGATGATTTTTTCAGAACACCACCAACACTCATTTCCTTCCTTCCTTTTTTTTTTTTTTTTTTTTTAAATAAGGGGCATCCTAATGGGGTTGAGGTGATATCTTGTTGTGGTCTTGATTTCCATTTCTTTAATGATTAATGATGTTGAGCATCTTTTTCTTTAAAGATTTATTTATTTATTTACTTGAGAGAGTGTGTGAGTGAGCATGAGCAGGGGAAGAAGCAAAGGGAGAGGGAGAAGCATGCTCCCCGCTGAGCAGAGAGCCTGACTGGGGGGCTAGATCCCAGGACCTGGAGATCATGACCTGAGCCCAAGACAGACCTTAACCAACTGAGCCACCCAGGCGCCCCTTGAGCGTCTTCTTACATGCTTGTTGGCCCTTTGTATATCTTCTTTGGAAAACTATCTATTCAAGTCCCTTGCCCACTTTTAAATCCAGTTATTTGCTTTTTTGTTGTTGTTGAGTTGTAGGAGTTGTTTGTACCACCTGGATATTATCCACTTATCAGATGTATGATGTTTTTTTTTTAAGATTTTATTTATTAATTTGAGAGAGAGAGAGCAGGGGGAGGGGCAGAGGGAGAGAGACAAGCAGACTCTGCACTGAGAGCCAAGCCCAACGGGCTCCATCCCAGGACCCCGAGAGCATGACCAGAGCCAAAACCCAGAGTCGGATGCTTAACCGACAGCACCACCCAGGCGCCCCCAGACTTAGGATCTGCAAATGTTTTTTGCCATTCCATTGGCTGCCTTCTCACTCCATTGATTGTTTCCTTTGAAGCATAGGAGTTTTTAAGTTTGATATGATCCCATTTGTCTATTTTTGTTTTTCTGGCCTGTATTTTTGGTGTCATACCCAACAAATCACTGCCAGATCCAATGTCACGAAGCTTTTCCCCTCTGTTTACTTCTAGGAGTCTTGGGGAGAGGGCTGCCTCCCTGGCACAGTTAGGAAGATGGGGGGAGAAATGACTAACATCAAGGATACTTGCTGTCATCAAGATTCAGAGCTCAGAAAACTGCACCACCTCCCCTCCCTACCCCGACCACCACAATTTACCCTTGACATTTATGAAGCTAGTGACTAGACACTGGAACATGCGTTGCAGAGACACCCCCCCCCCCATCTCCATAGACACGTCACCAGTGAGAAATAACTGGGGTGGCCGCAGACAGTCTCTGCCATACGTCTGCTTGCCAGTCTTGCTTGGAAGCATCTAATTGTGGAACCATATTATTGTTCAGGGTCCTAGCAGTGAAGGAGTCTGAAAGGGTGATGTTGAGCTGTCAGCCTCTGCACTGAAGGCAGATGCCCAGTAAGGAGGTTGGAATGGATGATGAGGGTCGGGGGAGAAGAGGGGGGCAAGGTAATAAATTAGATGATGTATCAGGAAGTGCCAGGCTCCCACTTAGCAGACAGCGGAGCCTGATTATATACTGCGACCTTCCAGGCATGAAGGCACAGTGGGCTGATGAGGCAGGGTGGTATTGGCTAGGGTGGCGCCAGGACTAGGAGCACCGACTCTGCACAGTGGGATGGGGCTGGTGTGGCATGAGCTGTGTGACTTGAGCAGGTCACTAAGTCTTCCCAGATCTCCTTTTTACCCTCTGTCTCTGGGATAGTTTAAGTCCTCCTCCTCTGCCAACCTGCTCTGGGAGGTGAGTGTGGCCCTGGGCCTCTTACTCCTCTTTCCGCCTGCAATATCTCTCAAGAACAAATGGGATGCCGGCTCGAATCTACAGGGCCCCTTGAGTGTGAAGACCGAAAGAGGTCCTCTGCTATCAGGGATCATCAGGAACCCCCAGCACATGGGGCTCCTGCAGTCCTCCCCTCTGAGCAGGAGAAAACTCTGTAGTCACAGCTGAGACCGTCTGGATGGCTATTATGGAGTTCAGTAATTCCAAGGCTTCTTTTTTGGCCCGAGAACCTCCCCCTTTTGTTACCACAAACAAAATATTTTGTAGAACCTAACCTATAAAACAGATTTAAAAAATTGGAACCGGTCTGATTAAAGTGGCAGAGGGGATCCCTGTGGGCCTATGGAAATGGATCATTCCAATGCCAAAAGGCCTAATTCTGTCCCAAACTCCCTGCTATTGGCTTGCATGGCAGTGGATGCATGGCATTTAACTCTCTCTGGCCCTCAGTTCGTTCATCTGTCAAATGGGGATACTTTCCTGGCTCAACCTGTTGTGTCCTGTCTATGAGTTCATAGATAGGAAAGTGTTTTGAGCTGAATACGCAAAAGTAAGGTTGTGGTGGTTTTGTTTATAACTGGCTTTGTTTTGTAGATCTTTTGCAGTGCTTTAGTAGTGACAGAAGAAGTTGGACTTCCAGGCTTTCAGAACAAGTATTTCTTGTAATTCTAGTCCAACATAAAAATCTGAAATGGTGGGGATGCCTGGGTGGCTCAGTGGTTGAGCACCTGCCTTCAGCTCAGGTCATGATCCCCGGGTCCTGGGATAGAGTCCCACATAGGGCTCCTCACAGGGAGCCTGCTTCTTCCTCTGCCTATGTCTCTGCCTCTCTCTGTGTGTGTCTCTCATGAATAAATGAATAAAATCCTTTTTTTTTTAAAAAAATCTGTAATGGTCTATCTGTGTTACTTCCTCCTTTCTTACAACAGAAGTCCCTTCCCTCTTCCTCTGCCCCCATCTCTCCATGTTCCCAGAGCCCCAGGGTGGACCTACAGCCTTGAGACCTCTAAGTCTGCAACTCCCTCTTCACTCTGCCCCCTCTTCCCTGGACCAGCCCGCCCCCGCTCCCCTCTGGCAGAATCCCCATTCCAGAAACAGCACTCCCAAAGAAGCCATACTCATGCCAGTCCTGGGGCACTGATCCTCAAACCTTATGTAACCTAATGCAGCTTCTCCTTCTACCCTGATGTCTTTCAGAGCTGGGATTCTTTCTTTTCCAGTGTAACACAGACACTCAGCAGGCCCTGGCTTGTTGTCCCTGCTTGTAGAAGCTACCCGGGGACCCCAGGACCTCGCCTGGAGCCAGCCCCTCATGGAGAGACTGTATTTGAATGACTATATAATGACAAATTTGTAGGGCAACCTTTAAAATGGCTCAAACCCTACCCACAGTGGGATCCCAGAGCTGGTTGGTTTTGATGACTTTCATGTAGAGAGAGCACTGAGAACAGAGAAAAGAGAAGAAGAGGGTCTGAAGATCCTGATAAAAGGGTTGGAGAGAGAGGGGCAGAGCTCCACAGCCACCTTCTCCCTTCCTGCACCTGAGATATTTTCCATCTTGTATCTTAGTTTGTTCATTTGCAAAAAGGGACATAGGGAACTACCATACTTGTTCAAATTTCAGGAGATAGACAGCATCGTTAGCCGTCCTCAACCTCAGCACCGGTGACATGTGGGACCAGATAATTCTCTGCTATGGGAGAGCAGTTGTGTGCACTATGGGATGTTGAGGGGCGTCCCTGGCCTGTACCCACTAGATGCTAGTAGCATCCTTACCCTGAGTTGTGACAGCCAAAAGTGTCTCCAGATAGTGTCCAATGTCCCCTTGGGAGCAAAAATGCTCCCAGTTGAGAACCACTGGTAGATTGGAATATACCAGATAAACAAATTCTTCACTATTATGGCATGTGTGTGATGAACACACATTTATAAATCCATTTGCTGAAAGGACATAAAGCTGAGAACAGACTTGGAACTGAAAATCTCAAAGCTGTCAAGCAAAATCCCTCTCTCCTCTCCTCACCTCCCTCCCTCTCCCCCATCCCCAGTCCCACCCCCTACCAGTAAAGACCAGGTGTTCTTGGTGAAAGTCCTAGTTTAATCATCCTGGCTGACCCGGAGCACTCTTCTTCACTGGCCTGGATAATTCTTGCAGTGTAGGCCTCACCCTTGTGAAGTTGGATGCATTAATACCAGCAAAATATTTCTTAATCTCCTAAGCCTCAGCTTTGAATCCTTAAAAAGGAAAGAAAGAAACAGCACAAATCTCTTAATTAGGACGCCCAATCACTTCGATAAATATTTACCCGGTTCCAGCACAAGGATGGAAACCCTGTGCCATTAGTCAATAGAGGTCAGCAAAGTGCACTCTGGGAGCAGCGGGATGCAGTCCAGCCTGGCTTTGGATGGAGGCTTGGAGGATGCCTCTATTAGCGACAGGTGAACAAACACATTCCATAACCACTCTGCACACCTGCCTCCAACAAAGTCCCCAGTGGACATGGGGGGTTCATTATAAATCATTGCTTGGCTTCCTCAGTTCTCTGGAGAAAGGTGGTGGCTTCCTCTGCCAGTTGCGCCACCAAGCCAACCAAACCACCCCCTGCATTCTCTAGAGTGTCCTGGCTGAGCACCTTTGCCCCTATCTGGAACTCTCCCCCTCTTCTCCACTTGGCCATGCCCTACAGGCAGCTTCCCTGATTGTCAACTCCATCCTTCTACCCAGGACTGCTTCCCTACGGAGACTCTATTTAGCTCTAAGAGCCTATATGCAGCCTGGAAGTAGGAGCTGTCTGGCCTTGCATTTGTCCTAAAGGCAAGGACTTCCCGTAGATTTTGGTACCTCCAAGAGGTCTTGCATAGGGTAGGCTTTCTGTAAGTTCTCGCCAGGTCAGCAATCAGATGCCACTATTCCCATTTTACAGATGTGGAGACCAAGACCCTGAGAGTTTCAGGGTCTTGCCCAGGATAGTGCAGATCCTTAGGACTCCTTATACACAGGCTGGAGCCCTCAGAGACAGGAGTCATTGGAGGCTGAGATGGAAGTGGGGATGAGGGCAGAAGTCTTCGGGAAGCAAGCTCTTAGCTCCCTTCCTTAGGGAGCAAAACACCTTGTCAGGTGGCAAAACACAGACAGGATCCAAGAAGGAGAAAGCACCCCTATGCAGGCCGATGGGGAGGGGAAGGTTCTGTTAGAACTCTTTGCTCACCCTGGCCCCCTCTACCCACTGGAACTTCTGTCCATCCTTCTGGACTGATGTTGAGCTCCACCCTTCCTGCAAATCCTCTGAGAACCCCCCCCCCCAACTTCTGTTCTCCCACAGAACCAGGCTGCATGCTATACGCATACAGTTCATTGCTATGGCTTGTCTTCTCAGAAATGCTACCAACTCCACTGCTGTTGCAGTCAGATTTCTCTGCCTGCACTCCCCCTTCCCCAGGCATATCCCCCCAGGGCTTAGCTTTGAGTTGCCCCCCTGTCCTTCCCCCACATACACACACCTCCGGGGACCTTGGGCAACAGAGATATCTAAAGTCACCTGAAGGCCAGGATGAAGAATGGGAATGCCAGAGAAGGAGGGGACCACCCGATGATGTCAGGAGGGCACTGGGGGAGCTCAGGGGAAGGGAACTGGGTCTTCCCACTTGGGCGTGGTTACTGCCTGGTTTACTCCCCCCAAGAGCCCTGACATCGGACCTTCCTGTCTTTGCAGGCACCCAGAAAATGCACAAGGCCTTGAATCACTCAATGGTTCTACATCATCATCATGGCCACCATAGCTAACTGTTATTGATCACTTAATGTGCCAGGTTCTGTACTAAGTACATCGCGTGCATTATCTCCATCGATCCTCAAAAACAATCCTGCGGTAGACAGGATTGTAATCTCCACTTTACAGATGAGGAAATGGAGGTTTAGCAAGATTAAATAAATCCCCAAGGTCACATAACTTGGACCAGCCAGAGAACTGGAGGAGGGGTTGGGAGACCCTGGGAAGTCCCCCCTCCCCCCACCTCTCAGAGCTCAGTCCCCTTCCCTGAAATGAAGTGGCTCCCAGATGTCCCAGATGCGCCCTCTGGGAGACTTCCTGGGGGCCCTCCAAGTCTCTTGTGGTGCATCCTAAGGCCTGATCTTGCATTCCCAGGAAAGCCAAATTCCTGGAGCCAGAGGGGTGTGGTGGTGAAGACTCTGGAGCTGAATTGCCTAGGTTCAAGTCTGGCAGCCGCTGAAGTGACCTTGGGCAAGTCACTGTACCACAGTGTGTCAACTGCCCCCCTGTACAATAGCAGTAACCCTGATAGCACCCACTTCATTCACTGTGAAAGGATTAAGTGTGTTAATATTTGTCAAGTGCTTAGAACAGTGTCTGGCACAGCATAAGCACTATGTAAGAGTTTGTTAAATAAATAAAAATTCCCTTTCCTCTTGCTCTATGGCAAGGTGCTTGCTTGCAGAGGAAGGTCTGAGATGACTAGTGGTGGTGGAGGGGGGTGGGGGCTATAACGGGAGGGGCAGGCAGGATTGCCTCAGCAATGGAACCAAAGGCCAATAATCAGAGGAGACTTACAGAATCAACCAAAGGGAGATGGGTGGGGAGATTTCTCTTCCCTTTGGGCAGTCCCAAGGAGAGATCTTAAAAAAAAAAAAATCATCAAAGTCAGTGGAGGCTGTAGGAGAAGGGATGACAGGGAGAGGTTCAAAACTCCACCCAAGGCACTGGGATCAGTTCCTCAAATAGGAGGCCACAGCCTGGTGGCTGACCTGAGCCAGACCCTTTAATTTCTGAGAGAGGGAGAAAACATCTATTAAAACTCCATCTGAAGTGTTTGACAATTATTTTGAAAGAACCAGAGTGCAGCAGCTTTTGGAGCTGGCAAACAGCTGCCCACCAACCACCCTGCACCCCAAATGAGGGGCTTGTGGGGCGGGGGGGACTCGGTTCGGTAAATCCAGGCCGGGCTTTCTGTCTTACCCGGGTGCTTTTTTTTTTTTTTTTTTTAATGTGCCAGGAATTCCTCTCCCACGTGGGGTGGACTCCGAGGTACTCAATTAAGCAGCCAATGAAAAGTCAGCTCTCCGGTAGCAAATGACCCTGACACTTCTTGTAACATAAACAGTTGAAACGTTTCCAATTAGAACTGGAGACAGAGACGTTTGAACTCTTTCTCTCCACTCCCCTCCTTCTTTAAAAATAATTGTCAAGCGCTTTGGACATGGTGTTGTATACATGTTTTTTAATTTTCTTTTCTCTTTCTGGTGCGTAAAAGAAATGTATTTTTCTCCTCTTTTTTTTTTTTTTTCTAATTTGGGGGGGAATGTGCGCGGCTGGGGGTAGAGCGGTGGCAAGCCTAAAGGGGTGCTGGCCTGGTGACTTACCTCCCGCCCGCCTTCCTGTTCTGGGCTCCGGAGAGCCGGGAGTGACGCTGGGTGCACCGCGAGGAGGATTCCGGAGGCCAGGCGAGCTGGGCCCGTGACCCTACAGCCTGACCCCCAGAAAGGGCTGCTAATGAATGAAAGAGTGAATGAATAGGAATGACTCAATGCCTTTCCTCCAGCAAATGCTTGCACGGATCCGCCTCCCGCCTGCAAAGGAGGCGTCGAGGTTGGCTCTTGAGCTGACTGCCCTGGATTCGAATGTTGACCCTTCTGCGCAGTTTGGGGGCAAATGACTGAGCTCTCTCAGCCCGTCTTTTTTTTTCACTCTATACAGTGGGGCTACCAGCTGGGACGCTTCCGAGGACGAAGAGTTCTCGTCCTGCCTCTTGTGTCGTGAGCGCTCTGGCGCCCTAAGGATCCCTGCCCCGCAGAGGAGGCGGCCCCCGCAACACCTAGCCCACCTCTGCAGCCGCTCCCTCCTGCAAGGTGCGGCGCGCCGCGCCCCGGGGCGCAGGCCCTGGGGCTCGCAGGTGCACTGGACGTGCGTGCGCCCTAGGGGGGAGTGTCCAGGCAGCTGGGGAACCCCAGATCCCCGCGCAGGAGCCGTGCCCAAGCCCGGGACAGAGCTGCTGAGCTCTCCCGTCTGCAATCCGCGGAGACCCGACCCGGGGCCCGGGACTAGTCGGCCGACTGCGGGCGGGCGCCGTCGGAGCCAGTCCGGAATGAGATCGAGAAAGGGGAGGCCGGACGAAGCGCATCTTGAAGGCATTGTGCTTAATAAATCCAGGCGAGACGCACACCCGCTACTCCCCCCCTCCTCCCGGCTCCCAAATCGAGACCTGCTGTGGGATCCCCACTTTACGGGGGTCTTAAAACCCCCTCCACTTTGATTAGCAGCTTCAAAGGGCTCCCTTTAAAGTTTGCCCCCTCCCTGCCCCCACCTTCCCTTTTACAGGCCACCCCTCCCCCATCTCTCCTTCTAGACTTCTGGACGACAACAAAACACGACGCAAGTTTGGGGCGGGCAGGGGAGCGAGAAATCTTCAGGTTTCCTCCTAAACGTGGGCCGTAGAAATTACCTGTTTCAGGCGTGCGCAGGAGTCAGAGAACCGTGGAGTTTAGGGGAATTTTTCCCCCCCTTTCTTTCTCTTCCTTTTTTTTTTTTTTCCTTTCTTTCTTTTTTTTTTTTTTTCTTTTTTGGTTTGCGTGTGTGTGTGTGTGTTTTTTACCTTTTATTATTTAAATTGATACGTTTCATTACTAGGGAGAAAAATAAAATATTCCTTTGATACACAAAATCAAATTGATATTTAGCCTCTGCTTACTTTTTTATGCATGGCTCCTTTATACCACATGGTAGTGACAGATTGTTTGAGCTGGAAGGAAAAGCCATTCAAAGCTAATTAAGCAGCCATTCCAAGCACTATTTGCAAGCGGGAGGCTCAGAAGCCTCGGCATTTGTCAGCGCTCCCCCACCCCTCGTGGTTTTGACTGACAGCTCTGGCCGCGGACTGACAGCTCCCTGCGGCTCGGCCAATCAGGCGCGGAGGGCCCCCTCGGCGGTCTCTGATTGGTCTTCCGGGCCGCGCTCGGGGGCGTGGTCGGCGGCTCCCACGTGGGGCGCAGGGGCGAGAAAGGGGCGGGGCGGGGAGGAAGCGGGTGCGCCCACCCGTGACGTAAGGGGGAGGGCAGAGGAGGGGGAGGGGGAAGGAAGCTCCGAAGAGGAGCCATTTTGTGTCTAATGAATGCTGCGGCCAGATGCTCGCATCTGTCGAGCTGGGCTTCTCCTCCTCCCCGCCCCCTCCTTCGGTGCGCGCCGCGCACGATTTATGTTTTTATTTAGGAAAATAAATAAATGAAGAGAGGAGCGCGGTTCAGGGCTGGCGGCCGGAGCGGGCGCTGCTGCGAGGCTCAACTCCGAGGCGGGCGCTCACGTGGAACTCCCTGCGCACCGGCCTCCGAGCGCCCGCTCGCTCGCGGCTCCTCATTAAGATGCAAGAGCCGACTCCGGATCCTAATGAGGGGAAAATATAGATCCGGGGGCGCGCGGCCCGCCTGCGCGCGCCCGCCGCGGCCCCGGGGTGCGTGCGCTCCCGCCGCGCCCCCCCACCCCCGCCCCCGCCCCCGCCCCCACCCCCGGGCGCCCGTGCAGCCCGCGGCGTCCGCGGCCGCTCCTGCCCCCCGCTCCCGGGCCCGCCTGCCCCGGCGTGACCCCGAGGCTGCGGGCCGGCTGGGCCCCGGAGTCGAGCGGCCGGTGCCGCCGCGCGGGGCGCCCCGGGGGCGCGGCGGCGGGGGGCGCGCGCGGGGAGCGCACGGGGGCGAGGGGGCACCCGCGGGCCGGCACGCGCGCCCCTCGGACGCGGGGAGCGGGCCCGGGGGGCGGGGGGAGCGGCGGGAGCGCCCGGGGCGGGGCCGGGCAGGGCCGCGTCCCCACGCCGTCCCCTCCGCCGCTGCCCGGCCCCAGCGCGCGGCGAGCGGGGACCGCGGCGGCCCTCCGGCCCTTCCATCTCGCCGCCCGCCCAGCCAGAGTTCCCCGGACTTGTCGCGGGCACCCGCCGCACATCAAAGACGCTGTTTATTTGGCTTTCTGCAAAGGAGGACGAATGAACAAAGAAGCAAAGCTGGGGGGGGGGCACTGAGTGTGTGTGTGGGGGGGCGCGCTCGGGACCCCGCGCCGGAGAAGGAGTAAAAAAAAAAAAAAAAAAAAAAACCAAGCCCCCCCCTCCCCTTCTCGATTCCCAGCAAAATTTTCTTTTCTTTTTTTTTTTTGAAAGGTGGCACGCAACTTTGGGAACCCCCCCTCCCCATTTTCATCGGTCCTACATCTTGCAAAGGGAAAACATTCAAGTGACAAAGTGATCCTGTTTGTTTTATAGTATCTAATTGGGCTGCTTTGCAGACCTAATGAGATCCGAGGGAGGACTCGCCGCCACTGCAGGATCAACTGATACATTACTACCAGCCACAGGTTTTGAGGACCGTGCAGCTCGTCTTTTTTTCTTTTGTTGTTAAGTCTTCAGTTTCCTCTGTTTCTCCCCCCCCCCCCACCTCCCGCCAAATAATCATTTGCTAGTGGATCGTGGTGGTGGTGATGGGGGGAGCAGGGGCGGGGGGGGAAGTCTAGCAGCCCAGGACTATAATATATATCTATTTATTATATGTCTTTCGGTTAATTCCTGATCTGAGGAGCGCTGTTTTTCACTCCCATGCGAAAGTCACCAGCGGGTAGGGCCTGATTGCTACTTTTCATGCATAGTTTTAGACACAAGAGGGCATTGTGACGTCGCGCCCAGCGGCGCCCAGTCGCAGGCCGAGCCCGGGCGCCCCACGTGGGGGCCCCGCGCTCCCATTGGCCGGCGCGGGGCGAAGCTGCCACATTATTTTGTTACTTTTCAGTCCCTATTTGGAACTGCTCTCGCGGCAGTTCAGACCTCGTGCTCGTCCCCCTCGCCTGTCTGTGTGTGGTATCCGCAGGTCCGGGGCACTTTTTTGGGTGTGTGTGTGTGTGTTTGGGGTGTGTGTGTGTGTGTGTGTGTGTGTTTGGGGAGGGGGGTCTGTCGGGGCGCGGAGAAGAGAGCCGGGCCGAGGAAAGGAAGGAAGGAAGGAAGGAAGGAAGGAAGGAAGGAAGCAAGCCGCAGAGCTCCCCGGTCTCGGCTGCGCTCTCCTGCCCGTGCGCTCCGGGTCGGCGGCGGCGGCGGCGGCGGCGGCGGCGGCGCCGAGCGCTCCTCGCCGGGGACGCGGCGCTGGAGCCGGGGACAGCGAGGACCCCCGCGCGGAGGCTTCCCGTGCCCGCCGGAGTTGGGATGCAAGGGCGGCCGCTGTGCAGCTGCTGAGCGTGGACTTTCCTCCTCGGCCCCGGGAAGGGCTCGGGCTTGCGGCGGCGGCGGCGGCGGCGGCGGCGGCAGCAGCAGACGGAACAGCAGGCTCTGCTCTCCGAGGGGGGGCGTCGAAGCGCCCGCGCCGGGCTCCCGCCCGCACCCTCCGGCGCTCCCGCGGCCCCCAGCCGCCACCTCGGAGCTCGCCGCCTTCCTCGTCGCCCCGAGCGCCGCCTCCGGGATCAGCCCCGCGCGCCCCCGATGCTGGGGCGGCTTCGGCGCGGCCCCCGCGCGGCGCGACGCGCCGAGTGATCCGGAGGGGGCCCGCGCCTCGGGACCCCGCGCCGGAGCCACCGGGAGGACGACGATGTCCGCGCAGCCCCGGGCCCTGACGCGCCCCACGCAGCGGGGGGAAGGCGGCCGGCCGCAGCCCGCCGAGCCCTAGGCGCACAAAGCCCGCGCCCGCGCCCGCCCCCGGCCTCGGCGCCCGCCGACGACTTTGCCGCCGGCCCCGCGGTCTTTGTCTCCACTTGGGGCGGCCGCCGACTCTGGGATTCCGCTGCGAGAGCGGGCTGGGGGGGCCGGGGGCGAGCTCTCGGTGTCCCGGCCGCCCCCCGCTCGGGCTCGGCTCCCCCCTCCCCCGCAGCTCCCCGGCCCGAGCCCTCGGCGCTTCCACGCTCGCGGAATCACGACCCCTCCCTGCCATGTATCCGCAAGGCAGACATCCGGTGAGTAATCGCAACTCGGTTTATTTAAGCATCTATCGTGGCAGGGCGAACGAGGCAGTTGATCTGGCACCTCCATTTTGCTGGTTGCTACCTTTATGGGGTGTGTGCGCGTGAGTGCGCGTGAGTGAGTGCGCGTGAGTGAGTGCGCGTGAGTGCGCGTGAGTGAGTGCGCGTGAGTGAGTGCGCGTGAGTGAGTGCGCGCGCGCTCACACAAAGGGGATGGGGACGGGGGGCGCCGTTGGGAGGCGAGGTCAGTCCCGCCCGAGGGGCGTGGGGGCCGCCCGAGCTCCAGCCCGACTGCTCGCGTTTCCTCGCCGCCCTCCGCCCCCTCCGCCCCCCCCCCCCCAACTCGCCGGGCCGCGTCTCCCAGTCCCGGGCTTACTTGGGAACGGGAGCCCCGCTCGAGCGAGGGATGCGAGCCCCGGCCGCCAATGGGGAGGGATTGGGGCGCCCCCCTCCACCCACACCCCCCCACCCGCCCCGTCGGGCGGCCGAGAAACTTGCTGCGAAGGTTCTGGGCCGCGAGGGTGGCCTCCGGGCCTGGGCGGGGGCGGCCGGGGCCCCCGGCTGACGCCCGCGCCCCCTCCCCCGTCTGTCCTCGCGCGCTCCAGGCTCCCCATCAGCCCGGGCAGCCGGGATTTAAATTCACGGTGGCTGAGTCCTGTGACAGGATCAAAGACGAATTCCAGTTCCTGCAAGCTCAGTATCACAGGTAAGGCCGGTGGGGGGGGGGGGGGGCGCGCCCGGGGCGGCGGGGAGGGGCGGCCCCCGTGGGGACCGAGGGGCTCCCGACCCGGGGCGGCGGGCGGCGGGGGCCTCCGCCTTTTGTTTCCCCTTCCCGAGCGCGGCGCCTTAACCCTCCGCTGCCCGCCGCCTCCCGGCGCCCCGGCCGCCCGCGGGGTGCGAGGCCGGGGCGCGCCGCCGTCGGAGGGAGGCCAGCCCGGCCGCCCGCGCCCCCTCCCCTCCGCACCCCGGCCCGGCCCCCCGCGGCCCCGGGAGGTCCGGGCGCTCGGCCGCGGGAAGTTGCAAGTTGCTTCCCCCGTTCCCCGCGGTGGGGACCCGAGCCCCCCGCGCCCCGGGGCTGTGGGAGGGCGGGGGGCCCCGGGAGGAGGAGGGGGGAGCCGCGACGTGGGAAAGTGGCCGCGGCGCGGGAGCCCCCGAGGAGGTGGCTCCGCGGGTGCCGGGCCTGAGCCGGTCCTCCTGCCCTCGCAGCCTCAAAGTGGAGTACGACAAGCTGGCGAACGAGAAGACGGAGATGCAGCGCCATTACGTGATGGTGAGAGGCGGCGGCCCCGGGTCCCCCGAGTGCGCCCCGACCCCCGCCAGCGCCCCCCGGAGCCCGGGCCGCTGGCAGGAGGGAGGCGGAGAGCAGCGGCAGGCCGGGCCGCCCGGGGCCAGGCGGGGCGCCCCTTGGGCCTGGGTGCTCCTGGGTGCTCGTGGGTGCTCGTGGGTGCTCGTGGGTGCTCATGGCTTCCCAGAGGGCTGCTTGCCCTGCCTTGGCTAGCAAGATGGGATTGGATCAGCCCACGTCAGGGTTGGATGAAATCTCCCTCCCCAGACCTCCTGGGAGTGTTTGGAAACTTTGCTGCTCTGCAGCCCGGGATCTAGCCAGAGTGGGACAGAAGCCCTCCCTTCCTCCCCTCTGCCGCCCCCCCCCCCCCCCCCCGGGTTTTGTGACAGTGGAGGGGCCTTCTGAAGCCCTCTGCCTCCGTTCCCCCCCCTCCCTCCGCAGGGATACCCCAGCTGAGAGTCTGGCCCGCCTTGGGGCGGTAGGTAGACTCTCACCCCTCTCCCAGTGTCTGTTCCAGGGAGTTTCAATCCTCTATCTGTGAGAGGACATGGAAGGCACTTAAGCACCCTCCCTGCACTGCTTTCCACATAAGAGGCCTTCCACACGTTGCTAAATAACTCTCAGAGGACAAGAGGGTCCCAGTATACACACGATTCCCTGTTGAACCCGAACCTTGTATAAACAGGATATATGGCACATGCGGTGCTTGTGGGAGGGAGGGCTCGGCTCCTGATACTACTGCATATATAATGTTCTGTGCAGATGAGAACAGCACTCGCCCCTTCCCTTGTCAGCTCTCAAACCCCTCTCTCGGTACCTGGATGTGGGGTTTGCTTTGAACTTCTTTAGCAGATGTATTTTGAAAGTAGGATTTGGCCAGAAACCTTCCCGAAAAGCTGATTTTTGCAAGGGGAAACAGATCAGTGTGTTGCCCGTTAATGGCCGTTCTTTTTCCTTGTAGTACTATGAGATGTCCTATGGCTTGAACATTGAAATGCACAAGCAGGTAAGTGCTTTTCTTTTTCAAAAAATCTATTTAATGGTTGCAAACACATAATACGTGGGTTTCTGATCACCCCTCCTGTGTGAAATGAGTCCTTCTGTTCCTCCTCCGCCGCCTCCTCCTCCTCAAAGAGTGACTGGATCCAGGCTCCGAAATGCAGGGTCTGAGGCATTGCTGATTTCTTGGACATGTTGAGCTTTTAGCAATCGAGCTTGTGAAATTAGCCCTGGTCTTGGATCTCGGTGGAAGATAAAGGAGCAAAGGGAAAGTTATACCTTCAGGATCTGCTTTACAAACTCCTGAAACCCGGAGGGGGCTGGCTGGCTGCTTTTACATGTTTTAATGTAGGAGGGGTGTGTGCGTGCGTGTGTGTCCCCACATGCAGAAATGTGATGTTCTTTCTTCCTTGGTAAGATTAAACTTCAAGAACCTAAAAAGCCAGGCTGAGCCATCAGAATTTAAGGGAACAGGCCACTGACTGCTGAAAAACATGAAGCCAACATCAACTAAACCCCTAACGTCTTACAGTTCCGAGGCCGCTTTCTCCTCTCTATCTTAATTTGAAGGCGGCTGGGTTCCCATTTTACGGAGAAGGAAGCTGAAAGGAGAGGTGAACTTGCCCAGGGGCAGCCTCGCCAGGACTTCTGAGACGGCTGGGCTGGTAGTTGAGCTCGGCTTTGAAATCCTGAAGTCAAACCAGTTTAGCTAGTGCGATGTTGTTTGATGGATATGTAAACTACCTCGTATTGTCACTCTTCTAATAACAGTATACCTCAACCCGAGCAAATACAAACACCCTTTATCTCCGTGCATATCAGTAACTAGTCCCCGGTGCTAGGCTGGGCTGTAGGGAGAGGCCTGTTTGTGTATTTGTGTTCCAAGGAGAGGCTGCCCGTAATTTGGCTTGGCCAGCGATTAGAAGTGACTTGGCACGAATAAATGGCGCAGGCCGGTTGTTCTTTTTAACAATTGGTGTTCTTGAAATCTCAGAAGGTTGTTGACTCATTCGAGCCTCTGGTGACCGTGACTTGAATGGATTTTCTACTTTACGTTAACAGTCGTTTACAAGGTCTAAATTTTGTTATTTCAGGGGGGCAGGGTCCTGGGCAGGTGACCCTGGAATGCTTGTAGATTGCCACCTGCTCCAGTGGCTTCCTAGCCAGCCTTTTGAGTTTGTGGTTTTGCTTTCTCTCCTGGATGAGCCCTAGGGAAGGGCCTGAGTTTATTGAGCAGTGTGGGAAGGCAGTCTGTGGCTTTCTGAGGGATTAGCTCCTCAGGAAGGCATAGGGAGGCTACTAGGTTTTTGCCTCTTGACCCACAGAAATCCTAAGCAGGCACGGCTTTGTAC